>NC_134098.1:92385421-92703234 GCF_000715075.1 Nicotiana tabacum | reverse complement strand
CACAATGGGCATAGCTGGTTCCTGAGCTTGTCCTGTCGGCTCAGCTATGTCAGGAATCTGTTCCTGAGCTGGAGCAGGTGGTGGTGCTGCTCTAACTTCTATACGATCTACACCTCGACCTCTACCTCATTCCCGGCCTCTACCACAACCCCGGCCTCTCGCGGCCCTAACTGGTGGCACTGGTTGCTGACCGTCCAATCCGGTAGTATGTTTCCTTTTTATCTGTGAGAGAATATAATAACATAAATTTAGTTCACGGAATCAACAAATTCCCATGACAGAGTACAAGAAAGTGAAATTTTCCTAAGGGTTCAGCAGGCTCAAGAAGATAAGTACAGATGTCTCTGTACCGATCATGACTGCTCATGACTCGTGAGACCTATGTAAGCCTGGGCTCTGATACCAACTTGTCACGGCCCAAAATCCTAACATGTCGTTATGGCGCCTATCTCAATACTAGGCAAGCCAACAACCTCAATAAAACACAATATCTTTTAAGTTTGAAAACATAATACTTGAATTCAATAGAAAGCCTCACAATTATAGATACAAAATACTCCCAAAACTCGATGTCACTAAGTACATGAGCATCTAAATGAATACAATGTCTGACAGATAAAAACATTGTCTAAAAATATAGAACAGTATAATAACTGAAAGGAAGAGAGACAAGGTCAGCGGATGCCAAGCAACTACCTTGGTAGTCTCAAACTGGTAATACACTGAGGTCTAACAGTCGCCGTGTCTGAAAGCACCTGGATCTGCACACGAGGTGCAGAGTGTAGTATGAGTACAATCAACTCAATAAGTAACAAGACTAACCATTGGGCTGAAAGTAGTGACGAGCTCAACAGGTACAGTCCAATATAGAAATAACAGTACAAAAATAATATTACAGTAATGTAGGCATGCTTTCAAGTTCAACAGTTAAACTCCGTACTGTATATGTCCAATCCAGCCCATCGAAGTTCCATCCCGTATATATATACATCAACTGACAGTCAGTCACTCAGTATCGTATAAGGCCAATCCAACCCTGGGGTAATTTATCCCCACATGTAAATGATTCGGACAAGATCCATGTCCAGGGAAATTCATCACAAATATAAATAAGTAAGGCAAGTCCATGCCCTAAGTAGTCCATCCCGAATATAAATCATCTACGCTCACTATGGGTAGTGCAGACTCCGGAGGGGCTCCTTTAGCCCAAGCGTGATATAAATCCGATATGGCCTGCTGCAGGCGGGCATCCCAGATCCATATAATGATAAAGCCTGTAAGGCCTACTGCAGGCAGGCAATGCACCGTTCCACATAATAGTACTATATAAAGCCAATATGGCCTATTGCAGGCGGGCAACCCCGATCCCATAAATATCCTCACAATGGATGAACATGACTGAGTATGAAATGTACATTTTTAAACAATTAAATTCAACAACAACATGACCCTGTGGGTCCCAATAGTATCGGCACGTAGGCTAATCATGATCTTCAATACGAGTCTCAGCTCAATTTCCTAACACGTGGAGAATATTCGGATAATAATATGATTCTTTAATTTTACAACTCCACATAATTTATTTAAGTCACAATTTCTATGGTGCATGCCCATACGCCCATCACCTAGCATGTGCATCACCTTCATACAATTCACATAACCTGAAATTCAGGGATTTATACCCTCAGAACCAAGTTTAGAAGTGTTACTTACCTCAAACCGTGTGTTTCCTTACTCTGCTATGCCTTTGCCTCGCGAATTGGTCTCTGAAAGCCTCGTATCTACTCATAATTAATTCGATTCAGTCAATACAAATTATTGGAATTAATTCCATATGAAAATACTAATTTTCCAACATAATCCGAAATGTAACTCAAAAATCGCACATGGGGACCATCTCTCGGAACCCGACAAAAGTTATAAAATATGAACGCCCGTTCAACCACGAGTCTAACCATATAAATTTTACCAAATTCTGACATCAACTCGACCTCAAAATCATCAAATCTTATTTCCAAATCCCTAGGTCCAACTTCCCGATTTACACCTCTAAAACACGTAATCTAGTCGGACTATTCGATGATAATTCAATATTATGGAGTAGAAATGATCACAAGTAACTTAACTAAATTTTCCCATAATTCTCTCTGAAAATTGCCCCCAAATCCATGCTTGAAAGTCCAAAAATGGCAAAACTTGGAACCTCTTCGAAATGTATATTGTCCAGGGGTTCCGCACCTGCGACTCACTTAGCCTCTTCAGCGGTCTCGCAGATGCGAGAAACCAACTACTTTTGCGACTGCCCTCGCTTCTGCGGACATGAAGTCTGCTTCGGCAGACTCGCTTCTGCGGTTTTGCCCAACAACCCTTGCCTCCGCATCTACAACCTTGGTGTCGCTTATATGGACTCACTTTTGCGAGATTCTGTCCGCTTCCGCGATGCCAGGCTCGCTTCTGCGAGCTCGCACCTGCGAGCCAAATTTCACAGGTGCGATTGCATCAGAAGGCAGAAATTTCTAGATTTCTTCCAAGTCCAAAATTTCCCCGATATCAAAAAGTCAACTCCCCGGTAAAACTTCCAAACTTAAATTTTTATTTTAGGCATTTCAAGCCTAATTTAATTACGGGCTTCCATAAAATTTTCCGGACATGCTCCTAAGTCCAAAATCACCATACGGAGCTATTGGAATCATAAAAATTCTATTCCGGGGTCGTTTACACATAAGTCGACATCCATCCAACCTTTTCAACTTAAGTTTTAAACTTTGGAAATAAGTGTTCCCATTCATTCCAAGGCCTCACCGGACCCAAATCAATTATTCGGACAAGTCATATAACAACTGTAAAATACAAATTGAGTAGTAAATGGGGGAACATGGTTGTAATACTAAAAACGAACGGCCGGGTCGTTACGTTCTTTACCAAACAAAGTATTCCAGCATTAGTTAAAAATAATTTAGATCCAAACTTATGTTCTGTAAGCCCCTAGTAACCTGACTGATAACGAAGAAGTTTATAGTATTTATTATTGTGACATGGATATATCAAGAAACCACAAATAGTATAATTTCAATGGTTGTTAAGGTTTTTTTAAAGTAGTACTTGCCAATAGATAAGAAAGTTATTTTTTGTGATGACCCGATAGGTCATCTTAGGTTTCAGAACCTAATTCTATATTTTGAGGCACCAAATACCTCATTTTAGTCTTCCTCAATTTGTGTGCACAGTTTGGGTGTTCTTCCGGAAGGCTTATATGTTAACAATTGATAATAATAAGAATTTTGCCTTAAAAAATCATTTGAGTTGACCTCAGTTAACGTTTTTAGAAAACAGACACGAATCTGTATTTTCATGGTCCCGGTGGGTCCGTATCGTAATTTAAGACCTGGGCGTATGCCCTGAATCAAATTCGGAGGTCCCTAGCTCGAGTTATTCATTTTTGTTAAAAATTGAATGTTTGAAAGTTTTATGATTTTTAAGAATCGACTGGTGTTTGGTGTTGTTGAATCCGGGTCTGTATTTTGGTTCTGGAGCCTGGTACAGTTCCACTATTATATTTATGACTTCTCTGTCAATTTTTTTGAGAAACAGAGTTGGTTTGGCATGATTCGGACGTTCAATTGTGAAAATAGAAGTTTTAAAGTTTTATTGAAAATTTCATTTGATTTGGTGTCCGATTCATAGTTCTAGGTGTTATTTTGTTGTTTTGTTCGTGCGAGCGTGTTTGTATGAGGTTTTTTGACTTGTGTGCATAATTGGTTTGGAGCAACGAGGGATCGGGTGAGTTTTGGATAGGCTACGGGTGTTTTAAACTTCGAAAATCTGGTTTTTTGTGCTTCAGCTGTTATCTGGTGTCTTCTTCTCCGCATTCGAGAAGAGTAAACTGGGGCAGGGTGATTTTCTTAATCGCGAACGCGAAGCTTTCGGACCTGGGGGAGGGGTCAGTCATTCTTCTACGTGAGCGCGAGCATTGGCTCGCGAATGCGAAGGCCAGTTGGGAGCAGCCTTCGCGAATGGGAAGGAGGACTCGCGAAAGCCACTCGGGCTGTTGCTCATCGCGAACGTGGCAGGCCCTTCGCGAACGCGCAGAAGGCCTAACGCCTGTGAGTTAAAACAGAACATTAGCGGGATTTTCCCAAAATTTCATAAACCTTCCATTAGAACTCTTCCTAGGAGCGATTTTGAAGAGAAAACTCAACATCAATTCATAGGTTTGTACTCTTTAACTCATTTTCTTCAATTTATAACATCACCCATTAATTCCTAGCCTTAATCTTTTTTTTTCATGGTAGAAAACTAAGGATTTAGGAAGAATTGGGGGGGGGGGGGTTGGGGATTTAGAATTGAATTTGGGGTTGGATTTCGAAACTAGTTACATAATAGGGCTCGGGGGTGAATGGGTAAATGGATTTTGGTCCAAACCTCGGGTTTTGACCAACGGGCCCGAGTGTTGACTTTTGTTGACTTTTTCAATAATGGCCTAAACTGAATTCTTTACATTCGTGGGTAATTCCTAAAGATTAATTTGAATCGTTTGGTTGGTAAATTGCTAGATTCTATTGGTTCGGAGGCTTGTTTGAAAGGAAAAGCCGTGGTTGAGCTTTGAGTTTGGTCTTCGGAGCGAGGTAAGTGTCGTGGTTAACCTTGACTTAGCGGAATAGGACTTGTTTGTCTATTTGCTACATGTTTAAATGTTGGGGAACAACGTATATGTGAGGTGACGAGTACTTATGCGTTGTAGTCGGGTTAAAGCATGCGGGTGGGGCTTGGTTTCTTGCAATTATAGCTTCCTTTGTTCATGTTATTCGTGTTTACACTAGTATTGTTAAATTGACCGTTCTTACCATGTTTACGGATCTTTTGGTGATAATTGAGTATTGATTCTGAAGTTGAGGTTGATATTGTCGAACCAAATGTTGAAGTAAGGCTTGTACTTGTTATTCTATCTCCCTGTTGTTATTTGTTCATTGCATTATGGTAAGGGAGAGTGTTAATGCACGAAGGGTGATGCCGTGCCGTATTGTGAGTGTTAATGCATGAATGGTGATGCCGTGGCATGTTATGGGAGTTAATGCACGAAGGGTGATGCCGTGCCGTTTCTATTGATTTTATGGTGAGGTTGAGAGTAAAAGCACGAAGGGTGATGCCGTGCATTTTTCCTTTACTGTGTTTACTTGTTCTTATTGGTTCATAGTATATTGGTTGTTAAAGTTACCATTCTGCTGTAGTTCTCTATCTCGTATTCCCTTCAGCATGTTCCCCTTCCCGATATTACCTGTCAATTTTTTCCTTGATGTTATTTGTACATATACTGTTAAATTGTATAGGTTTGTTATGTAGGTATCTTGTCATAGCCTCGTCACTACTTTGTCGAGGTTAGGCTCGACACTTACCAATACATGAGGTCGGTTGTACTGATACTACACTTTGCACTTCTTGTGGAGATTTTGGTATTGGTCCCAGCTAATCGAGAGGCGTAGCAGCTCAGGTTGGTTCATCGGAGACTCAAGGTAGATCTATTGGCGTTCTCGGACCTTGAAGTCCCCGTCTATCTTTTCTATTTTTTTTACTGTTTCTTTCGTTCAAACAGTTGTATTTCTTTCAGTTTGAAGTTCGTGAATTGTGACCCCAGATCTGGGTTGTAGTAAATATTGAGGTTGCTATATTATTCCGCACTCGCTTTAATTTGTTTTTCCTTATTTGCTGTTATTTATTGAATTGAATAAGGATTGGTTTAATAATCCTCTAGCGTTGGCTTGCCTATCAAGTGAAATGTTAGGCGCCATTTCAGTCCAGAAAGGTGGGAAATTTCGGGTCGTGACAAGTTGTTATCAGAGCACTAGGTTGCCTAGGTCTCATAATTCACGAGCAGGCTTAGTAGAGTCTGGAGGATCGATACGGAGACGTCTGCGCTTATCTTCCAGAGGCTGTGGAGTTTAGGAACCATTTCACTTCTATTCTTCTCTATCGTGCGATTTTATTCTATCATTGCTGATTGAACTCTTCTATTCTTGTCCTTCCACAGATGGCGAGAACACGTGTTACGTCTTCAGTTGGACAGCAGTTGGAGCCCCCAGTGGCAGGTCCTACGAGGGGAAGAGGCCGAGGCCGAGGCCGCGCCAGAGGCCGAGGCAGAGGCAGAGATCAGCCCAGAGCTCGAGAAGTAGCACTAGCAGTGGAGCCCCAAGTGGAGTTTGAGGAGAAGGTTCCATCCCAGACTGTGCCTGCTGGAGCAGCTCAGGTTCCAGAGGGGTTCATCGCCACCTAGTGTTTCAGGATGATTTGGTCCATTTGGTGGGCCTTATGGAGAGTGTGGCCCAGGTCGATACCTTTCATATGGCACCAGCCGTCTCTCAGGCTGGGGGAGGAGCACATACTATTGCTACTCACACTACAGAGCAGATGGCTCCCCAGTATCAAACTCCAGTTGCCCCACCAGTTGGGATAGTTCAGCCGGTTGTTGCGGCATAGGCCGACGATGGTTTGGCTATGTCTTCTGAGGCTTTATGGAGATTGGACAGGTTTACCAAGCTCTTTCTAGTTCACTTCAGTGGTGCTTCATCAGAGGATCCACAGGAGTATCTTGATAGATGTCATGAGGTGCTACGGAACATAGGTATAGTGGAGACCAATGGGGTCGATTTTGCTACATTTCAAATGACTAGTTCTACCAAGAAATGGTGGAGAGATTATTTGTTGACCAGACCAGCTGGTTCGCCTGCTCTTACTTGGGACTGGTTCTCTCAGCTCTTTCTAGAGAAGTTCCTCCCTATCACATTGAGAGAGGAGCATCGCCGTCAGTTCGAGCGTCTCCAATAGGACAGTATAACTGTTACCCAGTATGAGACCCATTTTGCGGATTTGGCCCATCATGCTCTTCTTCTACTTCCTACCGAGAGAGAGAGGGTGAGGAGGTTTATTGACAGACTTGCTCAGCCTATCAGATTGCAGATGGCTAAGGAGACTGGGAGTGAGATTTCTTTTCAGGCGGCTGCCAATGTCACCAGGCGAGTCGAGATGGTTCTTTCTTAGGGAGGTCAGGGGTCTAACAAGAGACCACGTCATTCCGGGCGGTTCAGCGGTGCCTCATCTGGAGTCAGGGGTAGTTTAGGTAGAGGTCATCCTCCAAGGCCGTTTCTTTCAGCACTCTAGGCATCCCATACTGCCTCAGGTGGTCGTGGCCCACATATGCCTTATTTCGACCAGCTAGCCTACAGTGCATCACCAGCTCATATTAGTGCACCTCTGCTATAGAGTTTTGGAGTTGGTTACTCAGGTCGACAGGTTCTATTTCAGGGTCAACAGTCATAACAGCCGAGGTCCTGTTATACTTATGGTGATCCGAGGCACATTGCTAGATTTTACCCTCGGGCATCAGGTAGCTCACAACATCAGGGTTCTCGTGCCATGGTCCTGGCACTAGGTGCTTCACTGCCAGCTCAGCCAGCTAAAGGTAGGGGTCAGGAATCTAGAGGTGGAGGTCAGGCCATTAGAGGTGGAGGTCAGGCCGCTAGAGGTGGAGGCCAGCCAGCTAGGACCCATCCTAGAGATGTAGTTCAGAGTGGTTGGCCCCAGCCCCGATGTTAGGCTTATCCAGCCAGGCCTGAGGCTGAGTCATCTGACGTTGTTATCACAGGTACTGTTTTAGTTTGAAGTAGAGATGCTTCAGTTCTATTTGATCCGGGTTCTACTTATTCCTACGTGCCTTCCTATTTTGCTTCATATTTGTTTATGCCTCGTGATTCTTTGAGTGCTCCTGTGTATGTGTCCATATCTGTGGGAGATGCTATTGTTGTAAATCGTGTTTATCGTTCATGTGTGGTCACCATTGGGAGTCTTGAGACTATTGTAGATCTTTTACTTCTTGATATGGTGGATTTTGATGTTATCTTGGGTATGGATTGACTGTCACATTATCACGCTATATTGGACTGTCACGCTAAGACAGTGACCTTAGCCTTGTCGGGGTTGGCACGATTAGAGTGGAGGGGGACTCCTGGCCATTCTACCAGCAGGGTTATCTCTTATATGAAGGCTCAGCGTATGGTCGAGAAGGGGTGTCTAGCATATTTGGCTTAGGTTCGCGATTATAGTGTGGAGGTTCCTTCCATGGATTTAGTACCAGTTATTCGTGAGTTTCCAGAGGTGTTTCCTGCAGACCTACCAGGGATGCCACCCGACAGGGATATTGATTTTTGTATTGATTTGGCTCTGGGCACTTAGCCCATCTCTATTCCGATGTACCGTATGGCCAGGCCAAAGTTGAAAGAATTGAAGGAACAATTGCAAGATTTGCTTGATAAGGGCTTCATTAGACGTAGTGTCTCACCCTGGGGTGCACCTGTGTTGTTTGTGAAGAAGAAAGATGGATCGATGAGGATGTGCATAGATTATCGGCAGTTGAACAAAGTTACCACCAAGAACAAGTATCCATTGGCGAGGATTGATGACTTATTTGATCAGTTTCAGGGTGCCAAGGTGTTTTTGAATATTGATTTGAGATCTGGCTACCATCAGTTGAGGACTAGGGCATCCTATGTCCCTAAGACTGCTTTTCGGACTCGGTACGGGCATTATGAGTTTCTAGTGATGTCCTTTGGCTTGACAAAGGCCCCTGCAACATTCATGGATTTGATGAACCGAGTGTTCAAGCCTTATTTGGACTCCTTTGTGATTGTGTTTATTGATGATATCTTGATCTACTACTGCAGTCGAGAGGAGCATGAGCAGCATCTTAGTATTGTATTTCAGCCTCTGAGAGCCAGCCAATTATATGCTAAATTTTTAAAGTGCGAGTTTTGGCTGGATTCAGTCGCTTTCTTGGAGCACGTTGTATCATCAGAGGGCATTCAGGTAGATCCTAAGAAGATTGAGGCAGTTCAAGACTAGCCTAGACCCACTTCAGCTACGGAGATCATGAGTTTCTTGGGTTTGGCGGGCTATTACCGTCGATTTGTGGAGGGGTTTTCATCTATAACAGCCACGTTGACCAGGTTAACCCAGAAGGGTGTCCCGTTCAGATGGTCAGACGAGTGTGAGGCGAGCTTTCAGATGCTCAAGATGGCTTTGACTACAGCGCCGGTGTTGGTGTTGCCCACAGGTTCAGGATCTTATATGGTATATTGTGATGCGTCCCGTGTTGGGCTCGGTGCGATATTGATACAGGAGGGCACGATGATTGCATATGTGTCACGACAGTTGAAGGTTCATGAGAAGAATTACCATGTCCATGACTTAGAGTTGGCAGCCATTGTTCATGCGCTAAAGATTCGGAGGCACTATATTTACGGTATGTCATGTGAGATTTTCACGGATCATCGGAGCCTTCAGTATTTGTTCAAGCAAAAGGATCTCAATTTGAGGCAGAGGAGGTGGTTGGAGCTATTGAAAGACTATGATATCACTATTTTGTAACACCACAAGAAGGCCAATATGGTGGCTGACGCCTTGAGTAGAAAGGCAGCGAGTATGGGAAGCCTTGCGTTCATTCCAGTCGGTGGGAGGCCGCTTGCATCAGATATTCAGACTTTAGCCAACCAGTTTGTGAGGTTGGATATTTCAAAGCCTATCCGTGTTCTAGCTTGTACAGTCGCTCGGTCTTCTTTGTTTGAGCGCATCAAAGATCGGCAGTATGACGACCCTCATTTGTTGGTCCTTAGGGATATAATGCGGCACTGTGGTGCCAAGCAGTTTACTGTTGGAGATGACGGAGTTTTGAGGATGCAGGGTCATGTTTGTGTGCCTAATATGGATGGACTTCATGAGTTGATTCTTGAGGAGGCCCAGAGTTCTTGGTATTCTATTCATCCGGGCGCTGCCAAGATGTATCAGGACTTGCAGCAGCATTATTGGTGGAGGAGGATGAAGAAGGATATATTTTCTTATGTAGCTCAGTGTCTAAATTGTCAACAAGTAAAGTATGAGCATCAGAGACCTGGTGGTTTGCTTCAGAAGATAGAGATTCCTGAGTGGAAGTGGGAGTGTATCACTATGGATTTAATTGTTGGACTCCCACAGACTCAGAGGAAGTTCGGTATCATTTGGGTCATTATGGACAGGCTGACTAAGTCAACGCATTTCATTCCTGTGGCAGTTACCTATTCTTCCGAGCGGTTGGTAGAGATTTATCTCTGCGAGATCATCCGTCTTCACAGTGTGCCCGTGTCTATCATATCTGACCGAGGTACACAATTCACCTTGCATTTCTGGAGGGCAGTACAATGTGAGTTGGGCACGCGGGTTGATTTGAGCACAGTGTTTCATCCTTTGACGGACGGACAATCCGAGCACACTATTCAGATATTAGAGGATATGCTCTGCACATGTGTTATAAACTTCGGAGGATCGTGGGATCAGTTCTTGCCCCTTACAGAGTTAGCCTACAACAACAGCTACCAGTCGAGAATTCAGATGGCTCCCTATGAGGCATTATACGGTAGGTGGTGCCGGCCGCCAGTTGGGTGGTTTGAGCCGGGGAAGGCTCGGTTGTTGGTACAGACCTAGTACAGGATGCCTTGGATAAGGTCAAGATTATTCAGGATCGATTTCGCACAGCTCAGTCCAGGCAGAAGAGTTATGCCGACCACAGAGTTCGTGATGTTGCATTCATGGTCAGGGAGAAAGTGTTTCTACGGGTATCACCCATGAAGGGTGTAATGAGGTTCGGAAAGAAGGGCAAGTTGAGCCCTAGGTATATCAGACCTTGTGCGATTCTGGAGAGAGTGGGAGAGGTGGCTTACAGGCTTGCGTTCCCACCGGGGTTATTAGCAGTTCATCCGGTGTTCCACGTGTCCATGCTTCAGAAGTATCACAATGATCCATCCCACGTGTTGGATTTCAGCTCAGTCCAGTTGGACAAGGATTTGACTTACGAGGAGGAGCTAGTGGCTATTCTAGCCCGGCAGGTTTGACAATTGAGGTCTAAGAGTTATCCTTCAGTTCGAGTGCAGTGGAGAGGTCATCCCATCGAGGCAGCTACTTGGGAGACCGAGTCAGACATGCGGAGTAGATATTCACACCTTTTCACCAGCCCAGGTACTTTTCTATGTCCGTTCGAGGACGAACTGATGTTTTAGAGGTGGAGAATGTGATGACCCAATAGGTCATCTTAGGTTTCTGAACCTAATTCTCTGTTTCGAGGCCTCAAATACAACATTTAAGCCTTCATCAATTTACGTGCGCAGTTCGGGTGTTCTTCCGGAAGGCTTATATGTTAAAAACTGATAAAAATAAGAATTTTGCCTTAAAAATTCATTTGAGTTGACTTTGGTCAATATTTTGAGAAAATGGACCCGGATCGGTGTCTTGACGGTCCCGGTGGATCCGTATTGTAATTTGGGACCTGGGCATATGCCCCTAATCGAATTCGGAGGTCCCTAGCTCGAGTTATTGATTTTTGTTAAAAATTGAAAGTTTGAAAGTTTTATGATTTTTAAGAATCTACTGATATTTGGTCTTGTTGATACTGGGTTCGTATTTTGGTTCTGGGGCCCGATACAGGTCCACTATTCTATTTATGACTTGTGTATCAAATTTGGTGAGAAACGGAGTTAGTTTGACGTGATTCGGACGTTCAGTTGTGAAAATAGAAGTTTTAAAGTTTTCTTGAAAATTTTATTTAATTTGGTGTTTGATTCGTATTTCTAGGCATTATTTTGGTGTTTTCGTATGAGGTTTTTAGACTTGTGTGCATAATTAGTTTGGAGCACTGAGGACTCGGGTGAGTTTCGGATAGGCTACGTGTGTTTTAAAACTTAGAAAATCTGGTTTTTTTGTGCTTCAGCTGTTATCTAGTGTCTTCTTCTTCGCGTTCGTGAAGGTACTCTCGCGAACGCGACGAGTAAACTGGGACAAGGTGATTTTCTTAATCGTGAACGCAAAGCAATGGGGGCCTTACCCTCCGCGAATGCAACCAGCATCTCGCGAATGCGAAGCTTTAGGGACCTCGGGTAGGGGTCAGTCATTCTTCTATGCGAACGCGAGCATTGGCTCGTGAACGCAAAGGCTAGGGTGGAGCATCCTTCGCGAACGCGAAGGAGGACTCAGGAACGCGAAAGCCACTCGGGCTGCTGCTCATCGCGAACGCGGTAGGCCCTTAGCGAACGCGAAGAAGGCCTGACACGTATGACTTTAAACAAAACAGTAGCGGGATTTTCCCAAAAATTCATAACCTTTCCATTAGAACTCGGCCTAGGAACGATTTTGAAGAGAAAACTCAACATCAATTCATAGGTTTGTACTCTTTAACTCATTTTCTTCCATTTCTAACATCACCCATTAATTCCTAGCCCAAATCTTTGTTCTTTCATGGTAGAAAACTAGGGATTTAGGAAGAATTGGAGGGGTTTTGCAAATTTGGGATTTAGACTTCAATTTGGGGTCGGATTCCAAAACTAGTTACATAATTGGGCTCAGGGGTGAATGGGTAAATGAATTTTGGTCCGAACCACGGGTTTTGACCAAACGGGCCAGGGTGTTGACTTTTGTTGACTTTTTCAATAATGGCCTAAATTAAATTCTTCTCAATCGTGGGTAGTTCCTAAGCTTAATTTGAATCGTTTGGTTGGTAAATTGATAGATTTTATTGGTTCGGAGGCTTGTTTCAAAGGAAAAGCCGTGGTTGAGCTTTGAGTTTGGTCTTCGGAACTTGGTAAGTGTCGTGGTTAACCTTGACTTAAGGGAATATGACTTGTTTGTCTATTTGCTACATGTTTAAAATTTGGGAACAATGTATATGTGAAGGGACGAGTACTTATGCATTGTAGTCGGGTTAAAGCATGCGGGTGGGGCTTGGTTTCTTGCAATTATAGCTTCCTTTGTTCATGTTATCTATGTTTAGACTAGTATTGTTAAATTGATCGTTCTTACCATGTTTACGGATCGTCTGGTGATAATTGAGTATTGATTCCGAAGTTGAGGTTGATATTATAGAACCAAATATTGAAGTAAGGTTTGTACTTGTTATTCTATCTCCCTGTTGTTATTTGTTCATTGCATTATGGTAAAGGAAAGTGTTAATACACAAAGTGTGATGACGTGCCATATTGTGAGTGTTAATGAACGAAGGGTGATGCTGTGCCATGTTATGAGAGTTAATGCACGAAGGCTGACTCCGTGCCGTTTTTATTGATTTTATGGTGAGGTTGAGAGTAAAAGCACGAAGGGTGATGCCGTGTATTTTTCCTTTACTGTGTTTACTTGTTCTTATTGGTTCATAGTATATTGCTTGTTCAAGTTACCATTCTGTTGTAGTTCTCTATCTCGTATTCCCCTTAGCATGTTCCCCCTCCCGATATTACCTGTCAAGTTTTTCCTTGCTATTATTCGTACATATACTGTTAAATTGCATAAGTTTGTTATGTAGGTGTCTTGTCATAGCCTCGCATTACTTTGTCGAGGTTAGGCTCGACACTTACCAGTACATGGGGTCGGTTGTACTGATACTGCACTCTGCACCTCCTGTACAGATTTTGGTATTGGTCCCAGCTGATCGAGAGGCGTAGCAGCTCGGACTGGTTCATCGGAGACTCAAGGTAGATCTGTTGGCGTTCGCAAACCTTGAAGTCCCCGTCTATCTTTTCTGTTTTTTTATTGTCTCTTTTTTTCAAATAATTGTATTTCTTTCAGACTTTTACTTGTAGTAAATCCTAGAAATTTGTGAATTGTGACTCCAGATCCGGGTTGTAGTAAATATTGAGGTTGTTATATTATTCTGCACTCGCTTTAATTCGTTTTACCTTATTTGCTGTTATATATTGAATTGAATAAGGATTGGCTTAATAATCCTCTAACGTTGGCTTGCCTAACAAGTGAAATGTTAGGCTCCATCACGGTCCCGAAAGGTAGGAAATTCCAGGTCGTGACATTTTTTAATTGCAGTCACCCACACCAAACACTTGCTTTTGGTAAAAACAAAACATATGAAAATATATTGGTTATTTCTATACTATCTGCGGGTTTAGAAAACAAAAGTATAAGTTCTATTTACATTTTGAATCATCTTAATTTTATTTAATAATAGTGGTATTCGAGTTACCTTGCACGCATATGATCGACTATTCCAATTTTTGGATTGTATGAATATACCGTTTCTTTAAGGGTACATTTAGTAGAATGGGAAAAGGAAGGAAAGAAATTTACCCACCAAGATCTGAACGTCGTCATTGGTTTTACGGGAATTTCTCTATTATCAAAAAAATATAAAGAAAATAAATTTATAGTACTTGCTCCCCAGAAACTATATTTCTAATTATGCTATTTGTAAGAGGAAACAAATTGATTATATATCCATATATTGGTGCTTGTACCAAATTACATCCATTTATATGGTTAAGTAATAAATTGAGGTGATATATATATACTATGTTTACATGATAAAACTATATGTAAATAATAACTGCCAATTTGATGTAAATATTGAAACATGTCATAATCTTACGCGACAACTCGAATATTATCAAAAATAGGAAAATAAACAAAAAAAAGAGAATATAAATAAAAGCAATAGTAAATTGAACTCGGAATATTGAAACATGTCCTAATCTTCTGCGACAAATCGAATATTAACAAAAACTGAAAATAACTAAAAAGAGAATATAAATAAAAATATGTCATAATTTTCAGCGACAGCTCGAAAATTACCAAAGAAGTCGAAATTAAAAAGATAATATAAATAAAAATACTAAACTAGGATACTTATTCATCCATTTGTAAATTAAGAGATATTATTAAGAGAGTATCAAATACTAATAATCTTATAATAGAAAATCACCATTGGTTGAGGCCTGGGCCTGGAAATTGACTTGACCATTATAATATTATAGAGGTAAATTTTGAAAATATTTTGAAAAATGGAGAGTACAGTTACCACTATGATTAATTATCTAAATTTACTTACCTCATAACATGTGAATACTACAAAAATGAACTGGATTCATATCTATGAACTACCAAAATTGAAAAACCAAAGGCTTCAATATGTTGGAAAAACTCTATAAATACTCGGCTTCTGTATTACAAAGTTCATATCACATAGTAACTCTTAGAAATTAATACTAGTTATATCATCATTATCCTTGAGAATGAGTACTACACGGATTAAGGTTAGCAAAAGTGTTCATCTCGCAAAGATAGAAAATCAGAATAATCGACAAGTGACTTTCTCAAAACGCCGAAATGGTGTCTTCAAGAAAGCAAACGAGCTTGTTGTTATGACTGGTGCTGAAGTTGGCATCATCGTGTGTCCACAAGGTAATTACAAGCCTAATTACATTTTTTTGGTCATTTATATATACATGATATACCATCAATAAATATTACTTTTTAACCATAAATGTACATGCATCATTATAACTAAACATGCAAATCCAAGATCTTGAACATGATAATTAATTTCACATAAAATTAAAGCATCATATAAAGAATACTTGGTGTGGGAGGCATTATAACAGTAGATAAACTGATTTCTCTCCTCTTACCCTATTTTATATTACCGATTTCTCTCCTTTTGCTCTATAGGTAGCAAGCCTTACTCTTTTGGTCATCCAAATGTAAATGAAACTATCAACAAATATGTTGGCGAAGAAAGGACTCCATCACCATCAGACATTGATGACAAGTATGTCCAGATGTTCCGAAAAGCCAATTCTAGAGCACTTAACACACGACTCAGTTCTCTGCAAGACCAACTAGATTTTGCATTAAAATTGAAAAGCAAACTCAAGCAAATGAATAAGAATGTGGAGAGCCAACAAGAGTGGTTCAAGGGTCCTATAGAGAAGATGAACTACACCGAGGCTTCAATGTTGAATGAGGGATTGGAAGATCTGCTCTTGAAGGTGAAGAACAATGGTACTGAGCGTGGTTATGGTTACAAAAATGGAAAGTGGAAGGCTGAATAAAAGCTACTAGTAGTTGTTTTTTAATAATCATTCGTGTTATTTATTCTTAAAGGTTAACCTTGGCACAACCATAAATATTACCGCCGTGTGACTAGGATGTCACAGGTACAACCCATAAATAATATTTCGCAGAAATGCAAAGTAAGGCAATCTACAACAGACCAATATGGTCATGGTTTCTCTCTTTCCCGGCCGTATCCTGCACATAGCAGGAGTTTAGTGTAGGGGCTGTTCTAGTTAATCATTTTTTTGGGTTGGGGTATTATGTGGTGTTTTGGTGATATCTACTATGTATGCGTAATAAAAAAGATGACTATGATGGAATATAAGTAGAGTTATAAAAATTATATCTCAGTTTCAAATAATTCAAAAAATTAAAATTAAAATAATATAATGCTATTGTTTAAAAACCTAAAACTACATAACAGATAATAAATACGTATTATATTACAAATAGCCAGAATATAGTCTTCAAAATAATATCTAAGCTAGAGAGATACTAAAAAAATTCTAAAATCAAAAAGTAACTTGAAAAGAATAAATTAAAGAATACAAAAACAAAACTTTAAAGAAATTAAGCATAAAGAAGGAAAATGCAAACGTGGAAGGAAAGTAAGAACTAGAGGCCAAACATTTTTGTACTTTGCATTTTGCAGACAAAGGTCTAAAGTGTATTTGTTTCTCAGTAAATGACAAAGAGAAAAGATTGTGAAATTAAAATAAATAATTAAATAAATGTTGACTTTTGAATTTTTTAGTTTGAGAATTCAGTATGAATTATTTTTTGAATATTTAAATTTTAGAAAAGGATTTATTAAGCAATTTTGGCTCATATTTGAAAAATTTCTCAGAACAATAGGGCTTACTGTCATAACCTGTACTTTGGGGTTGTGACTTCGGCCAAGAACCGGTGAGAAAAGGCTCTTCTGATTATGTGAAATAGACCTGTGTACTCAGGGGACATGGGCTTTTTAATTTTAAGCATATATAAGGGGGTATAGGTGTTGAAAGTTCAACCTGCCTCCCCCATACGTGCTGCCACCAAGCCGTATCTAATGAGCGACCTTGAGGGGAAACCTCAAGGGCCTACCTGGATGACTCAAAGGAGTTTCCTATGTATCCATACAAATTAGGGAACTCTATGGACGGCGCGACGCCTTCGGACTAGCGTTGGGAACTAAACGAGCGGTGGAGGCTCAACGTGTGGGACGGTCTGTGCACGCGAGAGCGATGCTCAATCCTAGGCGAAGGACAAGACATGTCCTTAGCCAACCCCCAGGGCGCGCATGGATTATGATCCTAAGACGAGATGCGCCACGATATGTCAAGGCCAAAAGCCTATACATCTTACGGGCGGCACAATTAGAGCATGCCTTCCAGGCAGACTTCACCACAAGCACAGGATCGTGCTTGAAAAACCTGAGAAAGGATGAAGGCTGGCCTGCATCGAGGGCAACTGCAGGCGCCGCATGGGCAATTCGGTGCCGCTGGTGAGCGTAAGAAAGTGAGCCTGTGATACATGGTATCAGAGCTGATTAAGGCCATATTATGCCATGGAACAATGTCAAGGCAAATAGTGGAAATGGCGAGTGCATTTTGGATGTCAGTGCGGAGATCATGTCAAAGTAGAGATTGATGTTCATATGCCACTAGAGATCAAGAACCCGATACTGCCGGTCAAAGAAAGAAATGGGTGAGTCCACTTTCTTTCTAAAGTCTAGGTTCCTACTGAATGAGGTGATATGCTGATGAGTCGGATGGTCAAGAAAAGGCCATGTTTGCCAGGTCGAGCAACCATATTCCAAAGAGTGGGAGCCATGGACTATAAACATTGGGCATGATCATAGCGGAGATCTTCCCAAGGATGCGTACGATGCATCAGTTGAGTGTTTTTTCTTACGGGATAGACTTTTGGACTACCTGAGGGAATTGCCAAGGTGAGGAGATGAATTCGAGGAAATAGCGAAGCTTCAGAATTGGGCGGATTTCCAAGTTGGAAGATGTCATCATTCTGGAAAGGGGTACGCCGAATGATCGGGGACCATTGAGAGTCCAAGTGCGATTCACAACCGGACCGGGAAGCCATGCTAGCAGTACCAAGTGAGTACCTGACTATAGGGCGAGTATGGATGTACTAGCGGGAGCATTGGGTACTTGCTGAAGAAGCGACAGTTGGAAAAGCAAAGAGCTTTGTTCGGGAATGCGGCGATACTCTGACTTTGAGAATGTAGTACTCACCAAGAAACGTCCCAAGAGCTGGCCAAATGGCAAGTGGGACGTGTGCGCTAAGAAGTATCCTCCACATTGAGTGTGGGAGGATCCCGCCTATGCAAGAGGCATAAGGGTGAAGTTGTGAGTTCGGAAGCAAACACATCTTCAAAGGGACTGAGGGAAAGGAAACTCTATGGGAGTGAAAGGCTACAGGAGCTATGCTGGAGTGCGCGAAAAGGCTACGGGAGCGATATAGCTACGGAAGTTGCACCAGAAAACACGCTGATGTGCTTACCATTGAAGGAAAAGCTTCAGACGGACATGAAGGCCATGAGGGTCATGGTGTGATTGACTAGTGTGGGTCAATCACAAAGTTAGACACTAGAGGGTACAAGTGCAGAGGCACTTTCCAAGTGAACATCGAAAGGAGGTGAAGTGCAGAGGCACGCTTGGAAGATACTTGGGAGAGAAGTGCATGGGGCACAACTCCTTTTGAGTAGGGATTCAAGGAAGTCCAACCCACAGGACAAAGGGAACCGCGAAGTATATACCTAAGGGGGCAGACTCCGGGATGTCGTAGGCCGTGATGTGTCATCGGGGATGATGACACAATGAGTGTGGGAGGATGTCACAACCGGCACTTTGGGGTTGTGTCTTTGGCCAAGAACCGGTGAGAAAAGGCTCTTATGATTCTCTGACGTAGAACTTGGGCTTTTTAATTTTAAGCATATATAAGGGGGGTATAGGTGTTGCAAGCTCAACCTGCCTCTCCCATACGTGCTGCCACCAAGCCGTATCTAATGAGCGACCTTGAGGGGGAACCTCAAGGTCCTGCCTGGATGACTCAAAGGAGTGTCCTAGGTGTCCATATGGGTTAGAAAACTCTATGGATGGCGTGACTCCTTCGGGCTAGCATTGGGCACCAAACGGGCGCTGGAGGCTCAACATGTGGGAGGGTCTGCCCCGCGGTCTGCCGAAATGTTGGGCAGAGACCTCCGTGCCGATTGGATACTTGATGTACCTATCTTAGGGGCATAATCTGTTGACTTGTAAGCATGGCTTGGGTTCAGCGTGAACCATATGAGCAAGGGTTCGTTGGCTTAAACATACAGTTGTGGGGAGACACTGCACTAGACGAGATGGAAGTGTGTCGCGAGGGCTATGTATGGGCATGGCACGAAAGACGCACATGACAATGGCCAAGGACTAAAGGTTGCCTTACTCGGGCAAGGCACAAGCTGGGTGCGGATGCCAGAGGCGAGTGTCAAGCTTAAAGATTGGGTTGTGCATGCGAGAGCGATTCTCAGTCTTAGGCGAAGGACAAGACATGTCCTTAGCCAACCCCCAGGGCGCGCATGGATTATGATCCTAAGACGAGATGCACCACGACATGTCGAGGCCAAGAGCCTAGACATCTTACGGGCAGCACAATTGGAGCATGCCTTCCAGGAAGGTTTCACCACAGGTACAAGATCGTGCTTGGAAAACCTGGGAAATGATGAAGGCTGGCCTGCAGCGAGGGGAATTGCAGGCCAGAAGGTTGGTGCGTATGCCTCACTAGATAGCTACAGAGCTATAATCTTGCTTAGGCAGCTACTGCTATCAATTCTAAAGTGGAACCTCAAACCCGAATTGGAACGAAGTTGGAGCTTTTCTCCCATGAAATTTCTTAAGTATACATAGTGCAAAGAGTGTTGATCTCTCATTGTTCCACACATAGTGTTGCTTTGAAATATTACATTGTAGCATCAAAATCGTTAGGTTACAGTTTTTCGTTGCTGAGAGTGTTGCCCTAAATTGCACACGCAAGTATACGCGGTCAATCAAGGAATAAAGAGTGAGTAGAGTATCGTTCCCAGGAGGACTTGTGATCAATTATCAACTAAATCAAGCAATTTCTAATTTATCGAGTCATGAACAATTTCATGGTGATTTTTGTTGATTAATTCAACTAACTAAAATTACGATTAAGAGAATAACTAATTAACTAGCACACTTAGCACGAAAGGTTTAATTCAAAGAGAAATAATATTCCAGGGTTATGGTTATGTAACAATCCTGTCGAATTCTTCAATTAACTTGATTTATTAATTTATCTGGGTTATTAACCTGCAAAGACAATAATACTCGTAGCAATTCGACAACTTCTACTTGCCTATTTAATTTATTCTAAATCCTATATTTCTATGATATTAGAGATAAAAAGAACACATTAATAATATCTTGCACAATTGGCTAAGCACGTCAAATAGGTATATTTCTGTCACGACCTGAAATTCCCACCTTCAGGACCGTGATGGTGCCTAACATTTCACTTGCTAGGAAAGCCAACGTTAGAATAATATTAGCCATTTAAAATAATTTTAAATTAATTAATAACAAAGAAACTAATGCGGAAGTAAAGTTTAAAATATAGTGATTAATCCATAAAAATAGCGATGTCTAAATACCATCCCAGAATTGGTGTCACAAGTGTACGAGCTTTTAGAATAATACAAATACATGTATGAATAAAATAAAGCTGTCTGGAAGCAAACACACAACTAAAATAAGGTAGACGGAGACTTCAGAACTACGAACGCTGTGCAGTTATACCTCAAGTATCCTATGAAATAGCTGAAATCCGAGCAAGTCTATGGTACGCCACTGGGACCAACTCCGAAATATGCACAAGAAGTGCAGAATGTAGTATCAGTACAACCGACCCCATGTACTGGTAAGTGCCGAGCCTAACCTCGACGAAGTAGTGACAAGGCTAAGCCAGGTCACTTACATTAGCCTGTACGCAATAATAGTAATAACCACAATAATAGAAATAAATCAGGTAACTCATTTTAATAGTTGAACCCAACTCAGCAGTCATAACCAATTATTATTTCAATCAATTTCCGTTGCAGCGTGCAACCCGCTCCCAAAATATATTCATATTCAATTCTGTTGTGGCGTACAATCCGCTCCTCCAATATATTTATTTTAATCAAGTCTGTTGTGGCGTGCAACTCGATCCCCCAATATGGACTTTTAATAAGTCTGTTGCGGCGTGCAACCCGATCCCCCAATATATATAGACTTTTAAACAAGTCTGTTGCGGCGTGCAACCCGATCCCCCAATATATATAGACTTTTAAACAAGTCTGTTGCGGCGTGCAACCCGATCCCCCAATATGGACTTTTAATAAGTCTGTTGCGGTGTGCAACCCGATCCTCCAATATATTCATTTGCCAATTCTTATAAAAGAAATTGCCCCAATAAATGCAACAATTAATATGAAATTATAAAACAACAAGCATACAATAATTATGATTTATTTATGAAACAAACAATGACAAGTAACAATTTACTGTGGAAATCAGGGAGAAAATAGGCAGTTTAATATTTAATATGCTAAGTGTCAAGTAGCAATTAAGATACATAAATCAAATAAGCATGTAACAATTATTGCAGGAATTCCAGAATTAATATTTGATAAAGAATAGGAGAGTAACAATTATTATAACAATTAATTCGTGTCTTAAAACAATCTAAGATGTTTAAATAATTAAGCAACCAATTAAATTGACGAAGTATAGGCACTCGTCACCTTGCCTATACATCGTTGCACATGAAATTCACATAGCAAATAATTCAGGAGTTCTATTCCCTCAAGTCAAGGTTAACCACGACACTTACCTCGCTTTGCAAATTCCAATCAATTACTCAACCCCAACTTTTCCTTTTCAATTTGTCTCCAAAAGCGTCAAATCTATTCACAAAAATTTCAATATACTCAATACGAATCAAAGGAATTAATTCCATATGAATTTACTAATTTTTCGGATAAAAATCCGAAATTCATTTTAAAAACCGACAGTAGGACCATACAAAAATTATCAAATTCTTATGTCAAATGGACCTTCAAATCTTAAATTTTTATTTTTTGATGATTTTATAAAAATCTAATTTTTCTCCCATAATTTCACGGATTCATGATATAAATGAGTATGGTATCATGAGATATAATCAATATAGGATAAAGAACACTTACCCCAATGTTTTCCCGTGAAAATCGCCTTACCCGAGCCCAAAAATGGAAAATGGTTGAAAATGGGACGAAATCCCACCTACAGAACTTAAGTTCTGTTGCCCAGGTTTTTACCCTTCGCAAACGCAGTCAGTGCCTCGCGTTCGCGAAGCATAAATTTGTGATGTCCAAATATTACCCTTCGCGAACGTGAGGGCTACCTCGCGAACGCGATGCTTGCCTGGCTTGGCCTTCGCGAACGCGAGATGGCCTTTGCGAACGCGAAGGCAAAATTTTCTGACCAGCCTTTCTCCCTTCGCAAATGCGAGACCCCTCTCGCGAATGCAAAGAAGGAAACCCGAAGCAGATTTCTGTAGCTTTCCCCAAAAATGATCTGTTAACCACCCGAAATCAACCCGAGCCCTCGGGGCTCCAAACCAAACATGCACCCAAGTCCTAAAATATCATACGAACTTGCTCGCGCGATAAAATCACCAAAATAACACCTAGAACTATGAATCGGATAGCTAATCAAAGAAAATTTTCAAGAAAAGTTTAAAACTTATTTTCTTCACAACCGGACGTCTAAATCACGACAAATCAACTCCGTTTCTCACCTAATTTGACAGACAAGTCATAAATATTATAGTGGACCTGTACCGGGCTCTGGAACCACAATACACACCCATTATCAACAAGACCAAACATTGGTCATTTCTTAGAATCATCATACTTTCAAAATTTTAATTTTTCATCAAAATTCCATATCTCGGGTTAGGGAGCTCGGAATTCGATTCCGGGCATACGCTGTCACACCCTAAACCTGGTGAGGCGTGGCTGGCACCCGGTGCCGTGCTGAACTCATTCCTTTTGTAACTATCATGGGCCAATATGGCCACAACTCATAATGTACAAGCGTAAGTGGGAAAAACACTATATCACTGAATCATTTTTTTCTTAAAATATAAATACATATGGGCCGTCAAGGCTTCTGACATACTGTACAAAATGAACCTCTGTCTACAAAGCCTCTAAGATTATTTGATTTCAAATGGGATAGGGTACCGGCGTACCCATAAGTCTGTAGAAAAACTCTGACACGATGACTCATAGACTTGGATGCACTCCGAATGAGGTGGAGTCTTACTGATCCTTCGCTGAATGCCAACTTGGTCTACTATGAGGGCTTGTCAAACTGATTCTACCCATCTATCAGGACCTGCAGCACGACATGCAGCGTCCACAAATAAAACGGACGTCAGTACGAATAATGTACTGAGTATGTAAGGCAGGAAAGCTTAAGTAAGAACAATAATGTAACCAGGGATAGAGAATATACAACCTGTGACATCTGGGTACCTCTGAGGACTACTGACATGAGATACATGATACATACATATATATATACATAAACTTTTAAAACATATGCCTTTATGGGCATCACCATTATCATATCGTACCCGGCCATAATAGGCTCGGTAAAACGTACCCGGCCATCATAGGTCTCGGTAGAATCATACCCGGCCACGTGGAGCTCGGTAAAACCCAACTGATCAGTGGTTGCACAATAGGTGCCATACCCGGCCGGCTATAGCGCGGCTCGGTAGAGTAAAATAGATACATATATATATGATGCATGCTGGACTCATTGGAATCACATTTTGAACCTTTCGGAGTGACGTAAGGTCGGTATCCTTCGCACACGTTATTAGGATTAACTCTTCATCAAGAATCTTATAAGAATCAGGAACTACCAACAACATTGATAATATAAGAATAAGAGAAGTAACATCAATATCAATCGTTTTATAAGAAGGGCAGCAATGTAAGTACTGCTAGCTTCTAAGAGTAGAGTATCTTTGGGAGCTCGTTCATTACATTATGTACAATTGGAGTCGTGCAAAAGAATGAAGGGGATAGCCTCACATACCTGGTTTTCCTGCTGTCCTCGTAGAATTTTGTTTCACTTTATAAGTAAATCCCATTTGTTCATAACCTTCTAACAGCAAACCCTTAAGGATAGTTATTGATTCGAAAACCCTTCATTCCATATTTAATATTGATCGCCTCCTCCCGTAAATAGCCTTGATCATTCTCAAACCACCATGGTCAATTAAACAGGAAGCTCTTATTTCATAAATACCCACTTTGCATCAGATCAAATTGAAGCCTTCTTGGCATCCCTTTGTAGACGTCTTCACTACAAGAAATTGACTATAGTGGAACTCCTAATGCTAGCATTTCAGCAAGTGTATAAAAATAAAAGGAAAGCTCTTCACTACATGAAAAGGAACGATCTTTTCAATTGGCCAAAAAGTTAACCTTAATACGTTATAAAGAGAAATATGGTGGGTAAAATGTTAACAAAACATAACCAATTATAAAGAATAATAAATAAACTAGAGAAGTCCCAAATAGTTGCTTCCACCTACTATCCCTTTTCAAAGTCTTATCTTAATTCATGCCACCTAACCTAATGAATGTAAGAGTCACAATGTTTCTAAGACAAAAGTTGCCACGTGAGGGTATTTATCTTTATCCAAAGAGTTTTAATTAATCTCCCACTAATTATTAATTTTCTAGTTAATGACTCATTATCTAATAATTAACTAATTACCCACATAATTTAGAACTATCTCAATTTACTTAAAATACTACTCGCTTTTAACACACTTTATATATACCCTACTATCGTGGTCATGTGGTACCATATAAAATAAATACATATACTATTATTTTATCAAAACATACATGTAACAATACATATATTTTCTAAAGTTCTAATTTTCCTAATCTCATATAAAGAGTACAAACTCTCGTACGCTTAATTCTTAAAATGGTAAAAAGATAACCATCTTTTCTTGTGAGAAAATAACTTCTATTTTTACAATAAATAAAATCTCATAAACTTTCTTGTATTATGTGTATAATTTACCATATTCAAAAATAGTAATAATGGTAACTATCCAAAATTATACTTATAAAACTTTTACTAAAATACTCCACTAAAAAAAAATACCACATTAACATAATATCTAACGGTATCAATGCTATTAAACTTACGAAAATCTTACGGTCACAAATTCTCTGTAGAAAAGTACGGGATGTAAAATCTTTCCCCCCTTTAGAACATTCGTCCGCGAATGTTAACTCTTAGGATTTTACAAAATTTTTACTAGGGTCTCCTCTGTAACTAAACTAAAACCCAACCTTTATCTGAAGTCTCGACTACTCACAATCTCTTGTACTTGAATATCTCGTATCGTATCTTCTGTTTCTTTCATAAACTCCCTTCCATATTACGCCTTAAAGCTCTACTGTAATACCTGCACCTTTGGTGCAACAAAATCTGGCGAAAGCTTCATACTGACTTTTTACGACTCATCTCTATGGCACGATCTGGAAATAAAAGAAGGGAAACATTTCCTAAATGCCCTATAGCCTCTCAATTATAAATGTGGCGCGCAACACACTCATAAATGAGACTTACTAGGCACGACTTTGTAGACTTCCTAGGACACGACTCGCTCTGATACCACTTTGTCACACCCCAAACCTGGTGAGGCGTGGCTGGCACCCGGTGCCGTGCTGGCCCGAGCGAACCACTCTGCAACTCATGATCATTCGACCAAAACTAGAACATACATAGGTCGAGTTGGCTGAACTCATTCCTTTTGTAACTATCATGGGCCAACATGGCCACAACTCATAATGTACAAGCGTAAGTGGAAAAAACATTGTATCACTGAATCATTTTTTTCTTAAAACATAAATACATATGGGCCGTCAAGGCTTCTGACATACTGTACAAAATGAACCTCTGTCTACAAAGCCTCTAAGATTATTTGACATCAAATGGGATAGGGTACCGGCGTACCCATAAATCTGTAGAAAAACTCTGACACGATGACTCATAGACTCGGATGCACTCCGAATGAGGTGGAGTCTTACTAATCCTTCGCTGAATGCCAACTTGGTCTACTATGAGGGCTTGTCAAACTGATTCTACCCATCTATCAGGACCTGCAGCACGACATGCAGCGTCCACAAATAAAACGGACGTCAGTACGAATAATGTACTGAGTATGTAAGGCAGAAAAACATAAGTAAGAACAATAATGTAACCCGGGATAGAGAATATACAACCTGTGACATCTGGGTACCTCTGAGGACTACTGACATGAGATACATGATACATACATATATATATACATAAACTTTTAAAACATACGCCTTTATTGGCATCACCATTATCATATCGTACCCGGCCATAATAGGCTCGATAAAACGTACCCGGCCATCATAGGTCTCGGTAGAATCATACCCGGCCACGTGGAGCTCGGTAAAACCCAATTGATCAGTGGTTGCACAATAGGTGCCATACCCGGCCGACTATAGCGCGGCTCAGTAGAGTAAAATAGATACATATATATGATGCATGCTGGACTCATTGGAATCACATTTTGAACCTTTCGGAGTGACGTAAGGTCGGTATCCTTCGTACACGTTATTAGGATTAACTCTTCATCAAGAATCTTATAAGAATCAGGAACTACCAACAACATTGATAATATAAGAATAAGAGAAGTAACATCAATATCAATCGTTTTATAAGAAGGGCAGCAATGTAAGTACTGCTAGCTTCTAAGAGTAGAGTATCTTTGGGAGCTCGTTCATTACATTATGTACAATTGGAGTCGTGCAAAAGAATGAAGGGGATAGCCTCACATACCTGGTTTTCCTGCTGTCCTCGTAGAATTTTGTTTCACTTTATAAGTAAATCCCATTTGTTCATAACCTTCTAACAGCAAACCCTTAAGGATAGTTATTAATTCGAAAACCCTTCATTCCATATTTAATATTGATCGCCTCCTCCCGCAAATAGCCTTGATCATTCTCAAACCACCATAGTCAATTAAACAGGAAGCTCTTATTTCATAAATACCCACTTTGCATCAGATCAAATTGAAGCCTTCTTGGCAACTCTTTGTTGACGTCTTCACTACAAGAAATTGACTATAGTGGAACTCCTAATGCTAGCATTTCAGCAAGTGTATAAAAATAAAAGGAAAGCTCTTCACTACATGAAAAGGAACGATCTTTTCAATTGGCCAAAAAGTTAACCTTAATACGTTATAAAGAGAAATATGGTGGGTAAAATGTTAACAAAACATAACCAATTATAAAGAATAATAAATAAACTAGAGAAGTCCCAAATAGTTGCTTCCACCTACTATCCCTTTTCAAAGTCTTATCTTAATTCATGCCACCTAACCTAATGAATGTAAGAGTCACAATGTTTCTAAGGCAAAAGTTGCCACGTGAGGGTATTTATCTTTATCCAAAGAGTTTTAATTAATCTCTCACTAATTATTAATTAACTAGGTAATGACTCATTATCTAATAATTAACCAATTACCCACATAATTTAGAACTATCTCAATTTACTTAAAATACTACCCGCTTTTAACACACTTTATATATACCCTACTATCGTGGTCATGTGGTACCATATAAAATAAATACATATACTATTATTTTATCAAAACATACATATAACAATACATATATTTTCTAAACTTCTAATTTTCCTAATCTCATATAAAGAGTACAAACTCTCGTACTCTTAATTCTTAAAATGGTAAAAAGATAACCATCTTTTCTTGTGAGAAAATAACTTCTATTTTTTCAATAAAGAAAATCTCATAAACTTTCTTATATTATGTGTATAATTTACCATATTCGAAAATAGTAATAATGGTAACTATCCAAAATTATACTTATAAAACTTTTACTAAAATACTCCACTAAAAAAAAATACCACATTAACATAATATCTAACGGTATCAATGCTATTAAACTTACGAAAATCATACGGTCACAAATCCTCTGTAGAAAAGTACGGGATGTAACATACGCCCAAGTCCAAAATCATGATACGAACCTAACGGAACTGTCAAAATACTAATCCGAATCCGTTTGCTTAAAATGTTGATCAAAGTTAACTCAGTTGAGTTTTAAACCTCTATTTCACATTTTAATCCATTTTTCACATAAAAACTTTTCGGAAAATTATACGGACTGCGTACACAAGTCGAGGAATGATAAAAATAGTCCTTTTCGAGGTCTTGAAATACAAAGATAATTATTAAATTTAACGATGACATTTTGGGTCATCACAATTTCTATCCATATTTGCAAATCAATTCCCCAATGACTAGGTTCAAGATCTCACTCTATTCAATCCTATTGCAATCAAGAATTACCTCTTTCAAGTTCAACTCAAGATTCATATATAGTATTTTACTGTTAGCTATGCAGTAAAATAATTACGCTAAGGATTTGAATAAACAACCCAACATGATAAATTAAATAATCAAATCAATATTCGAATATCAACATTCATGTAAAACCATAACCCTAGAATGAACGAGTTTAGCCACACATAGTCATGGTAGCAATCTCAATTAATTCTCAAGAATACATATAAATCAATAATAGAAGGGAAAAACAAGAACTCAAGATGAATTCCACGATTCCTGAACTCTATTATGGATTCTCTCTACTTCCAAGTGTGTTCTTGCCTCCCCATGGTCTTCTCTCCCTTAAAAAAGTAGCTAACTATTATATTTATATGGTTTAGGGTTTGTTGAGCCGAAATTGGCTTTTCCTAATTCGGATTGGAAAAGCTGATATTTTTCTGCTCCGGTCCCGGTCTGGCGAAGTGACCCTCGCTTCGCTGTGCGAGACTTTTCTGGTTTCTTCTGCTCTAGTCCCAGTTTGGCGAAGTGAACCTTGCTTCGTTGTCCGGGACTTTTCTGTTCAGCTTTTTTTCACCAATTTTTGTCCCATTTGATCATTTTCTGCGCAAGTTTGTTCCTACACATAAGAAATACGTAATGAGCTTATTTTCACTTCAAAAGCGGTGTGAATTCCCACAACTCACACAAGAATTAATACGCAAACACACTCAAAATATGCACTTTTCACCATTTATCATAGACTAAAGATGTTACTCTGTTTTTTTGAATATCTGCTTTGTGGACATATTGATAAAGGAAAGGGAGTCTTTTTAATAATGTAGATAATTATTCGACGTTGGAATATTTGGTGAGGTTGAGTACTTATACTGCTGTCTTGCCCAAGTATCAAAGTAAAATTTGGATCTTTTTTATTTTACTTGATTATTGGCTATGCAGCTATCTGCTCTTGTCAATTCTGTTTTTTTTCTTTGCTGATGAGTATGCTTTCTGCTGTCATCCATTAATAAGGCAGTCAGTTTCAGGTGAAACATTTTACATTATTTTTGTGGAAATTTCATATGGAACACAATCAAAATGAGGTTTTCGTTGCTGAATTAAGTCTAAAGATAAGTTTATTTACTTACAATTTGATGATTTCGCATTTGTGAAATTGTTCCACCTCGTCTAAAAGAGTTGCTCTAAAGCCTATTAGTTAAGGACTGGATGCTCTAAAACCAAGATGTTTGCTCCTAAGTTGTAGAGATTTTGAGTTATGTACAATCCTTGGAATTTAACCTTAGAATTTAAAAATAAGATGTTAAATGATCAATATAAGCTTTTATTTTAATAATACGAGTTTTGCATTTGTCTGCAACTTTTCCTAAAATGATCGGTTTGATGAGTTGGATACTATGCTTTTTGACATAATTTGCTCCCTCATTTCAGACATGTACAATGTGTCACAACAATTATCAAGTTGCGGCGTGAGTAGTAGGATTAGAAAATTCGTTCACTTGTCGTGAGTATTAGGCTTAGGTTTTGCGAGTAAAACCGGTAGAGATATTGTCATGACCCCAAAATCCAACTAGTCCTGATGACACCTAAATCAACCCGCTAGGTAAGTCAATTAACAACTAACCAATTCCAATGAAATTAATAAGGCAATTAATTAAAAGAAAATACCTGAAACTGATACATCTTCCTAAGAACTGGTAGTACGAATGTTGAGCTTCTAAGATTAGAATTTACAAGGATGGTATGAAATAGACACACCATCTGTTCGAAATGTACATAAACAGATTTTTTATATATCTAAGGCTACCATTAACAAGAGGCAGCTACAACCGAAATGCAGGTACGTCTTCAAATCCAGCTCCCGTCAATCACAGCAACCAACATCTGCACGTAAGGTGCAGAAGTATAGTATGAGTACAACCGACCCCATGTACTCAATAAGTAACAAATATAACCTTAGGTTGAAAGTAGTGACGAGCTGGAACAAAGGTCGGGTCCAATACTAATTGTAACGACCCAACATGTCATTTTACCTTCTAGAAACTCGTTCCCCTAAAAACGCCTCCCCGTATATGCTTTTACTGTTTTATGACTTGTGAGGATTGTTAGTTCGTAATTTGGAAGTGCTCGGTTTGACATCGAAACACTCGGTTCCTTAGTTTGGCTTTTAAAGACCAAGTTTGACTTCAGTCAATATTTTTAGAAAATGACCACGAAATCGGGATTTTACGGTTTCAATAGGTTCGTATGATGATTTTGGACTTGGGCGTATATTTGAATTGGGGTTTGGACAACCCGGGAGCGTTTCAACGCTTAATAGTGAAAAACGGTTCAAGGTTCTTTAAATTTGTTTTGCAGTAGGTTTTGGAGTAATCGAGTTCCGTTTGAAATTTCGAGCCTGGGAATAGTTCTGTATGATGATTTAATACTTGCACGCAAAGTTTGGTGTCATACCGTGTAGTATAAGTATGATCCGGCGTGTTCGGAGAAATTTAGAAACTTGAAGTTCATATATTGATCCAATTCGGTTTTGGGGTGCGATTCTTAGTTTCGTTGTTGATTTACGTGTTTTGAGAGTTCGAACAAGTCCGTGTTATGTTTATAGACTAGTTGGCACATTTGGACGGGGTCCCAGATGGCTCGGGTGAGTTTTGAATCACCCGGAGCTAAGTATGAAAAACCAAAAATTCCAGATCTGGTTTCCTTCTACGCGAACGCGGAAGGACCCTCGCATCTGTGATTGTCACAACCCAAAATCCTAACCTGTCGTGATGGCACCTATCTCAATACTAGGCAAGACGACAACACCAATAACCCACAATTTCTTTTAAATACTGAAAACATAATAATTAAGTTTAAGAGTAAATCCCACAAACATTGGAAATAAACACACTCCCAAAACCCGGTGTCACTAAGTACATGAGCATCTACACATCACTAGTCTGGAAAACACGGTCTATAATAGTCTGAGACCAAATACAGTAAACAAAAGATAGGGAAGGAGAGACAACATCTGTGAAATACGACAGCTACCTCTGAATCTCCGTAAAATCAACTGTGTGAAAGAATCAACACCTACTGTGTCCGGGATCACCTCGATCTGCTCACGAAGTGCAGGGTGTAGTATAAATACAACTAACTCAGTAAGTAACAATACTAAATAAAGAACTAAAGATAGTGACGAGCTTCATAGCTAAGTCCAAATATAGTAATTTTTAATATAAAAGGGTAGGCATGCTTTCAAGTTCAACTTTTAAAGCTCCACGGTAATTTCATATCATTCGAGTGAAACAAAAGATAATGTCTTTTAGAAATTTCCAAAACAGTGACATATAACCGTTGAAATGCAGCACTAATGAAACCAATGCATCCTCTTAGAGTAACAGTCACTCAGTCCTCCCATTCACTCCAACCTCACAGTCACTCTTTCCTCACAGTCACTCATTCCTCTCAATCACTCAGCACTCGGCACTCGCACTTAGTACGTACTTACGCTCACTGGAGTGTGTACAGACTCCGAAAGGGCTCCTTCAGCCCAAGCTCTATAACAAGCCAATCATGGAATAAATCAATAAAACATGCTGCGACGTGAAGACCGATCCCATAAATATCCTCACAATTAGGCCCTCGGCCTCACTCAGTCATCAACCTCTCCAGTCTCTCGGGCTCTTAGAAATCATGATAAGCAGCCCAACAACAATGATACGATTCATCAATAATGAATAAGAGAGACTGAGATGTAATATACAAGTAAAACCGTGACTGGGTACAAAATAGTAATTTAACAGATAATTCAACATGTACACGACCTCTGTGGGTCACAACAGTGTCAACACATGGTTTAAACATGATTTGTAGTTCAATTTCCCTAAAACGCGGAAAAATGTACTGGTAGCAACAATTTATTCAACAACACAGATCCATGGAATTGACCAAGTCAAAATTCCTACGGTGCACACCCACATGCCCGTCACCTAGCATGTGCGTCACCTTAAAACCAATCACATAACATATAATCTGGGGTTTCATACCCTTAGGACCAAATTTAGAGTTGTTACTTACCTCAAACAATGTAGTTCGTTATTCCACTATGCCTTTGCCTCGTGAATTGGCCTCCAAAAGCCTCGAATCTTGCCACAAATAATTTGATTCAATCAATAAAATTTATTGGAATTAATTCCATTAGAAAATACTAAATTTCCAGCAAAATCCGAATTTTATCTCAAAAATCACTTGTGGGGTCCACGTCTCGAAACCCGACAAAAGTTATAAAATCCGAAAGCCCATTCAACTATGAGTCTAACCATACCAATCTTACTTAATTCTGACACCAACTCGACCCTCAAATCTTCAAATTAAACCAAGAGAATTTTCTAATCTTTCCAACTTAATTAACCCATTAAATGTTAAAAATAATTATGGATTCGGGTAATTTGACCAATAATGAGTTAAGAGAACATACCCATTGTTTTCCTTGAAAATCTCCCAAACATCGCCTCTTCCTGAGCTCCAATCCGTCAAAAATGGAAAATGGAACTTAAACTTTCTGTCCAGGCCTCTCTTCTTCGCGAACGCGACAGGTCCCTCGCGTTCGCGAAGCACAAAATTGTGCTGCCCAGCATTGCTCTTTGCGAATGCCAGACACTACTCGCGAACTTGATGATTTACCGAGATCCTCTTCGAGAATGCGAGCTCCCCTTCACGAAAGTGAAGGCAAAAGCCCACCCCAAATATTTTTCCTTCGCGAATGCGACACCCTATCGCGAACGCGATGAACAACCTCGCCTGACCCCAGCTCCTCTTCGCGAACGCGAGACCCACTCGCGAATGCAAAGAGAAAATATTGTCAGCCTCAAATTCCCCTTCGCGAACGCGAGGACCCACTCGCGAACGCAAAGAAGGAAACCAGAAAAATACACCAGCAGTCTTCAGCCACCAAGCCAAGTCCAAAAATGATCCGTCACCTATCCGAAACTCACCCGAGGCCCCCAGGACCTTAACCAAACATACCATCAATTCCATAACATCATACGAACTTAGTATAACCCTCAAATCACATCAAACAACGTTAAAACCACAAATAATACCCTAATTCAAGCTTAATGAAACTAAGAACTTTCAACTTCTATTTTTAACGCCGAAACCTATCAAACCAAGTTTGATTGACCTCATATTTTGCACGCAAGTCATAATTGACATAACAGACCTATTCCAATTTCCAGAATCATATTCCGACCCCGATATCAAAAAGTCAACCCCCCCGGACAAACTTCCCAAAAATTCGGCTTTCACAATTTCAAGCCTAATTCCACTACGGACCTCCAATTAATTTTTCAGGCACGCTCCTAAGTCAAAGATCACCATACGGAGCTACTGGAATCATTAGAATTCAAATCCGAGGTCGTTTACACATAGTCAACATCCAATCAACTTTTCCAACTTAAGTTTTCAATTATAAGACTAAGTGTCTCATTTCACTTCGAAAGCCTTCCGGACCCGAACCAACTAACCCGGTAAGTCATATAACAACAGTAAAGCATAACTTGTGCAGTAAATGGGGGAACGGGGTTATAATACTCAAAACAACCGGCCGGGTCATTACATTCTCACCCTCTTAAACAAACGTTCATCCTCAAATGGGTTTAGAATCATACTTGGAGTCTCAAATATGTGTGGATATTTGCTCCGCATCTCCTGCTCAATCTCCCAAGTAGATTCTCTGACTGGCTGGCCTCTCTACTGTACCTTCATTGATGGTATGTTCTTTGACCTCAGCTTTCGACCCTGCCGGTCTAAAATAGCCACCGGCTCCACATCATATATCAAATTACTGTCCAACTGCACTGTACTGAAATCCAGAATATGAGACGGATCCCCGACATACTTTCGGAGCATGGATACATGGAATACTGGATGAACACCTGATAGACTAGGTGGCAAAGCAATTTCATAAGCCACCTCTCCAATCTTCTTAGGTATTTCAAAAGTCCCAATATACCTAGGACTCAACTAGCCCTTCTTCCCGAATCTCAACACACCTTTCATGGGTAAAACCTTGAACAGAACCTTCTCCCCAACTATGTAAGCAACATCACGGACCAGCCTATCGGCATAACTCTTCTGTCTAGATTGCACCGTGCGAAGCCGCTCCTCAATCAATTTAACCTTATCCAAAGCATCCTTAACTAAGTCAGTACCCAATAGCCTAGCCTCACGCGGCTCAAACTAACCCACCGAAGACCGACACCGTCTCCCATCTAAAGCCTCATACGGAGCCATCTGAATGCTCGATTGGTAGCTGTTATTATAAGAAAACTCCGTGAGTGGCATAAATTGATCCAAAGAGCCACCAAAATCAATGACATAAGCACGTAGCATATCCTCCAATATTTGAATAGTGCGCTCGGACTGTCCGTCCGTCTAAGGGTGAAATGTTGTACTCAACTGAACCTGTGTGCCCAATTCTTGCTGCACTGCTCTCCAAAACTGTGATGTAAATTGTGTGCCCCGATCTGAAATGATGGAAACTGGTACACCGTGTAGGCAAACAATCTCGTGGATATAAATCTCAGCGAACCGCCCCAAAGAATAATTAGTACCAACTGGAATAAAATGCGGATTTGGTCAACCGATCCACAATCACCCAAACAACATCAAACTTCCTCATGGTCCGTGGAAGCCCAACTACGAAATCCATGGTAATATGCTACCATTTCCACTCCGGAATTTCAAGTCTCTGAAGCAATCCCCCCGGTCTCTAATGCTTGTACTTTACCTGTTGACAATTTAAACACCGAGCTACAAACACAACTATATCTTTCTTCATTCTCCTCCACCAATAGTGCTGCCTCAAATCCTGATACATCTTCGCGGCACCTGGATGAATGGAGTACCGCGAACTGTGAGCTTCCTGGAGAATCAACTGATGCAAACCATCTACATCAGGCACACATAGCATGCCATGTATTCGTAATACACTGTCATCCGCAATAGTGACTTCCTTGGCATCACCGTGTTGAACCATGTCCTTAAGGAAAAGCAGATTGGGATCATCATACTGGCGCTCTCTGATGCGATCATATAAAGAAGACCGAGAAACCACACAAGCCAAAACTCAACTCGGCTCAGAAATATCCAACCTAACAAACTGGTTGGCCAAGGCCTGAACATCCAAGGCTAAAGGCCTCTCTGCTACCGGTAAGTATGCTAAGCTGCCCAAACTCTCCGCCTTACGACTCAAGGCATCGACCACCATATTTGCCTTTTTGGGATGATAGAGAATGGTGATATCATAATCCTTAAGCAACTCCAACCACCTTCGCTATCGCAAATTAAGATCCTTCTATTTAAATAGATGTTGTAGACTCCGGTGATCGGTATAAACCTCACAATGGACATTGTACAAATAATGCCGCCAAATCTTCAAGACATGAACAATAGCTGCTAACTCAAGGTCATGGGCTGGATAATTCTTCTCATGTACTTTTAACTGTCTGGATACATAGGCAATCACCCTATTGTCTTGCATCAGCACTACACCAAGACCAATACTGGGCTATAGTCAAAGCTATCTTGAGCTTCTGTAAGCTCTTTTCACATTCATCCGACCACCTGAACGGAGCACCTTTCTGGGTCAATTTAGTCATAGGCGATGCAATAGACGAGAAACCCTCCACGAAGCAATGATAATAACCGGCCAAACCGAGAAAACTCCGAATCTCAGTAACTGAATATGGTCTGGGGCAACTCTGAACTGACTCTATCTTCTTTGGATCCACCTTAATCCCTTCACTAGACACTATGTGGCCCAAGAATACCACCGAACTAAGCCAGAATTCACATTTAGAGAATTTGCCATATAGTTTCTCCTCTCTCAGCCTCTGCAATACAATACCCAAGTGTTGTGGATGCTCTTCCTGGCTACGTGAGTACACTCGGATATCATCAATAAATACCATGACAAATGACTCAAGATACAGCTGGAATACGCTATTCATCAGGTGCATAAATGTTGTTGGGGCATTGGTTAGCCCAAATGACATCAAAGTCCTGAATGCGGTCTTTAGAATAACTGAATCCCGAATTTTCAACTAGTGATACCCGGATCTCAAATCAATTTTGGAGAACACCCTCGCTCCCTGAAGGTGGTCAAATAAATCATCAATACACGACAAAGGATACTTATTGTTGATTGTAACTTTGTTCAACTTCCTGTAATCGATACACATCCACATAGTACCCTCTTTCTTTTTCACAAACAGAACCGGTGCACCCCAAGGAAACACACTAGGCCTAATAAACCTCTTATCAAGAAGTTCATGAAGTTTCTCTTTCAATTCTTTTAACTAAACTGTTGCCATACGATTCGAAGGAATAGAAATAGGTTGAGTGCCCTGCACCAAGTCAATACCGAAATCAATATCCATGTCGGGTGGCATACTCGCCAGGTCTGCAGGAAATAAATCTAGAAAGTCTCTCACTACCGGTACTGAATCAATAGTAGGAGTATCTGCATCAACATCTCTCACAAAAGCCAAATATGACAAACACCCCTTCCCAACCATACGTTGGGCTTTCAAATAAGAAATTACCCTGCTAGGAACATGATCTAAAGAACCTCTCCATTCGACCTTCGGCAACCCCGGCATCGCCAATGTCACGGTTTTTGCGTGACAGTCCAGAATAGCATGACATGGAGACAACCAATCCATACCCAGGATTACATCAAAATCAACCATACTGAGCAATAAGAGATCAACTCTAGTCTTTAGTCCCCCAATGGTTTTTACACAAGACCGATATACACGGTCCACAATAATAGTATCTCCAACCGGCATAGATACACGAACAGGTGAAACTAAGGACTCACGGGGCATATTCAGATAATGAGTAAAGTACGATGATACATATGAATAAGTAGAACCAGGGTCAAATAATATAGAAGCTTACCTGTGGCACACTGAGACAATACCTGTGATCACTGCATCTGAAGCAACAACATCTGGCCTGGCAGGAAAAGCATAGAATCGGGCTTGACTGCCACCTGATCGGCCTCCCCCTCTTGGGCGACCCCTAGCTGACTGAGCCCCACCCGAGCTGGTTGGGCGGGTGGCGAACTAACTGGTGCTGAATTCGTAGTCTAACTCCTCTACTCCACTGGACCTCCCGGGCGACGAGGACACTTCTTCCGCATAGGCCCAAACTCCCCACACTCAAAGAAACTCCCCGATACTGGTGGTGGTGAGGACCGAATCGGGCACCGACAACCAGAATAACTGCTAGAAGCACCTGGTGCAAATGAACCCTAAACTGAAGGAGCACGGGACAAACTCTAGGCTAGAAGGACACTGAGAGATGATTGACCCTGATGAGAACTATATGAACCATGGCTTGGATGATGCACCACGGTGAACTGGACGACCCGTCTAAGCGTGCCTATAAGGATGACCCCTACCGCGGTAAAATTGACCCCCTGAAGGAACACCGCTAAAATCACCTGGTCCACGAGGCCTCTTAGCCTCCCTCTCTCCACGCTCCTAGCTATGGACCATCTCTATCCATCGAGCAATGTCAACTACCTCATCAAAAGTAGTACCAGATACCCTATCCCTAGTCATAAGTAACCGCAGCAGATACGTGAGGCCATCAATGAACCTCCTAATTATTACACCCTATATTTTTGTACGTGAAAGTACGTCGTAAGTATATGAAGTGATTTAATGATGTTACATCCCATTTTTGCAAGCCTTTAAGAGTTATCATTCGGGGACAAATATTTATAAGGGAACATGTTGTTACACCATATACTTCAGACATCACTTTCATTATAGGATTATCTAATGTAATCTCAAAAAGGACAAAATCCTTCTACAAGGATAAGAAAGGTTTACTGAAGTCTTAAGTAAGTTAAGATAAATATGAGACTTGTTAATCATGATTTAAATTAGTTTAAAGTCATGATATGACTATAAATGATGTTTGGATATGAAATATAAAGTTTGGGAAAAATTGGATTTAAGTTGCAGAAAAACCGAGCTAAGATTTGCCTTGTAATGAGCCGTTTTGAGAAATTAATTCGTAAGGTTTATGATGTCATTTTGTGACATATATCATGCAAAAATGAAGGTATTTGAACCTAGTTTTCAACTGTCCAAACCATTTATTCATACGATATCGAGGTAGATAAATATGGATTTTTAAAGTAGGGCCGCCAAGTGATGTCGCCGCACTTCGGAGAAGCTGGCAGGTTTATAGGCCAGGTTACGAGGCAGTTTTTGCCCAATATATTGAGAGTTATAGGTATATATTTACATGGAATTAAATCCCCATGTATCTAGTTTCTAACTCCACAAATCGTTCATCAACATGACATCGGTGAAGAGAGATATTTGCATTTTCGCGGGACTGCGTAGGAAGCCCCTATGGGACCCACTTGGTCGGGGCCCGACCTTCACTTATTCTCATCTCATTTTATGGATGAGCTTTGCTAATTTTTCGTCCTCCTTCCAGCCTCACACTCTCCAAACCCTCCCAAACAGTGCCCCAAAGGCTCCAAACAAATTCCAAAGAAATACACCATAATCAAACATCAAAGTTAACCTAAGTGAAGAAGAGAGTCTCTATAGTATTGTGGTGTGATTGAGGGATGTTGTGAGCTATACCAGCTGTGGATTTCAAGTTTTATCTACTTCCTAAGGTATGTAAATAATTTTCTTGGTTGTGCTTAAGGTTAATCATGTGTTGTATGAGTTGTTTGAGTTAAAATCTTCAAGATAGTAATTGGCATGGCATAAGGAATCGTTATTTTTTTTTTGGGCTGTGTTGAGGCTATATATATGGTTTGTTGTGCCTGGAAGTTGTTATAAATAGTTTGATTATATTGTGGCTGCTATCTTTAAGCTTATCTATGTGCTAATTCAGTGGATTGAAGAAGATAACATGAAAAACAAGAGGTTGACGATAAAGGTTAAGGTGCTAGGCGTGTGGACTATTTTTGAAGATTATTCTTATGATATTTTGGGATGAAAATGATATGGTAAGAATAAGTATTATGTTATATAAGTTGTAGGCAGATTCATGAAAAATTAATTGGATTAAATTATATTTTGTTAATTGTAAATTGGGCTTGCCGTTAAAAATGGTTGTTGAAGTAATCAAAGAGCTTATTGTGAATTATATTGTTGTTATTTGGATTTTTTGGTGACTTTTAGTAACTTATGGGATGTAGTAAAAACAAGGGAAGTGTTGTCCGTTTTCTTGTAGAATATTGGATTTGAAATATGAGAGTTACAATACTTATATGATGACGACGAAGTCGGGTTACTCATTGTAGACGTAAGAAGATCATATTGAGCTTGGTTGGAGAGAAGATTGCAAAGGTATGTTAAGGCTATCCCTTATTTTCTTTTGGCATGATCCATATGATGCAACGAAACGAGCAAGTACGCAAGTTTCACAAATGATTCTATTCTTAGAAGTACTAGGGGTGCCTATGTTCTTGATTCCCCATGTGTCGTATTATTCTATCGTCTGTTCATGAGTCTCAGAAAATACGTAAGTTGATAAATTTTATTTCATGATATTAACAGAAGGCATATTTATCTTATGACATTCCAATAGATCTTACTGACTTACTTCATTATGCATTGCATTCATTAATACATGTATATTGACTCATGACCAGATAACGTTATATATGCGTATATTATATGTATATGGGATATGGGAAAAGGTTATGGCGTTATATACGCACCACCACCTGATCAGCTGGTATACGTTGATGATTTCGCCCACAATGGCTGAGATAATATGATGGGATGCCCTCAGAGGCTTGATGATGTTATGTACGCATATACCTATGCATGGTATGGCATTTATATGCACATGCATGACATTATAAATTTTTCATGATTCATAGAGCTATTCAGAATTATAGGTTGAGTTCTTTACTCCATATTTCTTTCATGTCCTTTATATACTACTGTCATGCCTTACATACTCAGTACTTTATTTGTCCTGACGTCCCTTTTGCCCTGGGACGCTGTGTTTCATGCCCGTAGGTCCCGATAGATAGGTTGAGAGTCCTCCTAGTAGGCTATCAGCTCAGCGGAAGGTGTTGGTGCACTCCACTTGCTCCGGAGTTACCTATTTGGTCAGTATGATTTGGACATGTATTAATTGGTATGGTGGGACCCCGTCCCGACCTTTATGATGTTTATGTACTCTTAGAGGCTTGTAGACAGATGTCATGTATATGGATCCTTGTATTGCCTTATCGGCCTATGTTTTGAGTATACAAATGATCATGTCAGCCTTATAGGCTCGTATGTCGCATGCATAAGCTTCCATATCATGTTGGGTCATCCCATGTCGAGTATTCTCTTATGTTTAATTCTAGTTATCTCATGACGGCCTTACCGGTTCATTTACCCATGATAGTATGATAAGAATGATACGTTACGTTGGTACTCGGTTGAGTTAGGCACCGGGTGCCCATCGCGGCCCTACGGTTTGGGTCGTGACAAAAGTGATATCAGAGCAGTTCTGTCCTTGGGAGTCTACAAGCCGTGTCTAGTAGTGTCTTGTTTATGGGTGTGTTGTGCACCACACTTATAAGCAGAAGGCTACAAGGAATTTAGGACTGTCACTCTTTCTTCTTACTTTAGATCGTGTGATAGAGCTCAGTTATAAAAATTCAAACTCCTAAATTTTTTTTATTCGTAATACAACGATACCTACATCCAGAAAGACAGTTGGTAAGGAGTTAGAGGAACTCAATTTTGCATCATGCTTATGATGAGTAAATGTGAGGTCTTCAGTAGATCATGTGCGTACTAAGATGTGTAGCTTCTTGATAAGGAGCCCTAAGGAAAGAATATCTATCCACCCATATGGTAAAAAGAAATAAGAGAATCAGAAGGTAGATACAAGTTTCGGCAAGTAAAAGAAGCAAGATGAAGAAGGGCACGAGGCACCTAGTTAATGAAGATTATCAGTATTTGCAATTCAGACAGAGAAATACAAGCATTATGAGTTGCTTTCAACAATAATAGAGTTATATAAAATTGGCCACACTCATCTTAATTATGCCCTATGGGAGCCAGTAGTTATAGTTTAAGAGAATGATAGGATATTAGGATCCAGCTGGGGTTAGATTAACCCAAAAATGGTGGATGGATTGTTGTCATTAGCTAAAATTTCCGAAGATAGTGCAAATGTGGTAATATATCTCCTTGTGAGACACCCAGATGATTAACTATAAATAGTACAGTCAGATATGAATACTAGAATGTTCAGAAATTTCAGAAGATAGGCAGTGGAATCCTAGAAGGGATAAATATTTACCTTAGTATGACTCCAGCCCCGAGTAAAAAAAAAGGAGAATGTTAGGCATTCCGAAGAGCCAATGAGATGAAGCAAGGGGAGCTAAAAGTGAAATAACGTTTTGTTGAAGTTTTCAGAATAAAGTGATAGACAAAAATATTATCCGGAGAATAAGAAGAGAGTAAATGAAGCATCATGAGTAAGATGTGATATATGGGTTATAACGGTAAATCAAAATATGACACGATGACAGAGTCTATATTCAAGTGAAGGCAAAGACAAGAGTAGACATGCCTTGAAACAATAGAAGACTATAAGCCATAAAATCATATCCTTCTTTCGAGAAATAAGTTGGTGACTCCAACGTGATTACCATAAGGAAACATTAGACCCCAGAGTACTAGAAATTAGTATGAGCTGGTGAACAAGATAAAATGAATATGAATTAGGGGCTGAATGATTTGACAATAGCTGGCATCATGAGAATTTTAGAGATCACATTCCGGCGATAATAGAATGGACAACAGAAGAATAACCTTTAAAGGTCATTCAGGAAGACGCTTTCCTAAAGCGAGCACTGTGAGAAAAGTTAAGCTTAAAGGACTAAGTGTGCCAGTTACACTAGGTGTCACCCGCGTGCGTAAGAACTTTAGTTATCCTTGGTACAGATGGGTTACCGCTAGGCAGGTAAGATGTCGGTAAAGATGTGAAAAGACGCCAAAGATGAAGAGGTAGCTATGGAATAGTAAAGAGAGAATACGGTAAAAAGGTGAAAGGAATGAGATTGAATTTATTCAGATCCTACAGATATGATATGACTCCAGAACATTATGCAAGCATGATGCCGGGGAGAGGCAGTAAGGGTTCCACACCAGATGATACTGATAAACAAGTGGGAATGAACACTCGATACATAAGGAGCCAGTACGAGAGGTAAGTTAAGACAAAGGACATAACCCAAGAGGGGTTACGCAGAATTTAGATATGAGAATAGACCAACGAGTAGATAGTAGTTGATTCACGAAGAGTCTAGTTATGGCTACATAAGAAGATACACACAAATTAGCAGATTGTGTAAGATAAACATAGTGAAACCCAACATAAGGAATTCAATCTCGTAAATATGATGACATCGTGATCCTTGAGAAATATTCAGATAGGAGTTGGGGTTGTTAAAGGTACCGTATACGTGTTACAAAAATTATAGACTGTGCCAGTAAGAAGACAGTCAAAAATTTTAGTTCAGAAGCAACCCTGCAAGCACAAGGGCGCAGAGCTAAATAACTAAGAATAATTATAGGCGAGTAAGAACATCAAAAATTATTTTGGGTATACGATGTAATAAGCTCGCAGCTTTATAGGAGTCAAAGGGTCTCCCTTAAGTACTAGAAAGAAAGACTAGCTGAGGAAATAAGGAAGAAGGCTTCAACATAAGCATAGTGACATAAAGAAGAAATGGTCTTGTAACAACAATATCACTACAACATTGTATGTACTTCATAAGAAACTGGCACCTATCGTGGCTAATGAATGGGAAGAAAAAAAATCAAAAGGTGATATTTGAGATCATATGAGTTACAGGAAATTCTAGTATTCTTGGGCAACAAGATAAGCCAAGTATTCATGCAACAAGTGGAAGAACGACTAGGAAAAGTAATTTCTTGCATTTAAAGGTAACTGAGAAGGCACGAAAGGAAATCTATGGTGCTAGCAAGTTAAAGGAATGTTGCGAGTAGTATGAATAGATTTGTGTAGATCGCAAGCTAAAGTATCATAAAATGACAAGGGTTTAGATAGATAGGAGTAAGGATAAGTAAAGATGATTGAGAAGGTGACAAGAATAGGTAAGGCCTGGGATTAACCCCATCAAAATAAGAGATTTGATGGTTTTCGTAAGTTATAGAAATCTCAGTATAGCTTGAATTGACTCGGAGGAGTCTAAGACTAGGAGCAATTAGAAGAGATGAAATGCTACCATGGTAGTAGAATAAGGGTGTAATGGTAATAGATAAGAGGATGACGTTTAGGCTTTTGAATGAGTAATGATTTTAAGAAAAGAGATTTAATGAATTGCATGGGATTAGAATACCCATATAAGATGAATAACGTCGTGATGCTATGAAATACGGTTATTGAAGTATAGTATCACCCCTAGGTGGATCATGAAAATCACTTCAGATGTTCGCTGATGAGACGTGAACCTTGGTGACAATGTATTACGTAAGAGGTCTCAAGTAATTAGTGGTAGATATAGATAAACATTAAGGTAAATCAACAATAGATGGATAAAAATTCCAAAGTATAAGAGGAGGTTATGATGCCATTCTTTAGATGAACAGTAAAGTAACGACCCGGCCAGTCGTTTTAAAAGTTGTAGCCTCGTTCCCTCATTTATTGCTCATTCTGTACTTTATAACTGTTATGTGACTTGCCGGGGTAGTCGGTTCGGGTCTGGAGAGATTTCAGAATGAATTGAGACACTTAGTCTCAAGGTTGAAATCTTAAGTTGAAAAAGGTTGACAGAATGTTAACTTATGTGAAAATGACCCCGAAATAGAATTTTGATAATTCCAATAGCTCTGTATGGTGATTTTGGACTTAGGAGCATGTCCGGAAAATTATTTGGAGGTCTGTAGCGGAATTAGGCTTGAAATGGCGAAAGTTGAATTTTTGGAAAATTTGACCGGGGGGTTGACATTTTGATATTGGGGTCAGAATATGATTCGGAAAATTTGAATAGGTCCTTTATGTCATTTATGACTTGTGTGAAAAATATGAGGTCAATCGGACGTGATTTGATAGGTTCCAGCGTCGTTTGTAGAAATTAGAAATTTCAAAGATCACTAGGCTTGAATTGGGGTGTGATTTCTGTTTTTAGCGTTGTTGGATGTGATTTGAATGTTTGACTAAGTTCGTATGATGTTTTAGGACTCGTTGGTGTATTTAGTTTAAGTCCCGACGGTCTCGGGTGAGTTTCAGATGGTTAACGGATCGATCCTTGAATTTTGAAGACTGCTGAGTTTTCTGCCTTCTGGTACAATCGCACCTGCGGAACTTGGCAAGTAGGTGCAGGCACGCAGAAGCGCAATGGGCATCGCAAGTGCGCAAGGTCCACATAAGTGGACAGAAAACTCGCACAAGCGCGCTCGTAGGTGCTAGCTGGGATGCGCAGAAGCGTAGGCTGGGCTGGTGACTGTGGAGCGCAGATACGGAAGGCATCTCGTAGGTATGGACACGCACCTGTGCATGGGGGATCGCAGATGCGACAATGTGTGCAGAAGCGGGGTAAAATCCGCAGAAGCGGTTAAACATTCCGCAGGTGCGGAACCTCTAGACAGTGTACAAAAACAGAGGGGTCCATGATTTTCTCATTTTTGGACAGTCCAAACACGGGTTGAGGCGATTTGTGAGCGAGAAATCACGGGGAATCTTGAGTTAAGTTACTTGTGATCATTTCTACTCCATAATATTGAATTATCATCAAATAATCTGACTAGATTACATGTTTTTGAGGTGTAAATCTGCGATTTGAAGTTAGGGATTTGAAAGTATGATTTGAAGATTTGGAGGTCGAGTTGAGGTCGAATTTTGGTACAGTTGGTATGGTTGGTCTCGCGGTGGAATGGACATTTGGATTTTGTAACTTTTGTCGGGAACTGAGACGTGGGCTGCGCGGGCGAGGTTTTGGGTTAAATTTCGATAATTTGTAGAAAATTTGTATTTTCATATAGAATTTATTACTATAATTTGTATTGACTGAATCGAATTAATTATGATTAGATTCGAGCCGATCGGAGTCAGAAAATCGAGGTATAGACATAATACTTGACTGATTGAGTGCATTTTGAGGTAAGTGACATGTCTATCTTTGAGTGGGGGAAATGCTCCTTAGGATTGGTATTGATATGAAAACGTTGATGTGTTGAAAGTCGTGTACACGAGGTGTCGAGTGTGTACACAGGCTAAATGTGAAAGATTATGTATTTAAATATTGTAGAGCACTGCTGCATATTAATTAAATTATTTTATTTTGTTATATTTATCATCATTAATATATTTTCTTATTCAAAATTTTCCTGACTCGTTCCTGCTAAGTGTTTTATCTGTTTAGTTGAAACTCAGTTTCTTTTGTTCTGCGCATTTATTGAATGATGGATTTTCTTAATTTAAATATTATTAAAATGAAGTATTTTACATTTAAAATTTTGATATTTAGACATTGTGTTAAATTTGTGATATATTATTTTGCTGAATATTTTGTGAGATTTTCGTACTCATTGTGATTGAACCATGAGCTCCTTATTATGGAAAAATATTATTGTTGATTTATTTTAGCATGAGCTATGAGCTCTTTAATGTGGGAAATATTATTGTTGTTGATTTATTTTGGCAAGTTAAAATATTTGGGCACTTGAGGTGCAAATTGTGATATAATGTTATGTTGATGCGCATGCGGTGGTATAAGGTCTGGGTGTTGAAACGCATGCGGTGAGATAAGGGTGGCTTGATACGCATGGCTATTAGGGGAACTACTAGAAGTCATGTTGTTTGATAAGGGTGGATAAAACGCGGGATGCTATTTTGGAAAAAATATTTTCTTTAAAAGTAAATTGTGAAGGCTCCCGCGGTGATATAAGGAAATGAGATATTGTGAATTTATTTATGATTTGGGAATACGAGGCGGTACTCGGGAGTGCCCTTGTTGATATTTCTTTATGGCTGCATTTGCCTTTGATTATTTTCATGATTTTTCTTAAAGTTGTAAATTTCTGCTTTCTTTTCGTGAGGTATTATTTGCCCTTATTCTGTGTAATTTAATGGTTACATACTACTTACTTGATTCATTTCCATTGTCATTTGTTGTTATTATATTATTAAACATTAACCATGTCTTTTATTATTTCCTGTAGGGCCTGACCTGACCTCGTCACTACTCTACCGAGGTTAGGCTTGGCACTTACTGGGTACCGTTGTGGTGTACTCATACTACGCTTCTGCACATCTTTTGTGTAGATCCAGGTACTTCCTACCAGCCCAGATATCAGTGAGCTACCTGTGTACGGAGACTTCGAGGTATATCTGCCAGCGTCCGCAGACTCCGGAGTCCCCTTCTATCCTTATTATGTTGCTTCTTTATTTTGTTTTTAGACTCTGATATATAGAGACATTGAAGAAAAATTCTTAGAAGCTTGTGACTTATTCCTACCGGGTTTTGGGAGTTGTAATTTTGTGAATTGCAGAGTTATTTATTTCAGATTTCTATTGTTATTCCGCATTGATAGGCTTACCTAGTCTTAGAGACTACGTGCCATCACGACATCCTACGGAGGGAATTTGGAGTCCTGACAAGTTGGTATTAGAGCTCTAGGTTCATAGGTGTTATGAGTCACAAGTAGGTTTAGTAGAGTCTCGCGGATCGGTACGGAGACGTATGTACTTATCTGCGGGAGGCTATGCAACTGTTAGGAAAATGTTCACTTCTTTGATTCCTTATCGTGCGCATTTTTTATCTTCAAAGTTCTAAAATATTGTCTTTCGATTCTCTCGCAGATGGTGAGGACACGCACAACTGGATCCGATGATCAAACACCCACGCCCCCTGTTGGAGCCGCAAGAGGCTGGGGTCGGGGCAGAGGCCGTGCCAGAGGCTGAGGAAGACCACGTGGTGCAGCTTGAACACCTACACGAGCTGCTGCAACAGAGCCACCAGTAGCTCCAGTTGGAGAGCAGGCACCTGAGATGCCTGTTACTACCCATGCACTTCAGGAGACTGTTGCCCAGTTTTTGAGTATGTTTGGCACTCTAGCTCAGGCAGGGCTGATTCAATTTGCTCCTGCCACATCTCAGGCCGTGGGAGGAGCACAGACTCCCGCCGCCCATACCCTAGAGCCACGGGCCCAGGTTGACCATGCCCCAGAGGTTATACCAGTACAACCAGTTATTCCAGCTCGGCCCGAGGTTAGGGCAGCAGTTCCAGAGGGGGGAAGCTCTGGCTCGAGAGGTACAAGAAGTACCACCCTCCTACCTTCAGCAGTTTAGTTTCAGAGGAAGCTCAGGGTTTTCTTGAGGAATATCATTGTATCCTCCGTACTATGGGTATTGTGGATTCCAGTGGGGTTTCTTTCACGACATTCCAGCTTAGAGAAGCGGCCTACCAGTGGTGGCGGGAATATGAGTTGGATAGTCTAGCTGAGGCAGCTTTACTCACTTGGACTCAATTTTCAAATATGTTCTTGAGGGAATATGTTCCTCAGAGTCTTAGAGATGCATGGCGCGCAGAGTTTGAGTAGCTGCGCCATGGTTCTATGACCGTGTCAGAGTATGCGGTCTGATTCAGTGATTTGTCTAGGCATGCACTAGCCTTAGTTGCTACTGTTTAAGAGTGGGTTTGTCGACTTATTGAGAGTCTCCACCCTAATATCAGATTCAATATGGCCCAAGAGCTAGAGATGAACATCACATACCAACAGGTGGTGTCAATTTCTAGGAGATTGGAAGGTATGCGGATCAAGGAGAGGGAAGAGAGAGAAGCTATGACACCCCGAGATTCCGGCACATATAACAGTTCTCGTGCCCCAGCTGTAGCCCGTCATGGTAGAGTCTATGTGATCCGTCCTATTCATTTAGCACTTACACCTTCCAGTGGTATTTCGGCTACTCCCAAACCTCAGGTTCCATATTATGCACCGCAGTGTCTACTGTACCTCTTGTATGGGGTACTTTCAGCGATTAGTCTAGTCAATCAGGCCCTAGCCAGTACCAGTAGCCACGTCCTCGAGGGCTTGTTTTGAGTGTGGTGACACTCGTCATATCATGAGGGATTGCCCCAGACTTATGAGGGGTGCACCTCCATAGATTTCTCAGGCCCTACCTATTCCACAAGGCCCTCAGGCTTCTCAAGACATGATCACTGCACCAGTTGCTACTCCAACTACACAGCCAGTTAGAGTTGGAAGTCGGACAGGTAGAGGTCACCCTAGAGGGGGAGGCCAGGCCAGATATTATGCCTTTCCTACTAGGACGGAGGCAGTTGCAACTGATTCTATTATCACATGTATTATTCCGGTCTGTCATAGAGATGCATCGGTCTTGTTTGATCTAGGATCCACTTATTCTTGTGTGTCATCTTATTTTGCCCCGTATTTGGGCGTATCCCGTGATTCCTTGAGTTCTTCTATTTATGTATCTACACCCGTGGGTGAATCTCTTGTTGTTGACCGCATGTATCAATGTTGTTTGATTGTTATCAGTGGTTTGAGACCAGAGCTGATTTATTATTACTCAGGATGGTGGATTTTGATATTATTTTGGGCATGGACAAGTTGTCGCCCAATAACGCTATTCTTTATTATTACGCCAAGACGGTGACGTTGGCACTGCCAAGTCTACTGCAGCTAGAATGGAGAGATACCTTGGATCATGTTCCTAGCAGGGTTGTTTTATTTCTTAAGGCTCAACGAATGGTTGAGAAGGGGTGCAATGCGTATCTGGCCCATGTGAGAGATGTTAGTGTTGATATTCCTACAGTGGAGTCAGTTCCTGTAGTAGGGGAATTTCATGATGTAATTCCAATGGATCTTCCGGGTATGCCACACGACAGGGATATTGACTTTGGCATTGATTTTTTAACGGGCACTCAACCCATATCTATTCCACCATATCGTATGGACCCATCGGAATTGAAGGAATTAAAGGAGTAGTTACAGGAGCTGCTTGATAAGGGTTTTGTTCGGCCCAGTGTATCGCCTTGGGGTGCTCCTGTCTTATTTGTGAAGAAGAAGGATGGTTCTATGAGGATGCATATTGATTACCGCCAGGTGAACAAGGTTACAGTGAAGAACATGTATCTATTGCCACGTATTGATGACCTATTTGATCAGGTTCACGGTGCTAGAGTGTTCTCTAAGATTGACTTGCGTTTACGCTATCATCAGTTGAAGATTCGGAAACCAGATATCCCGAAGACTGCTTTCAGGACTCGGTATGGTCATTACGAGGTCCTTGTGATGTCTTTTGGGATGACCAACGCCCCAGCAGCATTTATGCACTTAATGAATAGTGTATTTTAGAACTATCTTTATTCTTTCATCACTGTGCTTATTGATGACATTCTGGTGTATTCCCGGAGTCAGGAAGACCATAAGCAGCACCTGAGGACTGTGCTTCAGACTTTGAGATAAAAGAAGTTATATGCAAAATTTTCAAAGTGTGAATTCTGGCTTGATTCAGTGGGATTTTTGGGTCATATAGTTTCGTGCAAGGAGATCAAGGTAGATCTGAAGAAGATTGAAGCAGTGCAGAGTTGGTCCAGACTATCCTTAGCTACAAAGATCCGGAGTTTCCTTGGTTTGGCAGGGTATTATCGCTGATTTGTAGAGGGTTTCTCTTCTATTGCTGCACCTATGACCAAGTTGACCCAGAAGGGTGCTCCATTCAGGTGGACTGAGGAATGTGAGGAGAGCTTCCAAAAGCTCAAGACAACTTTGACTACAACCCCAGCATTGGTGTTGCCTACAGGTTTAGGGTCTTATACTGTGTATTGTGATGGATCGCATATTGGTCTCCGCAGTGTTGATGCAAGATGGTAGGGTGATTGCCTATTAGTCCAGACAATTAAAGGTACATGAGAAGAATTATCCTGTCCACGACCTTGAGTTAGCAGCTATTATTCATGATTTGAAGATTTGGCGGCATTATTTGTACGGTGTCCATTATGAGGTCTACACCGATCACCAGAGTCTACAACATCAGTTTAAACAGAACGATCTTAATTTGCGGCAGCGGAGGTGCTTGGAGTTGCTTAAGGATTATGATATCACCATTCTCTATCATCCCGGGAAGACCAATGTAGTGGTTGATGCCTTGAGTCGTAAGGCGGAGAATTTGGGCAGCTTAGCATATCTACTGGTAGCAGAAAAGCCTTTAGTCTTGGATGTTCAGGCCTTGGCCAACCAGTTTGTCAGATTGGATATTTTCGAGCCGAGCCAAGTTTTGGCTTGTGTGGTTTCTCAATGTTCTCTTTATGATTATATCAGAGAGCGTTAGTACGATGACCCCCATCTGTTTGTCCTTAAGGACACAGTTCAGCACGGTGATGCTAAAGAAGTCAGTATTTGAGATGACGGTGTACTACGGATGCAGGACATGCTATGTGTACCCAATGTAGATGGTTTGCGTGAGTTGATTCTCCAGAAGGCTCACCGTTCGCGGTACTCCATTCATCCGGGTGCTGCAAAGTTGTACCAAGACTTGATACAACACTATTGATGGAGTGGGATGAATAAATACATAGTGGAATATGTAGCTCGGTGCCTAAATTGCCAGCAGGTGAAGTGTGAGCATCAATGACCGGGTGGATTGCTTCAGAATTTAGAGATCCAGAGTGGAAATGGGAGCAGATCATTATGGATTTCGTTGTTGGGCTTCCACGGACTCAGAGGAAGTTCGATCAGTTTGGATGATTGTGGATAGATTGACCAAGTCAGCTCATTTCATTCCTGTGGTTACTACTTACTCTTCGGAGCAGTTGGCTCAGGTTTACATTCGCGAGATTGTTAGGCTTCATGGCATACCGGTATCTATCATCTCTCACCGGGGTACACAGTTTACATCATGGTTCTGGAGAGCCGTACAACGGGAGTTGGGTACTCGTATGGAGTTTAGTATAGCATTCCACCCTCAAAGGGACGAACAGTCCGAACGCACTATTCAGATACTGGAAGACATGCTTCGTGCGTGTGTGATAGATTTTGGGGGTGCTTAGGAACAATTCTTGCCACTTGCGGAGTTTGCTTACAACAACAATTATCAGTCGAGCATTCAGATGGCACCGTATGAGGCTTTATATGGTAGGCGGTGCCGGACTCCAGTGGGTTGGTTCCAGCCGGGTGAAGCTAGACTATTGGGTACGAACTTGGTTCAAGATGCTTTGGAAAAGGTTAAATTGATTCAGGATGAGCTTCGTATAGCTCAATCTAGACAAAAGAGTTATGCGGATCAGAAGGTTCTTAATGTTGCATTCATGGTCGGTGAACAGGTCTTGCTCCGAGTTTTGCCTATGAAGGGTGTTATGAGGTTCGGAAAGAAGGGCAAGTTGAGCCCGAGATATATCAGACCTTTTGAGATTCTTGAGAGAGTTGGAGAGGTGGCTTATAGACTTGCACTACCACCTAGTCTCTCTGCAGTTCATCCAATGTTCCATGCTTCCATGCTCCGGAAGTATCACGACGATCCATCTCATGTATTAGACTTCAGCTCTGTCCAGTTGGACAAGGATCTATCTTATGTCGAGGAACCAGTGGACATTATGGACAAACAGGTTAGCAAGTTGAGATCGAAGAGCATCGCCTCAGTAAAAGTACAGTGGAGGGGTCATCCGGTCGAGGAGGTGACTTGGGAGACCGAGCATGATTTGCGCAACTTTTATCCTCATCTTTTCACCACACTAGGTATAATTCTAAACCCGTTCGAGGACAAACGTTTGTTTAAGAGAGGTAGAATGTAACGAACCGGCCAGTCGTTTTAAAATTTTCAGCCTCGTTCCCCCATTTACTGCTCATTATGTACTTTATAACTATTATGTGACTTGCCGGGGTAGTCGGTTCGGGTTCGAAGAGATTTCAGAATGAATTGAGACACTTAGTCTCAAGGTTGAAAGCTTAGACTATGTGAAAACGACCCCAGAATAGAATTTTGATGATCCCAATAGCTCCGTATGGTGATTTTTGACTTAGGAGCGTGTCCGAAAAATTATTTGGAGGTCTGTAGTGGAATTAGGCTTGAAATGGCGAAAGTTGAATTTTTGGAAAGTTTGACCGGGGGGTTGACTTTTTGATATAAGGGTCGGAATCCGATTCTGGAAATTTTAATAGGTTCGTTAAGTCATTTATGACTTGTGTGCAAAATTTGAGGTCAATCAGACGTGATTTGATAGGTTCCGGCGTCGTTTGTAGAATTTGGAAATTTCAAAGTTCATTAGGCTTGAATTGGGGTGTGATTTGTGTTTTTAGCGTTGTTGGATGTGATTAGAAGGCTCGACTAAGTTCGTATGATGTTTTAAGACTTGTTGGTGTATTAAGTTGAAGTCCCGAGGGCCTCGGGTGAGTTTCGGATGGTTAACAGATCGATTTTTGAATTTGGAAGACTGCTGAAGTTTCTGCCTTCTGGTGCAATCGCACCTGTGGAACATGGCTCGCAGGTGCGAGCACGCAGAAGCGCAATGTGAATCGCAGGTGTGCAACGTCCATAGAAGCAGACAGAAAACTCGCACAAGTGAGCTCCCAGGTGCGAGCAGGGATGCGCAACAGCGGAGGCTGGGCTGGTGACTGTGGAGTGCAGATGCGGAAAGCATCTCGCATGTACGGACACGCACCTGTATGTGGGGGATCGCATATGCGATAATATGCGCAGAAGTGGAGGAAAATCCGAAGAAACGGTTGCGCAGAAGCGGTTAAAAATTCTGCAGGTGCGGAACCTCTGGACAGTGTACAAAAACAGAGGGGTCCATGATTTTCTCATTTTTGGACATTCCAAACACGGTTTTAGGAGATTTGTGAGCGATAAATCATGGGGAATCATGAGGTAAGTCACTTGTGATCATTTCTACTCTATAATATTGAATTATCATTGAATAATCCGACTAGATTACATGTTTTTGAGGTGTAAATCGGGGATTTGAACTTAGGGATTTGAAAATAAGATTTGAAGATTTGGAGGTCGAGTTGAGGTCAGATTTCGGTAAAATAGGTATGGTTTGGACTCATGGTTGAAAATGACTTTTGTATTTTATAACTTTTATCGGGTTCTGATGCCTGGGCCCCATGGGCAATTTTTTGGGTTAAATTTCGAATTTTTGTAGAAAATTTGTATTTTCATAAGGAATTTATTCCTATAATTTGTATTGATTGAATCGAATTAATTATGATTAGATTCGTGCCGATCAGAGTTGAAAAATCGAGGAAAAGGCATACTACTTGACTGATTGAGTGCAGTTTGAGGTAAGTGACTTGTCTAACTTTGAGTGGGGGAAATTCTACTTAGGATTGGTATTGATATGAAAACGTTGATGTGTTTAAAGTAGTGTACACGAGGTGGCGAGTGTGTACACGAGATAAATGTGTAAGATTATGTCTTTAAATTTTGTAGAGTACTGCTGCATATTAATTAAATTATTTTATTCTGTTATATTGATCATCATTAATATATTTTCGTATTTAAAATTTGCCTGACCTGTTCCTGTTAAGTGTTTTACCTGTTTAGTTGAAACTCAATTTTTTTTGTTCTGTGCATTAATTGAATGATGGATTTTCTTAATTTAAATATTATTAAAAATGAAGTATTTTACATTTAAAAATTTGATATTTAGACACGGTGTTAAATTTGTGAAATATTATTTTGCTGAATATTTTGTGAGAGTTTCGTACTCTCACGACCCAATTTCCCCTCCGTATGACATCGTGACGGCACTTAGTCTCTACGACTAAGTAAGCCTAACATTTTCGGAATAATAAAATGAAAATATAAATTAAACAACTAACTGTAGCAATAATAACATAACTGGATACCATGCCACTTGGCATGTACAATAACTAACTCCTCAATATACTACACAGCATTTCCCAAAACTCGGAACATCGTGAATCACAAACTATAGAAGGAAAATCTAATGTCTCTATACATCAGAGTCTATCAAAAGAAAATACAAAAGATAATGGACATGGGGAAGAGTAGAAGGGGAGTCCGAGGTCTGCGGACGTGGCAGATATACCTTGAAGTCTCCGAAGCTGTCCCGGCTCACTGTGCAGAGAGTGGCATGAATACACCACAATCGGTACCCAGTAAGTGCCAAGCCTAACCTCGGTCGAGTAGTGACGAGGTCAGGTCAGGACCCTACTGGTATATATATAATAATAAGGCAAGGCAAGGATGAAATATCTCAGTAAAAAATAAAAACTGAATTTTAACAAGAAATAATTCATAGAAGGTAACAGCTCAGTACATAGAAATACAACAGGGGATCTCCCGAGATACCGTCTCGTAGTCCCAAACGTAAATGTGCAGGGGGATCTCCCGGAATACCGTTCCATAGTCCCAAAGTAAATATGCAAGACAAGGGGATCTCCCGGAATACCGTTCTGTAGACCCAAAATAAATATTCAGTACAGGGGGATCTCCCGGAATACCGTTCCGTAGGCCCAAAGTAAATATGCAAGACAGGGGGATCTCCCGGAATACCGTTCCGTAGCCCCAAAGTAAATATGCAGCCAAACAATAGAATTCAATAGTTACGACACAAAATTTTACAGTTCAACCTAAATACCAGTTAAGGAAAGACAGGTAAATTCACTAAACATGCTGCACGTAGTTCAAGTAAATAGTTAAGGCAATTAGACATGCTATTCTAGTCTAGCTGGATACCACACATGCTGATGGAACTCGAATAAGAAGGAAATAAGTTTATTACTTTGTAGAAAAATTGGGTTTTTACACAATTAGCCCGTGTACGTACTCGTCACCTCACGTACACGACGCTCATATATCAAAAATAGTACAAATCCTACGGGGAGTTCCCCACACAAAGTTAGGCAAGCCACTTACCTCGAACCAAGCTCAATCAATCGGTAAGAATGCTTTTCCACGAATATCTGACTCTGAATGGCTCGAATCTAGCCAAATTAATTCGATACAGTCAAATAAAATTATAGGAATCAATTTCATAAGAAAATACTATATTTTTCATTAAAAATCCGAAATTAACTCAAACATCGCCCGTTGGGGCCATGTCTCGGAATCCGACAAAACTTATAAAATCCGACAACCCATTCAATTATGAGTCCAACCATACCAGTTTCACTCAAATCCGACTCCGAATCGACACCGTAATCTCAAAAATTTGTTTCTATGAGATTTCTAAAATTTTCCCAAACTTCCATCACAACACACTAATTAAATGGTGAAAACAATGATATATTCGTGTATATTAACCAAATCCGAGTTAGAATCATTTACCCAAATACTCGGTATATTGCCTTACATACTCGGTACTTTATTTGTAATGACGTTCATTTTACCTGGGGATGCTGCGTTTCATGCCCACAGGTCCCGATAGATAGGTTGAGAGTCCTCCTAGTAGGCTATCAGCTAAGCGGAAGGTGTTGGTGCACTCCACTTGCTCCGGAGTTACCTATTTGGTCAGTATGATTTGGACATGTATTAATTGGTATGGTGGGACCTTATCCCGACCTTTATGATGATTTTGTACTCTTAGAGGCTTGTAGATAGATTTCATGTATATGGATACTTGTATGGCCTTGTTGGCCTATGTTTTGAGTATACAAATGATCATGTCGGCCTTATAGGCCCGTATGTTGCATGCATAAGCTTCTATATCATGTTGGGTCATCCCATGTCGAGTATTCTCTTATGTTTAATTCTAGTTATCTGATGAAGGCCTTTCCGATTCATTTACCCATGATAGTATGATAAGGATGATATGTTACGTTGGTACTTCGTTTAGTTAGGCATCGGGTGCTCATCGTGGCCCTACAGTTTGGGTCGTGTCACTAATCCTCTCCCTATTAGTGGGAACCAACTAAATTGCGTGACGAGCCAACTCAGAAAATCTCATCTCGTACTGCATCACAGACATGCTATCCTGTCGTAACTGCTCAAGCTGTCTTCACAGCTCCTCTCTGCGAAACTGCGGCACGAACTTCTCCAAAAAGAGAACGGAGAACTCCTGCTATGTAAGTGGTACTGCACCAATTGGCATGCGCCTCTCTTAAGCCACCCACCATGTGAAGGCAACCCCACAAAACTGAAAAGTAGTGAACGAGACCCCACTGGTCTCTAGAATACCCGTTGTCCGAAGCATCAACTAGCACTTATCCAGAAAAGCCTGAGAATCTTCTGACTCAGCACCACTAAATGATGAAGGTCGGAGCCTCCCAAATCTCTCAAATTTCCTCTGCTCATCATCTGCCATAACGGGGACTACCTGGGCCTGAACAGCTACAGCCGGTTGTGTTAGTAGTGCCCACGGTATCTGAAGTCCCTGCACTACCTGCTCTGGAGTATGGGCAACAGAGGTATGAGTACCTCCCCGGCCTAAGAAGTGGCTGGTGCGGCCTGAGATGAAAACACTTGAGCAAGGTCAGTGCAAACTGTCAATATATGGGCCAAAGCCTCCTGAAGGCCTGGAATCACAATGGGCACAACTGGTGCCTGAGCTGATCCTGTCGGCTCAGCTATATCTGGAATCTGCTCCTGAGCTGAAGCAACTGGTGGTGCTACAGGTGCTACTCCAACTGCTGTACGAGTTACACCTTGACCTCTACCTCAGCCCCGGCCTCTACCACGGCCCAGGCCTCTCGCGGCCCTAATTGGTGGCACTGCTGGTTGACCGTCCGATCCGGTAGTACGTGTCCTCACCATCTCTGAGAGAATAGAATAACAGAAATTTAGTTTCCGGAATCAACAATTCGCATGACAAAATATAAGAAAGTGAAATTTTCCTAAGGGTTCGATAGCCTCTCGAAGATAAGTACAGACGTCTCCGTACCGATCCGCAAGACTCTACTAAACCTGCTCATGACTCGTGAGACCTATGTAACCTAGGCACTGATACCAACTTGTCACGACCCAAAATCCTAACATGTCATGATGGATCCTATCTCAATACTAGACAAGCCGACAACACCAATAACCCATAATTTCTTTTAAATACTGAAAACATAATAATTAAGTTTAAGAGTAATTCCCACAAATATTGGAAATAAACATACTCCCAAAACCCGGTGTCACTGAGTACATGAGCATCTACACATCACTAGTCTGGAAAACACGGTCTATAATAGTCTGAGACCAAATACATTAAACAAAAGGTAGGGAAAGAGAGACAAGGTCTGCGAAATACGGCAGCTACCTCTGAATCTCCAGAAAATCAACTGTGCGAAAGAATCAACACCCACTGTGTCCGGGATCACCTGGATCTGCACACGAAGTGCATGGTGTAGTATGAGTACAACCAACTCAGTAAGTAACAATACTAAATAAAGAACTGAATATAGTGACGAGCTTCATAGCTAAGTCCAAATACAGTAATTTCCAACATAAAAAGATAGGCATGCTTTCAAGTTGAACATTTAAAACTCCACAGTAATTTCATATCATTCGACTGAAACAGAAGATAATGTCTTTTACAAATTTCCAAAACAGTGATATATGACCGCTGAAATGCAGCAATAATGAAATCAATGCATCCTCTCAGAGCAACAGTCACTCAGTCCTCCCATTCACTCCAACCTCACAGTCACTCTTTCCTCACAGTCACTCATTCATCTCAATCACTCAGCACTCGGCACTCGCACTCAGTAGGTATATGCGCTCCTTGGGGGTGTGTACAGACTCCGAAAGGGCTCCTTCAGCCCAAGCTCTATAAAAAATCAATCATGGCATAAATCAATAAAACATGTTGCGGCGTGCAGCCCGATCCCGTAAATATCATCAAAATTAGGCCCTCGGCCTCACTCAGTCATCAGCCTCTCGGGCTCTCAGAAATCATGATAAGCAGCCCAACAACAATGATATGATGCATCAATACTGAACAAGATAGACTAAGATGTAATATGCAAGTAAAACTGTGACAGAGTACAAAATAGTAATTTAATAGATAATTCAACATGTACACGGCCTCTGTGGGTCCCAACAGTGTCAAAACATGGTTTAAACATGATTTATAGTTCAGTTTCCCAAATACGTGGAAAAATGTACGGGTAGCAACAATTTATTCAACAACACAGATCCATGGAATTGACCAAGTCACAATTCCTACGGAGCATGCCCACACGCCCGTCACCTAGCATGTGCGTCACCTCAAAACCAATCACATATCACATAATCCGGGGTTTCATACCCTCAGGACTAAATTTAGAACTGTTACTTACCTCAAACCGTGTAATTCTTTATTCCGCTATGCCTTTGCCTCGTGAATTAGCCTCCAAACGCCTCGAATCTAGTCACAAATAATTCGATTCAATCAATAAAATTTATTGGAATTAATTCCATAAGAAAATACTAATTTTCCAGTAAAATCCAAAAATTAGCTAAAATCGTGTCGGGCCGAACGACCTCGGCAGAAATCGTGCCTAATAATAATAATTACACGATACCTTGACATTCTATTACAGCTTGTGAAGCTAATTGATAAATTGGAAATTATTGAATTTTGAAAGAATTATTTACTCCATCTTGTTAAGAAAATTATTGTTATTCACATAAATCATGTTTATTTAAATATCTCTATTTTAATATTATTGACCGTTAGTGAGTGTCAAAGTCGACCTCTCGTCACTAATTCTTCAAGGTTAGAATTGATACTTACTAGGTACACGTTATTTACGTACTCATGCTACACTTGCTGCACTTTTTATGCAGGATCTAAGACAGGAGTTTTAGGTGGTCCTACCGGAGCGCATCCATGATACCCCGAGGCCTAGTGGTGAGCTGCCTTTCTGGGTCGTCCTGCAACAGCTAGTGCCTCTTATTGAATTTGTATTCTGTCTAATTTATTTCAGACAGCATTTTAAAATTTTTTGTTTAATCTACTAGATAGTCAAATACTTGTGACACCAAGTCTTGGCACGCACACTAGTAGAATTAGGATTTGGATTATTTTTCTTGGTTTTTATTTAATCAGAACCGTTCATTTTTTTTCTTAAATCTTGTAAGTAAGAAGAGTTTAATTACTCGGAGAATTATTTAAGGAAATAATTTATGTTTAATTCACTAGTTGGCTTGCCTAGCGGTGATGTTGGGCGCCATCACGGCCTATAGGTGAAATTGGATCGTGACACCAATAGCCAACAACAGTCCATAAAAATATAAAGCAAGTAATAAAAGTAGTAACTCAGAGGTAAAATGCTCAGTTTAATCATGATTTCTGAAAATAGTTCTGCCTTTCAAGTGTATCAGTGAAAACTCAAATCGTTTACCGAAATTACCAAAAATATGAGTAAGTTTGAAAACAGTAATTTTATATCTCAGAGATGAACTCATGTACTCACACTCTCAGAGTACTCAATCTCATTGTCTCACACTTTCCACTCATCATGCTCAATCACTCGGTACTGTATATGGCCAATCCGGCCCAAGGAAGATCCATCCCAGAATATATACATCAACTGACCATCAGTCACTCAGTACCAAGTAGGGCCAATCCAGCCCGTGGGGAAGATCCATCCCCAGGTATAAATACTTCAAACAAGATCCATGTCCAGGAAAGATCCATCCCTCAATATAAATCAACCGCACTCACTAGGGTAGGTGCAGACTCCTGAAGGGCTCCTTCAGCCCAAGTGCTATAAATCGCACGGACAACTCACGTGCCATAGTATCAATATCCTCATGATCAGGCCCTCAGCCTCACTCAGTCATCCATCTCTCTAGTCTCTCAGGCTCACAATGTCAGGAAACTAGCCCAAAAATGATGACATGATGTGTCAATATGTAGCAACAGAGACTGATGTCACGGGCCCAAATCCTTACATTGGGTAGCGGCACCTTCTCGCCCGTGCGGCGCCTACAACTCCCCTCGCTGCTGGCCAGCCTGTCTCCTATCCTAGGATTCCCAAGCACGATCCTGTGCCTGTTGGTGGGGCTCGCCCATAGGCTCGCCCCAACTCGTGCCGCCCGTAAGATGTCTAGGCCCTTGGCCCTAGACATGTCGTTGTGCTCCATCTTAGGATCTCAATCCATGCGATCCCTGGGGGGATTGGACTTGGACATGCCTTGTCCTTAGCCCAAGACTGAGCATCACTCCCGCGTGCATAGCCCAATCCTCAAACTTGACACTCGCCTAGTGCATACGCGACTAGCTCGTCCCTCGCCCGAGTAAGGCAACCTTTAACCCTTGGCCATTGTCATGCGTGTCTTTCGTGCCATGCCCATACATAGCCCTCTTGTAGCACGCTTCCATTCTGAAGTAGTGCAGTGTTGCCCACACCTGCACCTTTAGGCCAACGGTCCCTTTCTTGCATGGTTGAACCCAAGCCATGCTCACAAGTCGACACATGATGCCCCTATGACAGGTGCATCAAGTATCTAATCGGCACGGAGGTCTCGTTCCAACATTCGGCAGCCCGCGGGGCTGGCTGTCCAGCACATCGAGCCTCCAGCGCCACTTTGATGCCCAACGCTAGCCCGAAGGTGTTGCACCACCCATAGAGTTTCCCTAACTCGTATGGGTACCTTTGACACTCCTTTTGAGTCATCTAGGCAGGCCCTTGAGGTTACCCCCAAGGTAGCTCGTTCTATACGGCTCGGTGGCAGCACGTATGGGGGAGGCAGGTCGGAGCTTTCATCACCTATACCCCCCTTATATATGCTTAAAATTAAAAAGCCAAAGTTGCCCGTGTAGACAGTTCTACGTCAGACCATCAGAAGGACCTTTTCTCACCGGTTCTTGGCCGAAATCACAACTCCAAATTGCGAGTTCTGACATCCTCTCACGCTCATAATGTCATCATCCCCGATGACACATCATGGCTTAAGACATCCCGGAGTCTGCCCCCACAGGTATGCCCATTTCAGCTCCCTTTGTCCTGTGGGTTGGACTTCCTCGAAGTCCTTTCTTAAAAGGAGTCGTGCCCCATGCACTTCTCCCCCAAGTATCATCCAAGCGTGACTCTGCACTTCACCTCCATTCGGTGTTCACTTGGAAAGTGCCTCCGCACTTGCACCCTCTGGTGTCTAACTTTGTGATTGACCCACACTAGTCAATCACACCATGACCCTCACGGCCTTCATGTCCATCTGAAGCTTTCCTTCACAGGTTAGCACATCAATGTGCTATTTTGACGCCGCTCCCATAGCCTTTTGCTCCCGTAGCATTAAGACGCCCTCTTGGCATAGCTCACGTAGCATTCCGCTCCCGTAGCTTATAATTGCCTTCACTACCTTGAAGATGTGTTCGCTTCTAGACCCACGACTTCGCCCATATGCCTCTTGCATAGGCGGGATCCTCCCACACTCAATGTGGAGGATACATCTTAGATATGTCGTCCCACTTGGCATTCGGCTAGCTCTTGGGATGACCTTTGGTGAGTACTACATTCCCAAAGTCATAGCATCGCCGCATTTCCAAACAAAGCTCTTTGTTTTCCAGTTGTCACTTCCTCAGCAAGTAGCCAATGCTCCCGGTAGTACTTCAATACTCGCCCTATAGACAGGCACCCTCTTGGCCCTGCTAGCACGGCTTCCCGGTTCGGTGTGCCTCGTACCTGGACACTCACGGTCCCCGATCATTCGATGTACCTCTTTCCAGAATGATGACACATTCTAACTTGGAAACTCGCCCAATTCCGAAGCTTCGCTATACCCTCGAATTCGTTTCCTCACCTTGGCAATGCCCTAGAGATGTCGTGGTGCTCCATCTTAGGATCTCAATCCATGCGTGCCCTGGGGGGATTGGACTTGGACATGCCTTGTCCTTAGCCCAAGACTGAGCATCGCTCCCACGTGCACAGCCCAATCCTCAAGCTTGACACTCGCCTAGTGCATCCGCGAGTAGCTCGTGCCTCGCCCGAGTAAGGCAACTTTTAGCCCTTGGCCATTGCCATGCGCGTCTTTCGTGCCATGCCCATACATATCCCTTTTGCAGCACGCTTCCATTCCGAAGTAGTGCAGTGTCGCCCACACCTGCACCTTTAGGCCAACGGACCCTTGCTTGCATGGTTGAACCCAAGCCATGCTCACAAGTCGACACATGATGCCCCTATGACAGGTGCGTCAAGTATCCAATCGGCACGGAGGTCTCGTTCCAACATTCGGCAGCCCGCGGGGCTGGCCGTTCCACACATCGAGCCTCCAGCGCCACTTTGATGCCCAACGCAGGTCCGAAGGCGTTGCACCGCCCATAGAGTTTCCCTAACTCGTATGGGTGCCTTCGACACTCTTTTTGAGTCATCTAGGCAGGCCCTTGAGGTTGACCCCAAGGTAGCTCGTTCAATATGGCTCGGTGGCAGCACACATGGGGGAGGCAGGTCGGAGCTTTCATCACCTATACCCCCCTTATATATGCTTAAAATTAAAAAGCCCAAGTTGCCCGAGTAGACAGTTCTACGTCAGACCATCAAAAGGACCTTTTCTCACCGATTCTTGGCCGAAATCACAACTCCAAATTGCGAGTTGTGACACTGAGCTATGATAGGAAATCAATAAACATGACTGAGTATGAAATTGTAATGTAAGCAAATAACTCGACAGTAGTAACGACCTCCATGGGTCCCAACAGGATAAGCATATAGTCTACACATAATTTTTAACATGAATCACAGCTCGATAACTCTAGTACGTAGAGATTTCATGATTACAAATAAGTTCAGGTAACTACACATTACCACAGAAATAATGAAGTAATAGTTCACATGGTGCACGCCCACACGCCGGTTACCTAGCATGTGCGTCACTTCAACACCAAACACATAACACGTATAATCAGGATTCATACCCTGAGCTCCAAGATTAGAAGAGTTACTTACCTCGAACAAGCCGAGTCCAATATCGAGCAAGATAAAAAATGCTCAAAAATTTTCATTCTGCGCGTATAAATATCTGAATGGCTCGAATCTAGTCAAAATTAATTTGATTCAGTCAACAAAAATTATAGGAATTAATTCCATATCAAAATACTAATTTTCCAACAAATATCCGAAATTACACTCAAAAATTGCCGATGGGCCCACTTCTCGGAACCCGACAAAAGTTATAAAATATGAATGCCCATCCAATTACGAGTCCAACCATACTAAATTTACGAAATTCTGACGTCAACTCGGCCTCCAAATCTCAAATCTTATTTTCAAATCCCTAGGCCCAATTTCTCGAATTATACCTCAAAGACATGTAATCTAGTCAGAATACTCAATGGTAATTTAGTATTATTGACTAACAATGATCACAAGTGACTTACCTCAAGTTCTCCCCTCAAATCCCTCTGAAAAATTGCCCCAAACCGTGTTTGAACTGCAAAATGACAAAAATGTTAGACCCTTCTATTTTTGTAGCCTGCACAGTGTTCTCGCTTCTGCGGATCATTGAACCGAATCTGCGGTCCCCCTTTTATGGAGAATCTGCTGCTTTTGCGGTTAGCCAAGGCTCTACAGCCTCTCGCTTCTGCGAGAAGCAGTCCGCTTCTACGGTCACTAGCGCACCTGCGATTCCTCATCCGCATCTGCTATCATGCAGGTGCAGAATTTTCCCTCGCACCTGCGGCCACTGCCCACTCTCCCTTTTTCGCTTCTGCGCTCCCAGGCTCGCTTCTGCGAGCCAAGTTCCGCAGGTACAATTGCATCAAATGGCAGAAAGCTTCCAGTTTTATTCTAAGTCCGATTTCGATTCGTTAGCCATCCGAAATTCACCCAAGACCCCCGGGGCCTCAACAAAATATACCAACAAGTCCTAAGACGTCATACGAACTTAGTCGAAACCTCACATCACATCAAACAACGCTGAAACCATGAATCATACCCCAATTCAATCTTAATGAAACTAAGAATTTTCAACTTCTACATTCAATGCCGAAACCTATCAAATCAAGTCCGATTGACCTCAGATTTTGCATACAAGTCATAAACGACATAACAGACCTATTCAAATTTTCAGAATCAGATTCCAATCCCGATATCAAAAAGTCAACTCCCCAGTCAAACTTCCAAGCTTAAATTTCTATTTTAGCCATTTCAAGCCTAATTTAACTATGGACTTCCAAATAATTTACGGACATGCTCCTAAATCCAAAATTACCATACGAAGCTATTGAAATCATTAAAACTCTATTCCGAGGTCATTTACACATAAGTCATCATCCGGTCAATCTTTTCAACTTGGAGAGCAAGTGTCTCAATTCATTCAAAACCTCACCGGACCCGAACCAATTACTCCGACAAGTCATACAACAACTGTAAAGTATAAATTGAGCAGTAAATGGGGGAACGGGGCTGTAATACTCAAAACGACCGACCGGGTCATTACAGATATATAGTATTAATTTCTCTCTGGAGTACCTAAAGCATCTCATGAGGAGCTTATTTAGTAAAGCACCTCATGAGGAGTTTATTTTGTAAAAGTTCAAAATTACTCACTAATTACCTTAATATTTCAATCGAAATGCTCAAATATTTTCATACTTTAATATGAGTAAGCGAATAAATATTTTCATATATTTAAGGCTTATGACGGAAGGTTTAGCTAAGCAAGACTACTCAAGAAAATATCCATAAAACTAGATCAAATTTAGAAATATAGTAAAGCAATGTAGGAAATATCTTTTTTACCTCATATATTACCATCATTCTATATATGAAAGTGATGAAAATACATAGCACTTTTATAGTATAAGTTTTAATAAGTTCATATGTAAAATGAAGGTACAAAAATATTTCCTATGATGCTTTAATTTTCTGTACATTCGTAGTTTGGTCTAGTTCTATGGATATTTTCTTGTTAGTCTTGCTTAGTAAATGACCTTACATCATAGGCCTTAGATAGTGCGAAAGTATCTATTCTCTTACTCATATTAAAGTATGAAAATATTTGAGCATTTCGATTTAAAATCTTAAAGTAATTATTGAGTAATTTGAAAACTTTTACAAAATAAACTCCTCACGATTGATGCTTTAGATACTCCGGAAAATGTTATATATTTCTACGACTCCCTTTATAAAACCTAATCCTAATACTCATGACAAGTGAAAGAATTTTGTAATTAAAAATACCTAAACTTTAACTTGGAATAAATTATAACTTTTATAAACGCCCTCTTACACTTGGTTTGATACATCAAATATCTCAACAATTACGTAAATAACATATTAGCAAAATAAAAGGTTATATTGATTATTTAATATTTTCTTTTTTGAAACTATTTTTTAACTTGTTACTCAAATAAAATGGCAGTCAAGTGCAGTCCAATAACATAATTCTAATTAAGAAAAAATATGTATTGTCTAATTATGATCATTAAGGACTAGTGCTATCGAGACAAAGAAACAATGAATGAAGGCCAAATGGGTTTGGTTTAAGTCCTTTTAAAAAAAAAGAACATAAATTTTTACACTCCCAAGTTATTTGATTTCATTTTCCTCAAACAATAGAATAGCCTAGTTAAACAACATCTTATCAAAATAAAAGGTTATACAGATCATTTAGTATTTCATATTAATATTATTTTTCAACTTGTTCTCAAATAAAATGGTGGCCAACTGCAATCCAATAACATAACTCAAACTAAGAAAATATTTATTGTCTAATTATGATCATTAAAAACTGGCGCTGGCGAGACAAAGAAAAAAAGAATGGAGGCAAAATGGGTTTGGTTCAAATCCTTCAAAAAATGAAAGAACATAAGTTTCTAGACTCCCAAATTATTTTAATTCATTTTCCTATCATAATATCTTATATAAAGCACTTGGTGTTGAGACTCAAAATCACCAATTTCTTTGTTTCTCAAATCTCGAGTGTTTAATTAGATATGGCAAAAAGGAGTAAGGGTCGCCAAGGTTGACATGGTGAAGATGCAAAATGAGAGTATCTTGCAAGTGACCTTTTCGAAGCGTCGTGCTGGTCTCTTCAAGAAGTTTAGTGAACTCTGTACACTATGTGGTGCTGAAATAGCCCTTGTGGTATTTTCCACGGGCAAAAAAGTTTACTCATTTGGCCACCTTTGTGTGGACTCAGTGATGGATAGGTTTCTTACAAGGAACTCTCCACCAAATAATGGCCATAATCAGCTCATTGTGGCTCATCGAAATGCTAGTGTTCGTGATCTCAATATTGAGCTCACGAACATTGAGGGAATTCTTCAAATGGAAAAAAATGGTGGAGAAGCCCTACAAGCAAGGAAGAGAGACCGGTCATTGGTGGAAAGCTCCAATTGAAGAACTTAACTTTTTCAACTGCGACAACTGAAGGAGGCAATAGAATGCATAAAGAAGAAAGTTGAAAGAGAGGCACAAAACCAACAAATGGTGCCTGGTAATGCATTCCCATTTCTCACCTTTGGATGTGCCTTGGCTCCTACTGGTGCTAGGGCAAGATCTTCATATGGTTCTTATGGCTCTTTTTCATTTCAAAATAGGGTTTCAGGACTCAACTTTGGTGCGCCTTTTGCTATCAGATCCAGTGGATCTACTTCTTCAGTAGTTCCCAAGTAGGTCGACTGTCATTCCGGAAACTCCTGGGACTTCAAGACCTATCATGCGTAATTGAATTATTGGAAATAACAAGCTTAAATATTTGAATTCCAACAAGAATCAACCATACATAGACATGGTGGTTTTAAGTATCTAAGGTTATGGTTTCGCTAAAATTAATTATTAGATCTACTATAGTATTATATTATTTTTCTTATGTGTATAATATATGTTCTCCGTTACTAAAATTACTCTCCTGTGGTCTAGAAGGAGCTGGAACACCGCTGGAGGCTGGAAGAGCTGAATGAACGGGGCGGCTCACATAACCCCTACCATGGCGAGCTGCTGGGGCACGAGCTCCAGAATAATAACCAGCCTCTCGAGACCTCTTGGCCTCCCTCTCCTCTCTATCCCGGGCAAACATGCCCTCGAATCTCCTGGCAATACCCACAACCTGCTAATAAGAAATATCCATCTCCAATTCCCTGGCCATACTACTCCGGGTGCTGGGATGGAGACCCTCAATAAATCATCGAACCCTCTCTCAAACTGTGGCAACTAAGGTCGGTGCATGTCGGGCCAAATCACTGAAGCGAATTGCATACTCTGACACAATCATAGCACCCTGGCGCAGCTGCTCAAACTCCGCGTGCCATGAGTCCCTGAGGCTCTGAGGGACATGTCCGAGAACTGAGTCCATGTAAGTGAAGCTGCCTCAGCTGGACTACTCAACTCATAAGCACGCCACCACTGATAGGCTTCTCCTCTAAGCTGGAATATGGTAAAAAAGACCCTGCTCGTCTCCGCTACGCTCATAGTACGGAGAATACGATGACACTCCTCTAGAAAGCCCTGAGCATCATCTGTAGCCAATCCGCTGAAAGTAGGTGGGTGGTGCTTCTTGTAACTCTCAAGTCTGAGCTGCTCCACCTTAGAAGCTGCTGCCCTAACCTCGGGCTGAGCTGGAGCTATCGGCTGCATTGATACAATCTCTGGAACCTGATCGACCTGAACCCGCTGCTCTGGAGTACCGGCGACGGGAGTCTGTGCTCCTCCCCCGACCTGAGATGTGGCAGGAGCAAGTGGAATCAATCCAGCCTGAGCTAAGGTGTTGAACATGCTCAGAAACTGGGGTAGAGTCTCCTGGAGTGCTGGTGCAGCAACAGGTATCTCAGGTGTCTGCCCTTCAGCTTGAGCTACTGGGGGCTCCTCCGTAGCAGCTCGTGCGGGTACTCTGGCTGCACCACATGGACGTCCTCGGCCTCTACCCCAGCCACGGCCTCTCGAGGCTCTAGAAGGGGGTGCGGGTGCCTGTTCATCAGATCCGCTTGTACGTGTTCTCACCATCTGTGAGAGAATAGAATACAGAAATTTAGAATCTCTGAAGTCAACAATTTTCGCACAACAAGGAATCAAAGTAGTGAAATTTTTCTAACAGTTCAAAAGCCTCCCGAAGATAAATACAGGCGTGCTTCCTCTCTTCTTCGCGAACGTGTAACACCTCTCTCGTTCGCGATGCACACCCAGTCCACCCTTCGCGAACGCGTGCTTCTATTCGCGAACGCAAAGAGAAAATATTGCCAGCCTCCCAGTTCCTCTTCGCGAATGCGAGGCTCCACTCGCGAACGCGATGAAGGAAACCAGATGGTGCATCAGAAAAATTCCAGCAGAGTTCCAAGTCCAAAATCCAACCCGTTAACCATCTGAAACTCACCCGAGCCCCTCGGGACCTCAACCAAATATACCAACAAGTCCTAAAATAACATACGGACTTAGTCGAACCCTCAAATCACCTCAAACAATGGTAAAACCATGAATTACACCCCAATTCAAGCCTAATGAACTTTAAACTTTCTAATTTCTACAAGCGACTCCGGAACCTATCAAATCACGTCCGATTGACCTCAAATTTTGCACACAAGTCATAAATGACATAACAGTGGTATTCCAATTTTCTGAATCAGATTCCGACCCTGGTATCAAAAAGTCAACCCCCGGTCAAACTTCTCAAAAATTAAACTTTCGACATTTCAAGCTTAATTCTTCTACGAACCTCCAAATAATATTCCGGAAACGCTCTTAAGCCCAAAATCACCATACAGAGCTATTGGAATTATCAAAATTCGAATCCTAGGTCGTTTACACATAGGTCCATATCCGGTCCACTTTTCTAACTTAATTTTTCAATTATGAGACTAAGTGTCTCATTTCACACTGAGTTCCTTCCGGACCAGAACCAACTAACCTGATATAACATAATATAGCTGAATAACACAAAAAGAAGTATAAATGGGGAAATCGGGGCTATAACTCTCAAAACGACCGACCAGGTCATTATATCCTCCCCGTCTTAAACATCTGTTCGTCCTCGAACGGGTCTAGAAACATACCTGGAGTCTAGAATAGGCGTGGATATCTGCTCAGCATCTCCCGCTCGATCTCCCAGGTGGCCTCCTCCATAGGCTGATCTCTCCATTACACCTTCACTAAAGCTATATCCTTTGACCTCAACCTTCGAACCTGCCGATCCAAAATAGCCATCGGCTCGACATCATAAGTCATATCACCCTCCAAATAAACCGTGCTGAAATCCAAAACATGGAACGGATCTCCAAATTACTTTCGGAGCATGGAAACATGAAACACTAGATGCACACTCGACAAGCTGGGTGTCAAGGCAAGCTTATAAGCCACCTCTCTTATCCTTTGAAGCACCTCAAAAGGCCCAATGAACCGGGGGCTCAACTTGCCCCTCTTCCCAAACCTCATAACACCCTTCATGGGTGATACCTTCAGCAAAACCTTCTCCCCAACCATAAAAGACACATCACGGACCTTCCTATCCACGTAGCTCTTTTGCCTAGATTGCACTATGCGAAGCCGCTCCTGAATCAATTTCACCTTATCTAATGCGTTCTGGACCAAGTCTGTACCTAAGAGCCTAGCCTCACCCGGCTCAAACCATCCAACCGGAGATCTACACCTCCTCCCATATAAAGCCTCGTACGGATCCATCTGAATACTCGACTGATAACTGTTATTATATGCAAACTCCGCGAGTGGCAGAAACTGGTCCTATGAACCCCCAAAGTCAATGACAAAAGCACGCAACATGTCCTCCAATATCTGAATAGTGTGCTCGGACTGCCCGTCTATCTGATGGTGAAAAGTTGTGCTCAACTGAACCTGAGTACCCAACTCTCACTGCACGGCCCTCCAAAACTACGATGTGAACTGAGTACCCCTATCTGAAATGATGGAAACTGGGACACCATGCAGGCAAACGATCTCTCCGATGTAAATCTCAGCCAACCGCTCTGAAGAGTAAGTAGTACCAACTTGAATGAAGTGCGCGGACTTGGTCAGCCAATCCACAATAACCCAAATAGCGCCAAACTTCCTCGAAGTCCGTGGGAGCCCATCTACAAAGTCCATGGTGATCCGCTCCCACTTCCACTCTGGGATCTCTAACTTCGGAAGCAAGCCACCCGGTCTCTGATGCTCATACTTAACCTCCTGACAGTTGAGACACCGAGCCATAAACCCAACTATATCCTTCTTCATCCGCCTCCACCAATAGTGCTGCCTCAAATCCTGGTACATCTTTGCGGCACCCGGATGTATGGAATACCGCGAGCTGTGGGCCTCCTCAAGAATCAACTTTCGAAGCCCATCTACATTAGGCACACATATTCGGCCCTACATTCTCAGCACGCCGTCATCACCAATAGTCACATCCCTAGCATCACCTCTCGGAACTCTGTCCTGAAGAATGAGAAAGTGGGGGTTATCATACTGACGCTCCCTGATACGGTCATAAAGAGAAGACCTGGAGACCATACAAGCCAATACCCGACTAGGTTCCGAAATATCCAATTTGACAAGCTGGCCTGCTAAGGTCCGAACATCTAATGCCAAAGGTCTCTCTGCTACTGGAAGATATGCGAAACTCCCCAAACTCTCTGCCCGGTGACTCAAAGCATCGGCCACCACATTGGCCTTCCCCGAATGGTACAAAATAGTGATATCATAGTCCTTAAGAAGCTCCAACCATCTTCGCTGACGCAAATTAAGATCTTTCTGCTTTAACGGATACTGCTGACTCCGGTGATCTGTATAGATCTCACAATGAACCACATACAAATAATGACACCAAATCTTCAAGGCGTGAATAAAGGCTGCTAACTCAAGATCATGGACGGGATAGTTCTTTTCATGGGACTTCAACTGGCATGAGGCATAGGCAATCACCCTACCCTCCTGCATCAAACCACAACTAATGCCTATCCTCGAGGCATCACAATACACGGTGTAAGAACCTAAAGCTGATGGTAGAACTAACACTGGAGATGTGGTCAAAGCAGTCTTGAGCTTCTGAAAGCTCTCCTCACACTCATCCGACCACCTGAATGGAGCACCCTTTTGGGCCAATTTGGTCAAGGGTGATGCAATAGATGAAAATCCCTCCACAATGCGACGGTAGTAACCCGCCAAACAAAGAAAGCTCCTAATCTCCATGGCTGAGGACAGTCTAGGCCAACTCTGCACCGCCTCTATCTTCTTCGGATCCACCTGAATACCCTCGCTGGACACCACATTTCCCAAGAATGCTACTGAACTGAGCCAACACTCACACTTGGAGAACTTTGCATAAAGCTTCTCCTCCCTCAATCGCTGTAATACAATCCTCAAATGCTGAGCGTGCTCCTCCTGGCTACGAGAGTACACCAGGATGTCATCAATGAATACAACGACGAATAAGTCCAAATGGGGCTGGAATACACTGTTCATCAAATGCATGAACGTTGTTGGGGTATTGGTCAGCCCAAAAGACATCACCAAGAACTCATAATGGCCATATTGGGTCCTGAAAGCTATCTTAAGAATATCTGAATCCCGAATCTTCAGCTGATGATAACCGGACCTCAAATCAATCTTAGAGAACACCCTCGCTCCCTGAAGCTGGTCGAATAAATCATCAATACGAGGCAAAGGATACTTGTTCTTGACTGTGACCTTGTTCAACTACCTGTAATCAATACACATTCTCATGGAACCATCCTTCTTTTTCACAAATAGAACTGGTGCACTCCAAGGTGACACACTAGGCCGAATAAACTCCTTATCAAGGAGTTCCTGAAGTTGTTCTTTCAATTCCTTCAACTCCGCCGGTGCCATACGATACGATGGAATAGAAATGGGTTGAATGCCCGGCACCAAATCAATACCAAAGTCAATATCCCTGTCATGCGGCATGCCCGGCAGGTCTGCAGGAAACACATCCGGAAAATCACGTACCACCGGAACAGAATCAATGACAGGAGTCTCTACACTAACATCCCTCACAAAAGCCAAATAAGATAGGCAACCCTTCTCAACCATGCGCTGAGCCTTCAAATATGAAATCACCCTACTTGGTACATAATCTACAGAACTGCTCCAATCAACCAACGGAATTCCCGGCATAGTCAATGTCACCATCTTAGCATGACAATCTAGAACAACATGACATGTAGATAACTAATCCATACCCAATATCACATCAAATTCAACCATACTGAGCAACAATAGATCCATTCAGGTCTCCAAACCCCAATAGTCACCACACATAACCGATATACACGGTCCACAATAATAGTATCGCCCACATGAGTAGATACATGTACAGATGAAACTAAGGACTCACGGGGCATATCCAAAAAATGGGCGAATTACGAGGAAACATATGAATACGTGGAACCAGGGTCAAATAAAACTGAGGCATCTCGGTGACAAACTAAGACAATACCTGTATTCAAAGCATCTGAAGAAATAGCGTCTGGTCTGGCAGGGAAAGCATAGAAATGGGCCTGAGCAGCCCCTGATCTACCTCCCCCTCTAGGGCGACCCCTAGCTGACTGAACTCTACCCCGAGCTGACTGGGCGGATGGTGAGGTAACTGGTGCTGTAGTCAGAAGCTGACTCCTCTACTAAGATATACCTCCATGACGATGAGGACATTGCCTCCACATATGCCCAAGCTCCCCACACTCAAAACAACTCCCTGGTGCTGGCGACGGAAGCTGAAGGGAACCCTAGCACCGGGATGACTTGTAGAAGAACCTGGCATGGAAGAGCCCTGAACAAGTGGAGCATGCGACGAACTCTGAACTAGAAAGGCACTAAATGATGAGTGGCCCTGATGAGAACTGTGAGAACCTTGGCCTGATGATGCACCCCGATGAAATGGCCGAGCTGACTGAGCCTGCCTAAAATGACGACCTCTACCGTGCTAGAACTGACCCCCAAAAGGAGCACCACTGAGTCCACCCTGACCATGAGGCCTCTTGGCGTCCCTCTCAACCCTCTCCTGACCGCGAACCATCTCAATCTACTAAGTAATGTTGACAACCTCATCAAAGGTATCACCGGAAACCCGCTCCCAGGTCATGAGCAACGGTAGTTGATAAGTGAGGCCATCAATAAACCTCATGATCCTCTCTCTTTCCGTGGGAACCAACCAGATAGCATGACGGGCCAACTCAGAAAATCACATCTCATATTATGTCACATACATATCACCCTGGCGAAGCCGCTCAAACTGTCTATGCAGCTCCTCCCTGCGGGATCAAGGCACGAACTTCTCCAAAAGGACCACGGAGAACTACTGCCAAGTAAGGGGTGCTGCGCCAACAGTCCTACGCCTCTCATATATCTCCCACCATCTGAGTGCAGCCCAGTAAACTGAAAGACAGTGAATGATACCCCACAAGTATCCAAAATACCAACAGTACGGAGTATCCTCTGACACCTGTCCAAAAAGTCCTGAGCATCCTCTCTCTCTGTGCCACTGAAAGGTGGTGGTTGAAGTCTCACAAACCTCTCCAACCTATGCTCATCATCCTCAGGCATATCAGGAACCACATAATCCTGAGTAACAGCAACCGGCTGGGCTGGTGGTGCCTCTGGTGTCTGAAGTCCTTGAATAACCTGCTCGGGTGTGCGAGCGACGGGAGTCTGAGTGCCTCCCCTGGCCTGAGAAGTGGCTGCGGCCGTCAAAATAGACACCGCCTGAGCAAGGCCAGTACACGCTGTCAGAATGTGAGTTAGGGCCTCCGGAAGGGCTGGAATCACAATAGGCACAGGTGATGCCTGAGCTGGTGCATCAACAACTAGAACTTGGTCCTGATCTGGGTCAACCGGTGGATCTGCAGATACTGCCCCAGCTACTGTACGGGCTGCACCTCTGCCCCAACCACGGCCTCTACCGCAGCCTTGGCCATGGCTGGTGGTACTGGTGGCTGGCCCTCCTGACCGGTAGTACGAGTCCTCACCATCTGTGAGAGAATGAAACAACAAATGTTTAGTTACTAAAATCAACAGATTCGCACGACAAGAATTCAAGAATGTGGAATTCCTAAAGGTTCTGCAGCCTCCTGAAGATAAGTACAGACGTCTCCGTACCGATCCGCAAGACTCTACTATACCCGCTCATGACTCGTGAGACCTATGTAACCTAGGCTCTGATATCAATCTGTCATGAACCAAAACTAACCCCTGTCGTGATGGCGCCTATCGTGGAACTAGGCAAGCTGACTCATTTCCAAAACAAACTGATATTCTCATTTTAAAGATAATTTCAAGGTTATTTAAAATAAAAACCTTCGTAAAGGAGTTCCAATCAAAATAAAAGTGCAGAAGGAAAAGCCTGACATCGGGGTGTCACTAGTCATGAGCATCTACTACAATCTTTCTAACAATATCAAGGCAACTCAGCCTGAAAAATAGCTAAATACAACTAGAGTAAGAGAAGAGGGAGAAGAGCAGGGGCTGCGATCGCCAAACAGCTACCTTGCTATCTCTAAGAAAATCTGGAACCAGAACACTCAATAAACCGCTACCGTGACCAGCTACACCTGAATCTTCACACAAGGTGCAGGGAGTAACGTGAGTACGCCAACTCAGTAAGTAACAACAATAAATAAAGACTGAGCAGTAGTGACGAGCAATAAAGTATATAACATTCATATCGGAAATCTCAGTAAAATACCACATGCTTTTAAAAATCAAGATTTGAATCAAAACATCTCGTTAAACCCAGTTCCAGTAAAAATCATTTAAAGATATATTTTAACAGAGGAAAAATGCAAAGGTGAGGAAAAATGATGAAATCATAAACAGTCCCTCGGGCAAAACATCACTCATAAACAGCCCATCGGGCAAACCTCACAGTTACTCGTGCCACTCGGGCATACCTCACAATCACTCTTGCCACTCGGGCATACCTCACAATCACTCATGCCTCCCAGTAACTCAGCACTCGGCACTCGCACTTAGTAGGTACATGCGCTCACTGGGGGTGTGTACAGACTCCGGAGAGGCTCCTTCAGCCCAAGCGTTATAATCTGCACGAATAACTCACGTGTTGCACGGATAACTCACGTGCCATAATAATAAAGTATGCTACAGGCGGGCAGCCCCGATCCACACTCATCCTCACAAATTAGGCCCTCGGCCTCACTCATTCATAAACCTCTCAAGCCACTAGGGCATTTCAGTAAAACAGGGCATTCGGCCCAAAACATTTATATGCATCAAAATAGAGTCATAAAACTGAGTTATGCAGTAAACAAGTAAAAACATGACTGAGTATAGATTTTCAATCGAAAACAATGAGAGGATGGTAAGAAACAGCCTCTAAGGGTCCAAAAAGCATTGGCGCAAGGCCCAAACATGGCATTCAACCCAATTTATAGAAATTCATTCTAAAACATATAAGTATCATATGCTTTCAACAAAGTATGCAACTTTACAGTTGTTACGTAATGGACCAAATCACAAATCCCCAACAGTGCACGCCCACACGCCCATCACGTAGCATGTGCGTCACTAAAAATAGTAGAATGATACAAAATCCGGGGTTTCATACCCTCAGGACTAGATTTACAATCGTTACTTACCTCAAACCGCAAAATTCTTATTCTGCAATGTCCTTTCCTCGTGTATTGGTCTCCAAATGCCTCGAATCTGGTCATAAATAATTCATTTGAGTCAATAAAATTCATTGGAATTAATTCCACAAGATAATAATGATTTTTCATAAAAATCCGAAAATTAGCTCAAAAATTGCCCGTGGGGCCTACGTCTCGGAACTCGATAAAAGTTACAAAATCTGGAATCCCATTCAACCATGAGTCTAACCATACAAAATTTACCAAAATCCGACCCCAACTCGACCCTCAAATCTTCAATTTAAACTAAGAGGGTTTTCAAATTTTCCCAACTCAATTCACCAATTAAATGATAAAAACAACCATGGATTCGAGTAATTTAACCAATATTGAGTTAAGAACACTTACCCCGTTGTTTCCTCTGAAAATCACCCAAAATCGCCTCAATTCCGAGCTCCAAATTGCCAAAAACTGAAAATGGGACTAAGTCCCATTTTTAGAACTTAAACTCACTGCCCAAACTTTTGTTCTTCACGAACGCGGTCAGTGCCTCGCGTTCGCGAAGCACAAAATAACTCCAATCCAAATTCTTCCTTCGCGAACGCGACATCACCCTCGCGTTCGCGAAGCACAAAATAACTCCCGTCCAAATTCCTCCTTCGCGAACGCGACATCACCCTCGCGTTCGCGAAGCACAAAATGCCTCTGCCTTAATGCCTTCTACGCGAACACGATGCTTCGTTTCCCCCTCACTACGCTACTGCGACACCCCCTACGCGAACGCATAGACCAATTGCCTGGGGGTCTTCGGCTGCTTCCTCTCTTCTTCGCGAACATGTAATACCTCTCGCGTTCGCGATGCACACCCAGTCCACCCTTCGCGAACGCGTGCTTCTCTTCGCGAACGCGAAGAGCAAATATTGCCAGTCTCCCAGTTCCTCTTCGCGAACGCGAGTCTCCACTTTCGAACGCGATGAAGGAAACCAGATGGTGCATCAGAAAAATTCCAGCAGAGTTCCAACTCCAAAATCCAACCCGTTAACCATCTTAAACTCACCTAAGTCCCTCGGGACCTCAACCAAATATACCAACAAGTCCTAAAACATCATACAGACTTAGTCAAACCCTCAAATCACCTCAAACAACGGTAAAACCATGAATTATACCCCAATTCAAGCCTAATGAACTTTGAAATTTCTAATTTCTACAAACGACTTCGGAACCTATCAAATCATGTCTGATTTACCTTAAATTTTTCACACAAGTCATAAATGACATAACAGTGGTATTTCAATTTTCACAATCGGATTCCGACCCCGATATCAAAAAGTCATCCCCGGATCAAACTTCTCAAAAATTAAACTTTCGGCATTTCAAGGTTAATCCCTCTACGGACCTCCAAATAATATTCCGAACATGCTTCTAAGTCCAAAATCACCATACGGAGCTATTGGAATTATCAGAATTCGAATCTAAGGTCGTTTACACATAGGTCCATATCTGGTCCACTTTTCTAACTTAATTTTTCAACTATGAGACTAAGTGTCTTATTTCACTTCGAGTTCCTTCTGGACTCGAACCAACTAACCCGATATAACATAATATAGCCGAATAACACAAAAAGAAGTAGAAATGGGGAAAACGGGGATATAACTCTCGAAATGACCGGTCGGGTCATTACAATAGAACATTTAGCAAATACTTGCTCAGAAAGGATTAATAGGAAGACAATAAATTCACAATTAATAGAATATTTTCAAGAAACATTAATACATGTAGACGAATATATGTCAGATAATGAAAGTATATATTCTATAATAAGCATTGATATACAAGAACAAAATAGGATAGATTCATCTGATTTAGAGGAAGAAGAATTAATAATTGAAATAGGAATAGAAAAGTTGAAATTAGAAGAAATACAAGCAAGTACACTAGTGAATATATATGAAGAATGTAATCATGAGTTTGAAGGGAATAAAGGATTAGATAGTAATCAATGTTGTATATGTAAATGGTACCCCAGTAAAAGTTAAAGGGCTAAGTGTAGACTATGTTATTTAGAAGGATGTATCATTGTCACGACCCAAAATCCAACTAGTCGTGATGGCACCTAACCCAACCCTCTAGGTAAGCCAACTTTCAACTATCCAATTCCAATAACAATTATTAAAGAAATTTAAGTAAATAATTTTCTTAACCTTATACATTCCCCAAGAACTGGTAGTACAAATCATGAGCTTCTAAGAATAGAATATACAAAGCGAAAATAAAATAATACATAGTCTGTTTGAATAATACATAAACAGAGCTTTTATAAATCTAAGGCTACCCGGAACAAAAGGCAGCTACAACAGGAACGCAGGTTCATCTTCAAGTCCCGCAACCATTGAGCACAGCAACAACAATAGCCAACATCTGCACGCAATGTGCAGAAGTGTAGTATCAGTACAACCGACCCCATGTACTGAGTAAGTAACAAATCTAGCCGTAGGTTGAAAGTAGTGACGAGCTTCCACCAAGGTCAGGTCCAAAACCAATAGTCCACAATAATCCATTACAACATAAAGCAAATAATGCCAGAAGTAACTCAGGGATAAAATACCCAACCAAATCATGATTTCAAAAATAGTAGTTCTTTCTTTCAAATACATCAGTGAAAAAAACCAAATCGTTTGCTGGAGTTGCCAAAAATATGAATAGTTTGAAAACAATAAATTTCTCCCAAAATCTTGTCAATAATAAATAAGATGTTTCATTTTCTTTCCGGATAACCCGTGTAAAAACAAATGCATCACTATGCCCATCTATCAACAATGTGTGAAAAATCATGAATGATGTGAAGCAGTACAACATGAGGAAATACATTTCTATGCATATATGTCATGTGTGCATGCCAATGCAATGCAACTCAATGATAAGATCATAAACAGCCCCTCGGGCAGAACATCACTCATATACAGCCCCTCGGGCAAAACCTCACAGTCACTCGTGCCACTCGGGCATACCTCACAATCACTCTTGCAACTCGGGTATACCTCCCAATCACTCTTGCCACTCGGGCATAACTCACAATCACTCATGCCTCCCAGTCACTCAGCACTCAGCACTCGGCACTCGACACTCGCACTCAGTAGGTACATGTGCTCACTGGGGGTGTGTACAGACTCTGAAGAGGCTCCTACAGCCCAAGCGCTATAATCTGCACAGACAACTCATGTGCTATAATAATAAAGTATGATGTAGGCAGGCAGCCCTGATCCACACTCATCCTCACAAATCAGGCCCTCGGCCTCACTCAGTCAAAAATATGCTGCAGGCGGGCAGCCCCGATCCACACTCATCCTCACAAATCAGGCCCTCAGTCGATATCAAACATGTTGCGGCGTGTAGCCCGATCCCATAAATATGCAACATGCTGTGCCGTGCAGCCCGACCCCATAAATATGCAACATAAATCAGGCCCTCAGTCTCACTCAGTCATAAACCTCTCAAGCCACTCGGGCATCTAGGTAAAACAGGGCATTCGGCCCAAAACATTTATATGCATCAAAGTAGAGTCATAAAACTGAGTTATGATATGCAATGAAATGAATATGACTGAGTCTGAATTTTTAATTTAACACAATAATTCACAGCAATATGACCTCTGAGGGTCTCAATAATACTGGCACATGGCCTCAACATGATTTCTAATATGCTTTTCAGTTCAATTTCTTTAACACATAAAACCGCATGGAAAATGTCAAGATTATTTAACTATAAAATTCCACATAAACAATTACGTCATAATTTCTATAGTGCACGCCCACACGCCCGTCACCTAGCAAGTGCGCCACCTATCAACAATTCATAAAATACATATATTCAGGGTTCATACCCTCAACTCGAAGATTAGAAGAGTTACTTACCTCGAACAAGCCAAATCCAATGTCGAGCAAATAAAGCAATGCTCCAGCAATTCCACTCTGCGTGTATCAACTTCCAAACGGCTCGAATCTAGTCATAATTAATTTTATTTAGCCCACAAATTTTATAGGAATTAATTCCATATCAAAATACTAATATTTCCACAAAATCCGAAATTACGCCCCAAAAATTGCCTGCGGGGCCCACGTCTCGGAATCCGACGAATGTTACAAAATATTAACACCCATTCAACCACGAGTCCAACCATATAATTTTACTCAAATCCGACCTCAACTCGATCCTCAAATCTCCAAATTAAACCAAGAGGGTTTTCACAAAGTTTTCCAACTTAATTCACCAATTAAATGCTAAAAACAACCATGGATTCGGGTAATTTAATCAATATTGAGTTAAGAACACTTACCCCGTTGTTTCCTCTGAAAATCTCCCAAACATCGCCTCAATCCGAGCTCCAAATCGTTAAAAATGGAAAATGGGACAAAGTCCCATTTTCTGAACTTAAACTTTATGTCCAGACCTCTCTTCTTCGCGAACGCGACAGGTCCCTCGCGTTCGCGAAGCACAAAATGTGCTTGCCAACATTTGCTCTTTGCGAACGCGAGACACTGTTCGCGAATGCGATGCTTTACGGAGCCCTTCTTCGTGAACGCGAGCTCCCTCTTCACGAACGCGAAGGCAAAAGTCCATGCCCACTATGTTTCCCTTCGGGAACGCGATACCCCATACGCGAGCGCGATGCACAACCCATCTTCTCTTCGCGAACGCGAGACCTCCTCGCGAACGCGAAGAGTAAATCCTACCTGCCACAAATTCCTCTTCGCGAATGCGAGGGCCCACTCGCGAACACGAAAGAGTAAAACCGAAAAATGCAACAACAGATATCAGCAATCTCACCAAGACCAAAAATGATCCGTTAACCATCCAAAACTCACCCGAGCCCCTCGGTACCTCAACCAAATATACCAACAAGTCCTAAAACATCATACAGACTTAGTCAAACCCTCAAATCACCTCAAACAATGCTAAAACCATGAATTACACCCCAATTCAAGCCTAATGAACTTTGAAATTTCTAGTTTCTACAACATGCGCCGAAACACATCAAATCACGTCTGATTGACCTCAAATTTTGCACACAAGACATAAATGACATAACGGAGCTATTCCAATTTCCAGAATTGGATTCCGACCTAGATATCAAAAAGTCAACTCCCCGGTCAAACTTCACAAAAATTCATCTTTCGGCATTTCAAGCCAAATTTCACAACGGATCTCCAAATAATTTTCCGAACACGCTCCTAAGTCCATAATCACCATACAGAGGTATTGGAATCATCAGAATTAAATTCCGAGGTCGTTTACACATAAGTCGACATCCGGTCACTATTTTAACTTAAGTTTTAAACCTTGGAACTAAGTGTTCCAATTCATTCCAAAACCTCACCGGACCTGACCCAATTACCCTAGCAATTCACACAACAACTGTAAAGTACAATTTGAGCAGTAAAGGGGGAAGCGGGGTTGTAATACTCTAAACGACCAGACGGGTCGTTACATTCTCCGTCACTTAAACATGCGTTCGTCCTCGAACGTGCCAAGAGTTGTTTATAAGCCATCAAATCACTGTTCCATCTTACCACACACGTACCCGGGGGTGAACCCATGTCACCCTATCCCACATAGGCTTGACTACACAATGCAACTGAAAATCATTAATTTAGCCTTAGCCCATAAACCTTGGAGTTTAATTTCCAACCTTTAAAATTTCTTTCAAGACAAGAATCTTACATTTACACACTGTATAAGTCCGAATAAGCTGCATCGAGCTATAACTATAACCACGGATATAATCACCCAACATATTACACAACTCGCATGCTCGTAGCACGATTCCTGATCGCAGTGACTACTCCAAAACCAACCGCATACTGGCATTAAACCCATATCGAACCAAACATCATCCCAAAACCTTCGTACACTGTTGATAATAAAAGAAACACGCAGAATCTCGTAACCCATTATCAAACCAACAAGTCATGGAGGTCTCTTGCCCCAACCGGAACCATAATCACTTTCTGAGCCGACTTTCAATATTTTACTCCTGAAAATACCGAAATTAAACCTGATAGTACCCATTCCAGGTCTAATGACCTTATATTACTAAACATAACTACTCCACAGACATACCGCACCAATATAACTCGGAGACACAACTCGTGCCATCCGTGCACTAATACGCAACAATTCAGATGTACCCAGTCATGGAAAATGACTCAAATGAGAGAACTGCCCCGCCAGATTAACTAGTACTTCCACAACAAAACGCTAAAAATTCATCATACACCGTAGAACCATCACCCGATTCTAACACGAGGTTCATATTATATACTCCGAGCCACCCTGCTCCAATTTAATAACGACGGAGAGGCAAATGACAAAAATACCAGACAAAAACCTAAAAGGACATAACCATTACGCTATCGATCATGCAATACCCAATTACTTATCACACTCAAATTCCGCTATAAAGCTCAAATAGAACCGCACCATCTGTGTACATAACCAATGAATCACAACTCCTCGTAGCATAAAGGAATAACTCCCAGATCATTTGAGAACACGAATAAGTTCAACATCAACCAAATGACACATCCCTCAATAATAGCAGTATGGAGCCAACCATTCCGGCTCGGTGTAGAATACACATCTTAATTGGGCCTACCTATGAACCCCCAAATCAACTCGGGTTACCCACAAATAGATAAAAATTCTTCCAAAAATCCATAATGACTGAATCATAACACATTCTATCATATGGCTAGCTCCGGCCACAACTTCACAGTCCACAACCATGAAACAATCCGCTCCTGAGAAATCCCAATCTCCAAATCCATAGAACACGCGAATCACCATATTTGATTCCATCTCCACCGCCCGAATGCCTAATAACTCTCTCATACACGATCATCCCACGAGAAATACTTTAAAAGTTCTTCTGTGCCAATTGATAAAATTTGAATATCAGCAGTGTATCAACCATGTGAGTACCACAATACTAATTTATACCTCTGTAAGTAAAAAATACAATGCGCCTTCTGAAGTCCGCCCCTTTCTCATACAACATCAAGAAGTAATAGTATTTATCTAGTTATTTGAAACCATCCATGTTGTCCAACATTCGTTACCTTCTCTTCAAGACTGTACTGCCACCTTGTACATGAAAATCTAGCTTTCGTACAACACGTAACATCTATATTGCCATCATGTGAAAAGCACAAGAATCTTATTATCAACTTTGAGTCACCAATAATTTACATACCATTTTAGTTAGAAACCTTTCTCTTGCTTCTTTCCAGGAGGAAATCACAATACATAACACATTCTCCACACTGGTAGAAACCAACAAGAATACTTTGGAATCAATTTGCACATAATCAAGCTCTTAAAACTAAATTCCTCTAACTCGACCAAGCCACGCAGGTGACCAAGTCCAGGTGTATTGCCACAAAGCACCTGTAGAAAACCCCCACATCATAAGCACTCAAAGAACCGATCATATCCATTACCATAATGATCCAACCTACTACCAAGCTGTCCTATTTCTCCACGTCCCTTCTAAATTTACTTTCAGATTGATACTTCTTCTTGCTAAAATACCATGATCTTTAACCACAACTTACCCCACAAACATTAGCATAGAACCACAACTCCCTACGGACCATAAGCAACTATATTCTTCTTAAGCACCTTCAAAAATACCACAACTACAACACTCACTCTGAGAATACATTATGTGAATTTGAAATTGTTCTTCTGACCTTCCTTACACAAAAATGTAGAATCCATACACAAGTCCGGAAACATTCTCAATTTCTATATATAATTCTCAAACCCACTGGAATCTTCTCGGGAGTCACCCACTTTGCTCAAATCTAATTGCACCACCCAAATGGGCCAAAAGACACGTGCCCCATTAGCACCACAACACTCAAAGAAGTAACTCTACTTTAAAACCACATATCAAAATCATATTACGTGCGCACTACATCATTCACCAATAACAACTCACTCATCCCGCGAATTTTATTTACTCATACGTGAAATATAATCCTTAACCAGAAATTTCCTTATTCGAGTCATCCTCGATCTCAACTTCTGCAAGTCATAGCTAACCCCCAAGTATGCCTCAGACCAAAATTAAAAGTTAACACCTAACCATGAAATAAAATTGCCAATAGCAGACTCCCCCACTTGGCTCAAAGCCATAAATTTAAACACTAGATTACTCGCAATATCCATACTCTATTATTGTCATAATACCACAGTCGGTTCAACAAAAAATCATTCTCAAGCTCATACAACACCAACCATAAAATACCTCAATCATTCACTAAGCTCGCATTTATTCCCTTGACACTCGAGTCAACTTTATCAGCCAGATTCAAATTCAAATCTCCACCCATACACCCCGTCAGAAGAAAAGAAACTCTCCACTCACATCATAAGAAATACTCCTACATAGATTACTCCACAGGGGATAATCCACCTGCTTAGCCTCAATCTGGTATCTTGTTATATCGTTTTACAGTCACAATTACTATGCAATCACTTAGTCAATCTGCGTCCAAACTCATTACCCAGACATGAGAATTTAATTTATCCCAAAATTTAACAATATAAAAGATCCTTCAAAACATTCATACTCTAGACTGTGCGTCACGTTAAAATGAAAATCAAGCATCCCATGGCCATTTCTTTACATTTCAAGAAAACGCTTCTCGTCACATTCAAATCGTCTTAACACATCCCACGGTCACATCATACCCATCATACCACCATTCCACCGCTCATCGAGCCACAAAGTCCACTGTAGGGTCATTACCGGACATATGAATCCAAATGTACAGGTTATAACTGAAGATACTGAGCCTAAGTTGCGGTCTAAACCTGGCCTCAAGTTCTCCAGACTGGCCCATCACCAAAACACAGAATACTCTCCTCGAACCTCATTCATAGAATCATAATCCGGTGACGCACAACTGATACTGAGCGCTCATGTGCGCATACAAATATGGGGAAGGAATTCAAAGAGTTTATATCTCAATCTGAATCAATCTTGCTAGATAAGGAAAGAAAAATGGAAAGTATATATCCTAAATGCCCTGTAGCCTCTCGAAGATAACTTTGGATGTCATCATACCGATCCGCAAGACTCTACTGGACACTTGCTCATGACTTGTAGAACCTATGAACCTAGAGCTCTGATACCACCTTGTCACGACCCAAAATCCAATTAGTCGTGATGGCACCTAACCCAACCCGCTAGGTAAGCCAACTTTCAACTATCCAATTCCAATAACAATTATTAAAGAAATTTAAGTAAATAATTATCTTAACCTTATACATTCCCCAACAACTGGCAGTACAAATCATGAGCTTCTAAGAATAGAATCTACAAAGCGGAAATGAAATAATACATAGTCTGTTTGAATAATACATAAACAGAGCTTTTATAAATCTAAGGCTGCCCTGAACAAAAGGCAGCTACAACAGGAATGCAGGAACATCTTCAAGTCCCGCAACCATTGAGCATAGCAGCAACAACAGCCAACATCTGCACGCAATGTGCAGAAGTGTAGTATCAGTACAACCGACCCCATGTACTGAGTAAGTAACAAACCTAGCCGTAGGTTGAAAGTAGTGACGAGCTTCCACCAAGGTCGGGTCCAAAACCAATAGTCCACAACAATCCATTACAACATAAAGCAAATAATGCCAGAAGTAACTCAGGGATAAAATACCCAGCCAAATCATGATTTCAAAAATAGTAGTTCTTTCTTTCAAATACATCAGTGAAAAAAACCAAATCATTTGCTGGAGTTGCAAAAAATATGAATAGTTTGAAAACAATAAATTTCTCCCAAAATCTTGTCAATAATAAATAAGATGTTTCATTTTCCTTCCGGATAACCCGTGAAAAAACAAATGCATCACTATGCCCATCTGTCAACAATGTGTGAAAAATCATGAATGATGTGATGCAGTACAACACGAGGAAATACATCTCTATGCATGTATGTCATGTGTGCATGTCAATGCAATGCAACTCAATGATAAGATCATAAACAGCCCCTCGGGCAGAACATCACTCATATACAGCCCCTCGGGCAAAACCTCACAGTCACTCGTGCCACTCGGGCATACCTCACAATCACTCTTGCAACTCGGACATACCTCCCAATCACTCTTGCCACTCGGGCATACCACACAATCACTCATGCCTCCCAGTCACTCAGCACTCGGTACTCAGCACTCGACACTCGCACTCAATAGGTACATGCGCTCACTGGGGGTGTGTACAGACTCTGAAGGGGCTCCTACAGCCCAAGCGCTATAATCTGCACGGACAACTCATGTGCTATAATAAAGTATGCTATAGGCGGGCAGCCCCGATCCACACTCATCCTCACAAATCAGGCCCTCGGCCTCACTCAGTCAAAAATATGCTGCAGGTGGGCAGCCCCGATCCACACTCATCCTCACAAATCAGGCCCTCAGCCGATATCAAACATGTTGCGGCGTGTAGCCCGATCCCATAAATATGCAACATGATGTGCCGTGCAGCCCGACCCCATAAATATGCAACATAAATCAGGCCCTCAGTCTCACTCAGTCATAAACCTCTCAAGCCACTCGGGCATCTCGGTAAAACAGGGCATTCGGCCCAAAACATTTATATGCATCAAAGTAGAGTCATAAAACTGAGTTATGATATGCAATGAAATGAATACGACTGAGTATGAATTTTTAATTTAACACAATAATTCACAGCAATATGACATCTGAGGGTCCCAATAATACTGGCACATGGCCTCAACATGATTTCTAATATGCTTTTCAGCTCAATTTCTTTAACACATAAAACCCCATGAAAAATATCAAGATTATTTATCTATAAAATTCCACATAAACAATTATGTCGCAATTTCTATAGTGCACGCCCACACGCCCGTCACCTAGAATGTGCATCACCTACCAACAATTCACAAAATACATATATTCAACGTTCATACCATCAACTCCAAGATTAGAAGAATTACTTACCTCGAACAAGCCAAATCCAATGTCGAGCAAGTTAAGCAATGCTCCAGCAATTCCACTATGCGTGTATCAACTTCCAAACAGCTAGATTCTAGTCACAATTAATTTGATTCAGCCCACAAATTTTATAGGAATTAATTCCATATCAAAATACTAATATTTTCACAAAATATGAAATTACGCCCCAAAAATCACTCGTGGGGCCCACGTGTTGGAATCCGACGAAATTTACAAAATATTAACACTCATTCAACCACGAGTCCAACCATATAAATTTTACTCAAATCCGACTTTAACTCGACCCTCAAATCTCCAAATTAAACCAAGAGGGTTTTCACAAATTTTTCCAACTTAATTTACCAATTAAATGCTAAAAACAACCATGGATTCGGATAATTTAATCAATATTGAGTTAAGAACACTTACCCCGTTGTTTTCTCTGAAAATCTCTCAAACATCGCCTCACTCCCAGCTCCAAATCGTTTAAATGGAAAATGGGACGAAGTCCCATTTTCTGAACTTAAACTTTCTATCCAGACCTCTCTTCTTCGCGAACGCGACAGGTCCCTCGCGTTCGCGAAGCACAAAATGTGCTTCCCGACATTTGCTCGCGAACGCGAGACATTATTCGCGAACGCGGTGCTTTACTGAGTCCTTTTTCGCGAACGCGAGCTCCCCCTTCGCGAATGGGAAGGCAAAAGTCCATGCCCACTATGTTTCCCTTCGCGAACGCGATACCCCATACGCGAACGCGATGCACAACCCAGCTTTTCTTCACAAACGCGAGGGCCCACTCGCGAACGCGAAAGAGAAAATCTGAAAAATACAGCAACAGATATCAGCAATCTCACCAAGGCCAAAAATGATCCGTTAACCATCCAAAACTCACCCGAGCCCCTCGGGACCTCAACCAAATATAACATGTCCTAAAACATAATACGGACTTAGTCGAACCCTCAAATTACCTCAAACAACGCTAAAACCATGAATTACACCCCAATTCAAGCCTAATGAACTTTAAAATTTCTAGTTTCTACAACTTCCACCGAAACACATCAAATCATGTCTGATTGACCTCAAATTTTGGACACAAGTCATAAACAACATAACAGAGCTATTCCAATTTCCAGCATCGGATTCCGACCTCGATATCAAAAAGTCGAGTCCCCGGTCAAACTTCCCAAAAATTCAACTTTCGGCATTTCAAGCCTAATTCCACTACGGACCTCCAAATAATTTTTCAGACACGCTCCTAAGTCCAAAATCACCATACGAAACTATTGGAATCATCAGAATTAAATTCCGAGGTCGTTTACACATAAGTCGACATCCGGTCACTATTTTAATTTAAGCTTTAAACCTTGGAACTAAGTATTCCAATTCATTCCAAAACCTCACCGGACCCGAACCAATTACCCCAGTAATTCACACAACAACTGTAAAGTATAATTTGAGCAGTAAAGGGGGAAGCAGGATTGTAATACTCAAAACGACCGGCCGGGTCATTACAATCATATGCATAGAAAAAGAATATAAAATAAAATTAGAAAAGAAAGATCGAGAAATAGGTAATCCTAACTTAGATTCTACATTTAATCTAAGAATAATGACATTAGAAATAAGGATAAATGAATTAGAAAAAAGAATACAAAAATTAGAAAAGGGGAAGAAAACGGTAGAAAAAATTGTAGAACTGGATCATGAACAAAATGATCAAGAACTAATGAGTGTAGAAGATCACGGTGTTTAATATGTAATGAAGATAAAAAATTAAGTACAATAAAAATACTTGCAAGAATTAAAATAGAAGACTATGAGATAGAAATAATGGCAATAGTAGATTCTGGATGTACGAGATGTATAATAAATAAAAGAATAGTTCCACAAGAATTAATCAAAACTTTAGATAAACCAGTCGCAGCAATGCAAATGGATGGGACACATAATATATATAGACATTATATAGATAAATCACAAATTAGTTTTGAGAATACATATTTAGATTTCTATAAGCCTAGTTATAAGTTAGATAAAATATGGGTAAGAGACTTAAATATAAATGCAGACTTTGTATTAGGATTAAGTTTTATACTACAGAATAATGATAGTTATTTAATTAGTAGAGATGGTGTAATATTCTTTACAAATATTACCCATACCCCAGTACAAACAATAAATACAAGAACTAAAATAAGAACAAGACTAAAAGTAGATCAGAAAAATCTACAAGAAAAATAAAAAGAATGTTGCAAAGAATGTAAAGACAAAAATACATGTTGTAAGATAGAAGAAGAATCTAAAGATCTATTATTAGAAGATAATCAAGATATATTAAAAAAAGATTATAATTTAATAGATGTTGAAGCAGATTTATATAACTTTAGATCGGGAAGAGAAAAAATAGGAATAATAAAAAATCAAAAAGATCTAGACAATATAATAAAAATATTAGACGAAATAGAAATAATAGGAGAAAAACCTTTAAAACATTGGAAAAATAATAAAGTTATGTGTAGATTAGATAAAATAAACCCAGAATATATAGTTAAGACGGCCTCAATAGAAGCCACAAATCAAGATCTTGAAGATTTTAAAATACAAATAAAAGAGCTTATGAATCTAGGTGTAATTAGGAGATCTAAATCTAAACATAGGTCAGCTGCATTTATGGTAAGAAACCACAGTAAAATAGTAAGAGGAAAGCAAGAATGGTAATAAATTATAAAAGACTTAATGATAATACTAAAACAGACGGATATAAATTACCCGATAAAACAGAACTAATAAATAGAATACAAGAAAAAAAAGATATTTAGTAAATTCGATTGTAAATCAGGATATTGGCAAGTAAAAATGCATGAAGAAAGTATAGAATGGACAACATTCACTTGCCCTGAAGGACATTTTGAATGGCTAGTAATGCCATTTGGACTAAAGACAGCTCCACCTATTTTTCAAAGAAAAATGGATAATATATTTGAAGAATATAAAATATTTGTTTTAGTAAACGTAGATGATATATTAGTATTTAGCAAAGACATTAAAGAACATTTAGGACATTTACAAACAGTCTTTAGATTATTTGTAGATAATGGAATAATAATTAGTAAAAAGAAGATGGAATTATGTAAATATTATATAAATTTCTTAGGAGTAGTATTAGGAGATGAAAAAATAAAATTACAACCCCACATAGCTAAAAAAGCTTTAGAAATGCCAGATAAATTAGATAATATTAAAGAATTACAGAAATTTTTAGGAATAGTAAATTATGCAAGAAGTTTCATAAAAGATTTAGGAAAATAGCAGGACCTTTATATGCTAAGACAGGCTATATAGGACAAAAATATTTTAATTAAGAAGATATAAAGTTGGTACAAAAAATTAAAGAAAAAATAAAAAATATTCCTGACCTAAACATGCCGTGAGAAACTGACTACTTAATTATAGAAACAGATGGAAACTTTGAAGGATGGGGAGCAGTATTAAAGGCAAAAACCAATAAATATAAAGATAAAAATGAAGAGAATATATGTCCCTATTAAAGTGGTAAATATAAAGAAAAAAGGAAATATGAGTAGTATAGATGCAGAAATATTAGCTGTAATCTATGGATTAAATAGTTTTAGATTATATATATAAAATAAATCAGAAGCATTAATTAGAACTGACTGCAAGGCTATAGTTAGATTTCACCAAAAAATAAATGAGAAAAATAGTAGCAGATAGTAATGACCCACCCGGTCATTTTAACTTTTAGAAACTCGTTCGCTAAAATAAAACTCCCCGAACATGCTTTTATTAATTTATGACTCGCGGGTATGGTTGGTTCGGGATTTGGATATGTGTGGGTTGAAATCGAAACACTTGGTTCCTTAAGTTAGCTTTAAATGGACAAGTTTGACTTCGGTTAACATTTTGAGAAAACGACTCCGGAATCGGGATTGGACGGTTCCAATAGGTTCGTATGATGATTTTGGACTTGGACTTATGTCCGAATAGGGTTTTGGATAACCCGAGAGCGTTTTGACGCTTAATAGTAAAAATTAACTATTTGAAGGTTTAAAATTATTTAAATTTTGTTTGGGGTAGTTTTTTGAGTAATTTAAGACCGTTTGGAATTCCGAGTTTGGGAATAGTTCCGTATAGTGATTTAAGATTTGCACGCAAAATTTCGTGTTATTCCGAGTAGTTTAAGTATATTTCGGCGCATTAGAAGTAAATTGAAGAACTTGAAATTCTTAAGTTTGAATCAGTTTGGTTTGAGGTGTGATTCATAGATTTGATGTTGTTTTACATGTTTCGTGAGTTCAAGCGAGTCCGTTTTATGATTTCGAACTTGTTGGTATGTTCGGGCGGGGTCCCGGGGACCCCGAGTGTCAACCGGACGAGGCTCGGACCAAGTTGGAAGTTGGGAACCAAAACTGAAGCTCCCATCTACTGTCAGAATCGCACCTGCAGGTGCGGCAGCAGCTCGTAGGAGCGAACCTCGCAGATGCGAGTATTTGTGCGCAGAAGCGAAAAAGGGAAGGGGCAATCGACCGCAGATGCAGATGATTTGTGCACCTGCAAACGCGCAGGTGCGAAGCTGTGTGTGCAAATGCGAGAATTGGCCAGGCAAGTGGAACTCGCACCTGCGAGGATTTTTCGTAGGTGCGGAGCCGTAGGTGCGTTCCAACCTCCGCAGGTGCGAAAGACCTAATTGGCAGAAAGCTTAAAAGAACGAGAATTAACCATGTTTGCCTATTTTCTTCCATTCTTGGGCAATTTTGGAGCTTTTTTAGAGGAGATTTCAACTAACAACTTGGAGGTTAGTTAATTCTACACACCTTGAGTTAAATACATAGATTATAAGTAGATTATAACAGGTAAATCTTAGAAATCAAAGATTTAGATGAAAAACCTAGATTTTTATAAAAGTGAGATTTTAACCATGAAAATAGTTATGGAATTGGATAAAAATTTTATATTCAAGTTCTTGAGATTATGGGTAACGTTTTCATCCAAAAATTTCTAGAATCCGAGCATGTGGGCCCGGGGTGAATTTTAGGAATTTTATCATTTTGGATAGAGTAATTTATTTAATAGATGAATTTTGAATTATTGAACATATATTAATTATTTTATATAACTTTTGGATAGTTTCGGATTTTTCGGCATCGAATCGAGAATTTTACGCGACGCGATAATCGGAAAGTGGACTTTGAGACGAGGTAAGTCTCTTGTCTAATCTTGTGAGGGGAAAATTATCCCATAGGAATTAAATTGAATAATTATTTCTAATTGCGGGGGCTACGTACGCACGAGGTGACGAGAGTCCGTGCGTAGCTACTATTAATGCTAAAGTCCGGGTAGTTTAGGACTCAAAGCATGAATTACTTGTGTAAATTATATTCTTTGTTTAATTAATATTAATTGATATATATGAATATATTGTGAATTGTTAGATAAATATATTAAAGGACGAAAATCTCATATGTTTGATTTTCTGTTTAAATTAATTAATTGTCAAAAGAAATTGTTCTTCCTCCCTAATTTATCTTATAATAAATATACTCTCCTTCCGGAGGTACATAAGAAAATGTCCTCCTTTCTTGTGGAGTGGGCCGAATGCCTCAGCAGAATAGATGCATCTATAGATCGTGCCGCACGTCCCTCGGCAGTGTACATGACACTCTGGATCGGGTCATACGTCCTCGGCAAAAATCGTATTTAATAATAATAATTACACGATACTTTAATAGTTTATTTCAGCTTGCGAAGCTAATTGATAAATTGGCGAATCCTTGAAATTTAATGAATTATTATTCCTGCTTGTTAAGGAATTAATTGTTATTACTATAAATGAGATTAATTGATAAATTGGAAATTATTTGAATTGAAGGAATTTAATTAATATATTGAGAATTGTTGCATTTGAAGGAATTTGATTATTCCCGTTGGTTAAATAAATTCTGTGAATCATGCTGATTTAAATATTCTAGTTGTATTTCAATTATTATTATTGACCCATAGTGAGTGTCAAAATCGGCCATCTCGTCTCTACCACTTCGAGACTAGGCTTGATACTTACTTGGTACACGTTGTTTACGTACTCAGACTACACTTGCTGCACTTTTTGTGCAGGACCTGAGGCAAGTACTAGTGGGGGACCTATCGTCTTACACCCACGTTATCCAGGGGAATAGTGGTGAGCTGCCTTTCTGAGCCGTTCTGCAGCTACTAGTGTCTTTCCTTGTATTTTTCATTCTGCCTATTTTTATTTCAGATAGTATTTGAGGTTTTGTATAATCTACTAGATGCTCATACACTTGTGACACCAGGTCTTGGCAAACACATTGGTAGAATTTGGTGTTTTATTATTTTCTTGGTTTTAAATTTAGTCAATGTATGCTTAATGTATTAAGTTGTCTTGCCTAGCTGTAGTGTTGGGCGCCATCACGACCTATAAGTAAAATTGGGTCGTGGCAACATGGTATCAGAGCACTAGGTTCACGTAGGTCTCACAAGTTATGAGCACGCCTAATAGGTTCTTGTGGATCGGTACGGAGATGTCTGTACTTATCTTCGAGAGGCTATAGGGTGTTAGGAAATTACCTTTCGTCATATTCCATCGTGCAATTGATGTAGTTCTAAATATCCTTCTCTTATTCTCTCTTAGATGGTGAGAACGCGCTCGAATGAGGTTCCGGGCCAGGGAAGAGCTACTCCCCCAGTTGCTAGAGGCCGAGGCAGAGGCCGAGGGAGGGCTCCAGCCCGTGGTAGAGGGTGAGGACGTCCCAGGACTGTTCGAGTTATGCCGCCAGTGGGTCCCGCAGAGAATCCCATTGTTGAGGTACAAGATGAGGTGCTTGTGTCAGAGCCAGCTTCGGTGGATTTCACATCTGCACCGAGATTTCAGGATGTCATGGGTCGTATGCTGCGGTTCATGGACAATATGACTCAAGCCGGTTTATTTCCGGCAGACCCAGCCATATCTCAGGCGGGCGGGGGAGCACAGACCCCTACCGCGCAGGCTCATGGACAGGCAGCTGCTGTATATCAGATACAAGGGTGCACTACCCGTGGGTGGAGCCCAGCCAGTGGCAGCAGCTACACCTGAGCCCAGCCAACTATAGCCCCCGATCCTTAGAAACTATTGGACCGATGGTCTAGACTACATCTTCCTGTCTTCGGGGGTGAGCGACATGAGGATCCACATGACTTCATTGATCGTTGCAAGGACAGACTGCACAACATGAGAATATTGGAGTCTCATGGGGTAGACTTTGCTACTTTTCAGCTAGAGGGCAGAGCCCGTAGATGGTGGCAGTCTTATGTTCTTAGTAGACCAGCAGATTCTCCTCCCATGACTTGGGACAGGTTCACATATATCTTTCTGAACAAGTATATTCCACCCTCCCAGAGGGAAGAGTTGCGGTTTCAGTTTGAGCATCTCCAGCAGGGTCAGATGTCAGTGACCGATTATGAGGTGAGGTTTTCTGAATTATCTCGCCATGCACTTATGATACTCCCTACTAAGGCGAAGAGAGTGCGGAGGTTTGTAGCTGGTTTACATACTGGTATTCAAGCCACTATGGCTCGAGATATTGAGATGGGTACTTCTTATGAGCTAGTTGTTGAGATAGCTCGGAGGATTGAGGGTGTGCGTCAGCGGAGCCAAGAGTAGATTATGAGAGATAAGCGGTTCAGGTACTCTGGAGAGTTCAGAGGTGCTCCGTCTGGGGGCAGAGGTCATTTCGTGAGGGGGCAGTCCAGCAGACCCCCATTTCCAACACCACCACCTCCTTGGGGTACTCCAATGTGACCTTATCTGAGTGCTATACCAGAGAGTTCTTACCGCCCACTAGCTGTTCATGGTCCTCCCAGTGGATATTCAGGTCCCCAGGGCCAGACTCTTAGTCAGCAGCCCATCGCACCGAAGAGTTGTTATGAGTGTGGGGATCCCAGTAACATGCGGAGGTTTTGCCCCAGGCTTCGGTGTAGACCAGTACAGCAGGGTCAACAGCCTATGCTTACTGGACCAGTTGCTCCACCAGTAGTCCGACCACCAAGAGGTGGAGGACAGGTGGGTAGGGGTCGTCCTAGAGATGGAGGTCGGCCAGGCGGAGGCCAGCCAGTTGGCGCTCCAGCTCGGTTCTATGCTTTTCCGGCTAGACCAGATGTAGAGGCCTCAGATGCTGTGATTATAGGTATTATTTCTATTTGCGGCAAGGATGCCTCAGTATTATTTGATCCAGGATCCACGTATTCATATGTGTCATCTCTATTTGATCCATTTCTGGGTGTTTCTTCTGAGTCCTCGAGTACTCTTGTTTATGTGTCCACTCCTGTAGGCGATTCTGTTATTGTTAACCGGATCTACCGGTCTTGTATTATTACATTATGTGGTTATGAAACTAGAGCAGATCTCTTATTGCTTGAGATGACCGATTTTGAAATTATTCTGGGTATGGACTGGTTATCTCTATATCATACTATTCTAGAATGTCATGCCAAAACTTTTACCTTGGCTATTCCATCTTTTCCTAGGCTGGAGTGGAAAGGTTCGTCGGTTAGTTCATTTAATCGGGTTATTTCTTTTATAAAGGCTCAACACATGGTTGAGAAGGGTTATTTGGCTTCTCTAGCCTATGTTCGGGATACTACTGCAGAGACTCTGGCTATTGATTCAGTGCCAGTAGTTCGGGAGTTCTCCGATGTATTTCCGTAAGATCTTCCATGTATGCCACCTGATCGAGATATTGATTTCTGTATAGACTTGGCGCTAGATACTCAACCTATATCTATTCCACCGTATCGCATGGCTCCGAAAGAATTGAAAGAGTTGAAAGAACAGCTTGAAGAGTTACTAGCCAAAGGGTTCGTCAGACCTAGTGTGTCGCCTTGGGGTGCACCAGTATTATTTGTGAAGAAGAAAGATGGCACAATGCAAATGTGTATTGACTATCACCAATTGAACAAAGTTACTATTAAGAACAAGTACCGGTTTCCGCGTATTGATGACTTATTTGACCAGTTGCAGGGTGCTAGGATGTTCTCTAAGATTGACTTGAGGTCAGGGTATCATCAGTTGAAGATTCGAGATTCGGTTGTTCCGAAAACTGCTTTCCGTACTAGATATGGTCATTATGAGTTTCTAGTAATGTCTTTCGGTTTAACTAATACCCCGGCAGCATTTATGGATCTGATGAACAGGGTATTCAGGCCATATATTGATTCATTTGTCATTGTCTTCATTAATGACATTTTGATCCACTCGCGCAGTAAGGAGAAACATGAGCATCATATGAGAGTAGTGCTTCAGACATTGCAGGGACAAAAGTTATATGCTAAGTTCTCTAAATGTGAGTTTTGGCTAGAGTCTGTAGCATTTTTGGGACATATGTATCGGGCGAAGGTATTAAAGTTGATCCCAAAAAGATTGAGGCAGTTCAGAATTGGCATCGACCCACTTCGGCGACTGAGATCAGGAGTTTTCTGGGTTTAGCAGGTTATTATCGTCGGTTTGTGGAAGGTTTTTCATCTATTGCAGCACCTTTGACCAAATTAACCCAGAAGGGTGTTCAGTTCCGATGGTCCGATGATTGTGAGTCAAGCTTTCAGAAGCTCAAGACAACATTGACTATAGCACCAGTGTTAGTGTTACCTTCCGGTTCGGGAATGTATACAATGTATTACGATGCTTCACGCGTTGGTTTGGGTTGTGTATTAATGCAGGAAGGGCGAGTTATTGCATATGCTTCACGTTAGTTGAAGCCCCACGAGCAAAATTATCCGATACATGATTTGGAGTTAGCAGCGATTGTTCACGCTCTTAAGATTTAGAGGCATTATCTTTATGGGGCGTCTTGTGAAGTTTATACTGATCATCGCAGTTTGCAGCATTTGTTCAAGCAGAGGGACCTAAATTTGAGGCAGCATAGATGGATGGAATTACTAAAAGATTATGATATTACTATCCTATATCATCCAGGTAAAGCAAATGTAGTTGTAGATGCCTTGAGTAGAAAGGCGTAGAGTATGGGTAGTTTGGCTTTCATTTCAGCAGAAGAGAGGCCATTAGCTTTAAATATCCAGTCCTTGGCCAACAGACTTGTGCGGCTAGATATTTTAGAGTCCAGCTGATTTCTTGAATGTGTCATAGCTCAGTCTTCACTATTTGAGCAGATCAAGGCTCGCCAGTATGATGACCCACACTTAATGGTTCTTCGAGAAATGGTACTACGAGGTGGTGCCAAGGAAGTTACTATTGGTACGGATGGTGTTTTTCGACTCCAGAATCATCAGTATGTTCCTAATATGGATGAACTGAGGAAAACGATTCTGGAAGAGGCACACAGTTCCCGGTATTTTATTCATCCAGGTGCTACGAAGATGTATCATTACTTGAGGCAACATTATTTGTGGCGACGAATGAAAAAGGACATAGTTGAGTATGTAGCTAGGTGTCTAAATTGCCATCAAGTTAAATATGAGCACTAGAGGCCAGGTGGCCTACTTTATCAGATGACCATACCAGAGTGGAAATTGGAACGAATTACTATGGACTTTGTAGTTGGGTTGCCACAGACCTTGAGGAAGTTTGATGCGGTTTGGGTGAATGTTTATAGGTTGACCAAGTCGGCACATTTTATTCCTGTTGTGACTACGTATATGTCACGCCCCGAACCTAGGAGCGAGACAAGCACCCCGTGCCTCACCTAACCTGGCGTACCAAATTGCGACTAAGGGACTCTGAACACATAATGTCATACTTTGGCCATGGGGCCACCTTGCAAGACAATTTGCGAAGCAAAATATAAAACTGAATGGAAACTAGCACTAACTAAATATCAATATAAAGCTAGGCCGACAAGGCCGTCATAGCTACTACAGCTGACAAACCACCAATTTATACAAACCCAACATACTGCACTAACCAACAGGATATGCCTACAAGCCTCTACTGATAGATGTACTGTGATCGGAACAGGGCCCCGACCTACCCATAACATATATACAGATATACATAAGATGTACACAAAACTCTAGTCCTGGCAACTCCGAAAGACGTGGAGCTTACCGATCAGGCGGAACTCGGGAAACACCTACTGAGGAGGTCTACCCGTCTGTCTGTCTGAACCTGCACGCATGAAATGCAGTGCCCCCAAAAAGGGACGTCAGTACGAAATAATGTACCGAGTATGTAAGGCAATAAAATAACTGAAATCTGAAACTGAACTGATAATATGATAACTGAAATTAACTGGGAGTCAAAGATGATCTGGAGATATACTTACCTGCTGATACTGACTCAACTCCTTCAATATAGTAAGTAAAATAATTGTACGGCCTTATAAGGCTCGGTATATATAACTGCTCTGCCATAGTAGGCTCGCTTATAGGCGCTCGGCCATACTAGGCTATGTATCTCGACCATGCTGGGCTCGCTCATAGGCGCTCGGCCACAGTAGGCTCGGTATATAACTTTCCATCTGATCAGAGGTTGCCCAATAGGGGCCTGCCCATCGATTATAGCTCGATGGTAATGAAAATACTGTAATACTGTATATATAGGCTTGTTGCTCTCTTGACTGGAAGAAGACAATACTAAAATTGAATATAGAGTCTCGATAAGGAATAATATTGTAACTTATGAGACTAGAATAGTGTGAATAAATTCATGAATATGAACTTCTCTTTTTCTCTCATTACTAACACATGTAGCTACGAGATCATGCCAAAATGAAGGAAGGCTTAGCCTTAACATACCTTATCACAATCTTTTCAATCACCAAGTTGAACTCACCTATTCGCACCTTAATCTACAAGAATGATAATAATACTATCGTTAAGTTACGAAAGGTACAACTATCGCACAACGAACGACAAACCTATTTTGTATTAAAACGGGCAGCATCTCCCTTATAATATGCCCTTCCTCCAACTTCAAGATAACACCAACAATACAAGGACAGAACAATAACAACATATATACATAATTTTCCAGCCCTATATACACCATCAAATACTACAAAACAGCCCAACACACCCCAATCTCTTCGTACACAAAACGACCACCGTAGTAGTGTCAAACGACCCGAAAATGTTATGACGAACGACCAGCCAACCACCCTACATTTATATGGTGTTTATAAACCCCCTTCCTCCTCCAAAACTCCACAAAATAGTAATAAAACACGCAGCCCAACAGCAACACAAAACAGTCCACAAAACAGTCCGCTACAAGTGAATAACTCGAACTCACGGCTTCCGATCACCGTCCCGTGAGTTCTTACAAGTATAGAACGACTTACCATGAATTTACAGCAGAAAAAATGGATGAAAGAGAGCAGTAAACTCACCTTATTTGTTGGATAACTCAGCTCCTATCTTGGTTCTTCAAACTCTAAGTTTTACCTCCAATTGGAACTTGAAAGGGAGAGAAAATCAATTAGGGTTTGTGGGAAATTTTTGGGAGGATTCTTTGCAGAGCTTATGTCTGGTTATTATGCTCTATTTTAAGTATAATATATGAAGAAAATAGGCCCTTAAAAGGCCTCTTTGGACGACCCGAAATGGCCCATTTTTGGGCTTTCATTTAAGCAAGTAGGTGACACACCTACTTGTCACCTAGCAGCTTGCGCAGTATCGCAAAAATGCACATATCTCTCTACTCCGATGTCGTATTGACAAATGGTTTAATGCGTTGGAAAACAGACTCATAGATCTTTAATTGGATGGGTGGAACACACCATAAATCTAAGTATATTGGGAGAAAATTGCAGTTACATTTGACCCAAAGTTTCAGTAAAACTTATGAATGTAACTTGTGATGACTTTCATCGACTTTTGTTCCACAACTCGCTTGACTTAAAAACATAACACATGGATGTAATATGACTAATATAAATCATAACATAATCTCTTTATCATGTTAATCACCCTAGTCTCACCCCAAAGGTACATGTTATAACATTCCCAACTTGTCGACTTTCGATGAAACATTGTTTTATTTAATTGCTTTAGCTTCTGAACTGTCCAACCCTCTTTGTACTTGTTGTTCATGATCTTCAATATTTGTAACCTCAGAGGTAACATGATTAACTTACTTTATATACTTTTAAATATTATCTCATTTTTTTGTCCTACATTAGTTTGCTTACGACGCATTTTTTACATACGAAAATATAGGGTGTAACATCACTCCCCCTTGGGAACATTCGTCCTCGAATGTTTACTCTTGGAGACTTTGGAAACTTTTTCCAGAGTATCCTTCGTACACTAGGTTAAAACCAACCTGCACGTAGCCAGAAACATACTATGCATGCCACACATGGCCAATCTTTATAAATAGCAGCAATTTGCCTCACCGACCGTAAATCATAAATATTGAAAGTGAAAAATAAAAGCTTACCTGATGACCTGCTAGCCTACATAGAGCTATGTTGTAGCGTCCCATCTCGAACCATATCTTCATTTTGAAATAGGTGGGGGTATTTAGACTTCATTTCTTCCTCCGATTCCCACGTCATCTCTTCTACATTCTTGCTCCTCCATAAAACCTTTACGGAAGCTACCTCCTTATTTCGTAGATTGCGGATTTGTCGGTCTAGGATGGCAACTGGAATTTCCTCGTATGACAAGTCCTCTGTAATCTGTACATCATCCGTGGGCACCACTCGGGTAGGATCACCAATGCACTTCCGTAGCATAGATACGTGAAAAACCGGATGGACAGACTCCAATTCTGAGGGCAACTCTAACTCATAAGCTAGTTGGCCCACTCTCCGAATGATCCTTTAAGGCCCAATATACCGTGGGCTAAGCTTTCCTTTCTTGCCAAACCTCATCACGCCCTTCATAGGTGATACCTTTAAGAATACCCAGTCATTAATCCTGAACTCTAAGTCTCGTCGCCGCACGTCAGAATATGACTTCTGACGACTCTGAGCTGTCAACAGTCGCTCCCGGATAACCTTTACTTTCTCTATGGCCTGCTGAACCAGGTCTGGCCCATGTAACCCAGATTCTCCAACATCAAACCACCCTATAGGAGATCTGCACTTACGCCCATACAAAGCCTTGTACGGAGCCATCTGGATACTGGAGTGGTAACTGTTATTATATGCAAACTCGATAAGAGGTAGATGTTCATCCCAAATTCTTTTAAAATCCAACACACATACTCGTAACATATCCTCGAGCGTCTGAATTGTGCGCTCGGCTTGTCCATCAGTCTGTCGATGAAAAGCTGTGCTGAGATTCACCTGAGTCCCTAAACCTCTCTGAAATGACCTCCAAAAATGTGCTGTAAACTGAGCCCCACGGTCAGATATAATAGAAACTGGTACTCCGTGTAGTCGCACTATCTCCTTAATATATAACTTTGCATAATCTTCTGCTGTATATGTAGATCTGACCGATAGGAAGTGAGCTGATTTCGTGAGCCTATCGACTATCACCCATATGGAATCGAACTTACTATTAGAACGAGGTAAACCCATGATAAAGTCCATGTTTATCGCCTCCCATTTCCATGTCGGGATCTCTATAGTCTGCATTAGCCCTCCGGGCTTCTGGTGTTCTACCTTCACTTGCTGGCAACTAGTACATTGGGCGACAAACTCAGCAATGTTCTTCTTCATATCATTCCACCAGTACATATCCTTAATGTCATGATACATCTTCGTCGATCCAGGGTGGATGGAATACCATGAATAATGTGCCTCTGACATAATCCTGTCTCGTAGCCCTGCTACATCTGGAACACACAAACGACCCTTGTATCTGAGAACCCCATCTCCCTTGAGCTCTAACAATGGCTTCTTCTGCTGCGGAACTCGCTCTCTCAACTCGACCAACTCTGGGTCCTCATACTGCCTTTCCTTGACTTCAGCTATGAGGGATGATTTTGCAGTGTTTTGGATTACAACTCCACCATTCCTCAGAATCTACTAACCGAACCCCCAACGAAGCCAATTGATGAATCTCTCTAGCTAATTGTCTTTTCTCGGGCTCTACATGTGCTAAGCTACCCATAGATCGGCGACTTAAGGCATCTGCTACAACATTAGCTTTCCCTGGATGGTAGAGAATGTTAACATCGTAATCTTTCAATAACTCAAGCCATCGCCTCTATCGCAAATTCAACTCTTTCTGCTTGAAAATATATTGTAGGCTTTTATGATCAGTAAATATATCAACATGAACACCATATAAATAATGCCGCCATATCTTAAGTGCATGGACAACCGCAGCTAACTCGAGGTCGTGGGTCGGATAATTCCTCTCGTGCTTCCTCAACTGCCTTGAAGCATATGCAATTACCTTCCCATGTTGCATCAGGACACATCCTAACCCGACACCTGATGCATCACAATACACGGCATAACCCTCTAGACCCTCTGGAAGTGTTAGAACTGGAGCTGAGGTCAACTTGTTCTTAAGCTCTTGGAAACTCCGCTCACAAGCCTCTGTCCATTGAAACTTAGTTTCTTTCTGTGTCAACTTCGTCAATGGTGCCGAAAGGGAAGAAAAACCCTCTACGAACCTCCGATAGTATCCTGCTAAGCCTAGAAAGCTACGAACCTCTGTTGGAGTGGTAGGTCTAGGCCAATATTTCACGGCCTCAATCTTCTGAGTGTCCACCTTTATCCCTTCATCTGATACAATATGCCCCAAGAATGCTACAGACTTCAACCAGAACTCACATTTAGAAAACTTAGCATACAACTTACGATCACGGAGGGTTTGGAGTACCGCTCGCAGGTGGTCCGCATGCTCATCCTCTGAACGGGAATAAACCAGAATATCATCAATAAAAACTATCACGAACAGATCTAAAAATGGCCGGAATAGGCTATTCATCAAGTCCATAAATACAGCAGGTGCATTAGTCAACCCGAAGGACATGATAAGGAACTCGAAGTGGCCATATCGGGTCCTGAAGGCTGTCTTCGGAATATCTTTTTCCCGAACTCTGACCTGGTGGTACCCCGACCTCAAATCAATCTTGGAAAAGCATCTAGCTCCCTGCAACTGATCAAACAAGTCATCGATCCTTGGAAGTGGATACTTATTCTTAATAGTTACCTTGTTCAACTGCCTATAATCGATACACATCCTCAGCGATCCGTCTTTCTTCCGCACAAATAGTACCGATGCACCCCAAGGTGAGGTACTGGGCCTAATGTAACCTTTCTCCAGCAAATCTTTTAACTGCTCCTTCAACTCCTTCAATTCGGTAGGTGCCATTCTATACGGAGGGACGGATATTGGTTGAGTTCCTGGAAGCAAATCGATGCTAAAATCAATCTCTCGCTCTGGAGGAATACCTGGAAGCTCATCTGGAAACACATCTGCATACTCTTTGACTATGGGAATAGACTGAAGTGTAGGTATCTCAGCATCTGCATCTCTAACTCGCACAATATGATAAATGCACCCTTTTGCGATCATTTTCCTCGCCTTCAGATAGGAAATAAACCTACTTCTGGGTGTTGGTGTATTACCTACCCATTCAAGGACTGGCTCACCCAGAAAATGAAATTTGGCTACCTTTGCTCGGCAATCAACTGTGGCATAGCAAGCTGCCAACCAGTCCATGCCCATGATAGCATCAAAGTCCATCATCTCTAGCTCAACTAGGTCAGCTGAGGTCTGACGACTACAAATTGTCACCGTACAACCTCGGTAAACCCGTCTAGCAATAATCGATTCTCCGACCGGTGTAGATACCGCAAAAGGATCACTTAGTATTTCAGGCACTATACCAAACTTCCTCGCGACAAATGGGGTAATATACGATAAAGTAGATCCTGGGTCTATCAAAGCATAAGCATCGTGAGAGCAAATGGTTAATATACCTGTCACAACGTCTGGTGAAGACTCCTGGTCCTGTCGACCCGCTAAAGCATAGATACGGTTCTGATTACCACTTGAACTGGAACCTCTACCTCTGCCTTGACCTCTACCAGCCGAAGACTGAGACTCACGCCTTGAAGGATGCACGGACATAGACGATCTCGTTGCTGAACTCGCTGGTTGTGCCATTCCCCCAGAATCTCTATTTGGGCAATCTCGCATCATATGCCCCGGACGCCCACATGTATAACAAGCATCAGAACCTGCTCGGCATTGAACCAAGTGTCCTCTACCACAGATGTCACACCGCGGAGGAAATGACCATGTCTGTGCAGAACCTCGTTGTCGCTGCAAACCCGACGCCCGTGAGCTCTCACCTGCTCCTGACTGAGTATAGCGGTCATACCCGTAACCCTGTAACTGAGGTGGCAGAGGCCTAGGTGGCCGTCCGAAGTACTGGGTCCTATAACTACCCTGAGATTGCTCCTGAGACCTGGGAAATCTCATCCTCTTACGTTGCCCTTGCTCAGCCCTCTCTGTACCCTGCTGCCGACGCCTACCCCTTTCTATATTCTGGGCGAATGCCTGAATCCGGGAGATATCCATACTATCCTGCAATGCAGCGGTGGCACATGCCTTGGTTAACTCTGGGGCTAACCCTGCTATAAACCTGTGAATCCTGTCCCGCATAGTAGAAACTATGGATGGTGCATATCTGGCCAATGAGTCAAAACGGAGACTATACTCTCGAACACTCATATTACCCTGCTTGAGGGCTAGAAACTGATCGACTCGAGCCTGTCGGATCTCCCGCGGTAAGTACTGGTCAAGGAAAGCATCTGAAAAATTCTCCCAAATAGCTGGAGGTGTATCACGTCCCCTGGACCTCTCCCATCCCTCATACCAAAGGATGGCTATATCTCGGAGTCGAAAAGCTGCTAGCTCAACTGCCTCTTTCTCCGTGGCATGCATAACACGAAAGATCCTGTGAAGCTGATCTATGAAATCCTGCGGGTCCTCCCTCTGATCTATCCCCGTGAACTCTGGGGGACTCAAAGCAATAAACTCTCGGACCCTTGAACTCCCAGACCCCTCAGAAGTTCCTGCACTAGCTGATGCCCTAGCATGTTGCTGGGTAGCTACCAACTGTGTCAACAAATGCACCGCACTCCTTAAGTCCTGATCTGATGGAAGTGGAGGGGGAACTGGATGTGCGGTTTCCCTAGGAATCTCCGTAGTTGGTGGAGGAGCCGGTAATGGCTGAGTAGGGGTCTCCCCTTGAGCCTCAGACTGGGCCCCATCTACTGGGGGTACCCTGTTGGTCCCCTCACCTACTACTGTATCTCTCCTCTGGCTAGCCGTAGTCTTCCTAGTCACCATCATCTGTGCATGCAAACACCAACACATAAGTTTAATTCAAATTTCCTATAACTCAGTTCTATAGCACGATTTAGATTTCAAAGAAGTGTAACCAACTCCTAAATGCCCTGTAGTTCCTTGCTTATATAATGTGGTGCACAACACATCTATAAACAAGACCCTACTAGACACGGCTTGCAGACTCCCTAGGACAGAACTGCTCTGATACCAAGTTTGTCACGCCCCGAACCTAGGAGCGAGACAAGCACCCCGTGCCTCACCTAACCTGGCGTACCAAATTGCGACTAAGGGACTCTGAACACATAATGTCATACTTTGGCCATGGGGCCACCTTGCAAGACAATTTGCGAAGCAAAATATAAAACTGAATGGAAACTAGCACTAACTAAATATCAATATAAAGCTAGGCCGACAAGGCCGTCATAGCTACTACAGCTAACAAACCACCAATTTATACAAACCCAACATACTGCACTAACCAACAGGATATGCCTACAAGCCTCTACTGATAGATGTACTGTGATCGGAACAGGGCCCCGACCTACCCATAACATATATACAGATATACATAAGATGTACACAAAACTCTAGTCCTGGCAACTCCGAAAGACGTGGAGCTTACCGATCAGGCGGAACTCGGGAAACACCTACTGAGGAGGTCTACCCGTCTGTCTGTCTGAACCTGCACGCATGAAATGCAGCGCCCCCAAAAAAGGGACGTCAGTACGAAATAATGTACCGAGTATGTAAGGCAATAAAATAACTGAAATCTGAAACTGAACTGATAATATGATAACTGAAATTAACTGGGAGTCAAAGATGATCTGGAGATATACTTACCTGCTGATACTGACTCAACTCCTTCAATATAGTAAGTAAAATAATTGTACGACCTTATAAGGCTCGGTATATATAACTGCTCTGCCATAGTAGGCTCGCTTATAGGCGCTCGGCCATACTAGGCTATGTATCTCGACCATGCTGGGCTCGCTCATAGGCGCTCGGCCACAGTAGGCTCGGTATATAACTTTCCATCTGATCAGAGGTTGCCCAATAGGGGCCTGCCCATCGATTATAGCTCGATGGTAATGAAAATACTATAATACTGTATATATAGGCTTGCTGCTCTCTTGACTGGAAGAAGACAATACTAAAATTGAATATAGAGTCTCGATAAGGAATAATATTGTAACTTATGAGACTAGAATAGTGTGAATAAATTCATGAATATGAACTTCTCTTTTGTCTCATTACTAACACATGTAGCTACGAGATCATGCCAAAATGAAGGAAGGCTTAGCCTTAACATACCTTATCACAATCTTTTCAATCACCAAGTTGAACTCACCTCTTCGCACCTTAATCTACAAGAATGATAATAATACTATCGTTAAGTTACGAAAGGTACAACTATCGCACAACGAACGACAAACCTATTTTGTATTAAAACGGGCAGCATCTCCCCTATAATATGCCCTTCCTCCAACTTCAAGATAACACCAACAATACAAGGACAGAACAATAACAACATATATACATCATTTTCCAGCCCTATATACACCATCAAATACTACAAAACAGCCCAACACACCCCAATCTCTTCGTACACAAAACGACTACCGTAGTAGTGTCAAACGACCCGAAAATGTTATGACGAACGACCAGCCAACCACCCTACATTTATATGGTGTTTATAAACCCCCTTCCTCCTCCAAAACTCCACAAAATAGTAATAAAACACGCAGCCCAACAGCAACACAAAACAGTCCACAAAACAGTCCGCTACAAGTGAATAACTCGAACTCACGGCTTCCGATCACCGTCCCGTGAGTTCTTAAAGTATAGAACGACTTACCATGAATTTACAGCAGAAAAAATGGATGAAAGAGAGCATTAAACTCACCTTATTTGTTGGATAACTCAGCTCCTATCTTGGTTCTTCAAACTCTAAGTTTTACCTCCAATTGGAACTTGAAAGGGAGAGAAAATCAATTAGGGTTTGTGGGAAATTTTTGGGAGGATTCTTTGCAGAGCTTATGTCTGGTTATTATGCTCTATTTTAAGTCTAATATATGAAGAAAATAGGCCCTTAAAAGTCCTCTTTGGACGACCCGAAATGGCCCATTTTTGGGCTTTCATTTAAGCAAGTAGGTGACACACCTACTTGTCACCTAGCAGCTTGCGCAGTATCGCAAAAATGCACATATCTCTCTACTCCGATGTCGTATTGACAAATGGTTTAATGCGTTGGAAAATAGACTCATAGATCTTTAATTTGATGGGTGGAACACACCATAACTATAAGTATATTGGGAGAAAATTGCAGTTACATTTGACCCAAAGTTTCAGTAAAACTTATGAATGTAACTTGTGATGACTTTCATCGACTTTTGTTCCACAACTCGCTTGACTTAAAAACATAACACACGGATGTAATACGACTAATATAAATTATAACATAATCTCTTTATCATGTTAATCACCCTAGTCTCACCCCAAAGGTACATGTTATAACATTCCCAACTTGTCGACTTTCGATGAAACATTGTTTTATTTAATTGCTTTAGCTTCTGAACTGTCCAACCCTCTTTGTACTTGTTGTTCATGATCTTCAATATTTGTAACCTCAGAGGTAACATGATTAACTTACTTTATATACTTTTAAATATTATCTCATTTTTTTGTCCTACATTAGTTTGCTTACGACGCATTTTTACATACGAAAATATAGGGTGTAACATCACTCCCCCCTTGGGAACATTCATCCTCGAATGTTTACTCACAGTGTGCCAATTTCCATCATATCAGATAGAGGCCCTCAGTTTACTTCACATTTCTAGAGAGCAGTACATAGTGAATTAGGGACCCGTGTAGAGCTCAGCACAACCTTTCACCCGCAGACCGACGGGTAGTCAGAGCGGACAGTTCAGATTTTGGAGGATATGCTCAGGGCATGTGTGATTAAATTTGGAGGTCAGTGGGATCGTTTCCTTCCTTTGGACGAGTTTGCTTATAATAACAGTTACCAATCTAGCATCGAGATGGTTCCATTTGAGGCTTTATATGGCCGTCGATGCCGTTCACCTATCGGATGGTTTGAGCCCGGTGAGGCTAAGTTATATGGTACTTATTTGGTAAAGGATGCCTTGGAAAAGGTAAAGTTGATTCAGGAGCGACTTCGTACAGCACAGTCCAGACAGAAGAGTTACGCGGATCAGAAATCGCGTGATTTATCATTTATGGTAGGTGAAAAAGTTCTCTTGAAGGTTTCGCCGATGAAGGGAATTATGAGATTCGGGAAGAAGGGCAAGTTGAGCCCAAGGTTTATAGGCCCATTTGAGGTGTTGAGATGAGTTGGGGAGATTGCTTATGAGCTTGCATTGCCTCCCAGTCTATCGGTAGTTCATCCAGTTTTCCATGTATCTATGCTCTGGAAGTATCATGCTGACCTATCACATGTGTTGGACTTCAGCACAGTTCAGATAGATAAGAGTTTGGGTTATGAAGAAGAGCCATTTGCCATTGTTGATAAACAAGTTCGCCAGTTGAGGTCCAAGAGGAATTCTGCAGTAAAGGTCCATTGGAGGGGCCAACCAGTCGAGGAAGCGACAATATCCACCGAGGAGGACATGCGGAGCAAATATCCACACTTAATGACCCAACCAGTCATTTTAACATTTAGAAACCCGTTCCCTAAAATAAAACTCCCCAAACATGCTTTTATTAATTTATGACTTGCGGGGATGGTTGGTTCGGGATTTGGAAGTGTGTGGGTTGAAATCAGAACACTTGGTTCCTTAAGCTAGCTTTAAATGGACAAGTTTGACTTCGGTCAGCATTTTGAGAAAACGACCCCGGAATCTAGATTTGATGGTTCCAATAGGTTTGTATGATGATGTTGGACTTGGGCGTATGTCCGAATCGGGTTTTGGATAACCCGGGAGCGTTTTGACGCTTAATAGTAAACATCAACTATTTGAAGGTTTAAAATTCTTTAAATTTGGTTTGGGGTAGATTTTTGAGTAATTGAAGTCCGTTTGGAATTCCAAGTTTATGAATAGTTCCGTATAGTGATTTAAGTCTTCCACACAAAATTTCATGTCATTCCGAGTAGTTTAAGTATATTTCGGCTCATTATAAGTAAATGGAAGAACTTGAAATTCTTAAGTTTGAATCAATTTGGTTTGAGGTGTGATCCATAGATTTGATGTTGTTTTACACATTTCGTGAGTTCGAGCGAGTGCGTTTTATGATTTCAAACTTGTTGGTATTTTCGGGCGGGGTCCCGAGGGCCCCGAGTGTCAACCGGACGAGGCTCGGACCAAGTTGGAAGTTGGGAACCAAAACTGAAGTTCCTAGCTACTGTCAGAATCGCACCTGCGCTTGGCCAGCCACAGGTGCGACATTCGCAGGTGCGGCAGCAGCTCGCAGGAGCGAACCTCGCAGATACGATTTTTTGTGCGCAGAAGCGGAAAAGGGAAGGGGGCAATTGACCAAAGATGCGGATGATTTGTGCACCTGCAAATGCGCAGGTGCAAAGCTGTGTGCGCAAATGCGAGAATTAGCCAGGAAAGTGGAACTCGCACCAGCAAGGATTTTCCGTAGGTGCGTTCCAACCTCCGCATGTGCGAAAGACTTGTTTGGCAGAAAGCTTAAAAGAACGCAACTCACCATTTTTGCCCATTTTCTTCCATTGTTGGGCGATTTTGGAGCCTTTTGAGAGGAGATTTCAACTAACAACTTGGAAGTAAGTTAATTCTACACCCCTTGAGGTAAATACATAGATTATAAGTAGATTATAACTAGTAAATCTTAGAAATCAAAGATTTAGATGGAAAACCTAATTTTTTTATAAAAGTGAGATTTTAACAACAAAATTAGTTATGGAATTGGGTAGAAATTATATATTCAAGTTCTTGAGATTATGGGTAATGTTTTCATCCAAAATTTTCCAGAATACGAGCAAGTGGGCTCGGGGTGAATTTTAGGAATTTTATGATTTTGGATAGGGTAATTTATTTAATAGATGAATTTCGAATTATTGAACATATATTAATTATTTTATATAACTTTTGGATAGATCCGGATTTTTCGGCATCGAATCAAGAATTTTACGCGATGCGATAATCGGAAAGTTGACTTTGAGACGAGGTAAGTCTCTTGTCTAATCTTGTGAGGGGGAAAATACCCCATAGGAATTAATTGAATAATTGTTGTTAATTGCGGGGGCTACGTACGCACGAGGTAACGAGAGTCCGTGCGTAGCTACTATTAATGCTAAAGTCCGGGTAGTTTAGGTCTCAAAGCATGAATTACTTGTGTAAATTGTATTCTTTGTTTAATTAATATTAATTGATATATATGACTATATTGTGAATTGTTAGATAAAGATATTAAAGGATGGAAATCTCATATTATTGATTTTCTGTTTAAATTAATTAATTGTTAAAAGAAATTGTTCTTCCTCCGGAATTTATCTTATAATAAATATACTCTCCTTCCGGAGGTACATAAAAAATGTCCTCCTTTCTTGTGGAGCGGGTCGAATGCTTCGGGAGGATAAATGCATCTATGGATCGTGTCGCATGTCCCTCGGTAGTGTACACGACACTCTGGATCGGGTCGTACGTCCTCGGCAGAAATCGTGCTTAATAATAATAATTATACGATACTTTAATAGTTTATTTCAGATTGTGAAGCTAATTGATAAATTGGAGAATCCTTGAAATTTAATGAATTATTATTCCTGCTTGTTAAGGAATTAATTGTTATTCCTGTAAATGAGATTAATTGATAAATTAGAAATTATTTGAATTGAAGGAATTTAATTAATTATATTGAGAATTGTTGCATTTGAAGGAATTTGATTTTTCCCGCTGGTTAAATAAATTTTGTGAATGAATGATTTAAATATTCTAGTTGTATTTCAATTATTATTATTGACCCATAGTGAGTGTCAAAGTCGGTCATCTCGTCTCTACCACTTCGAGATTAGGCTTGATACTTACTGGGTACACGTTGTTTACGTACTCATACTACACTTGCTGTACTTTTTGTGCAGGATCTGAGACATGTACTAGTGGAGGACCTATCGTCTTACACCCACGTTATCCAGGGGCATAGTGGTGAGCTGCCTTTCTGAGCCGTTCTGCAGCTACTAGTGTCTCTCCTTGTATTTTTCATTCTGTCTATTTTTATTTCAGACAGTATTTGAGGTTTTGTATAATCTACTAGATGCTCATACACTTGTGACACATGGTCTTGACACACACATTGGTAGAATTTGGTGTTTTATTATTTTCTTAGTTTTAAATTTTGTCAATGTATGCTTAATTAATTAAGTTGGCTTGCCTAGCTGTAGTGTTGGGCGCCATCACGACCTATAGGTAAAATTGGGTCGTGACACAGACGAAGATGGTTAAATTTTATTGATACTATTTTAATATATAACCTAGTCTTTGAGCATATTAAAGGAAAGGATAATAATTTAGCAGACCAGATAAGTAGATTAAAGATTACTGTTAATTAATAAATATATTTTATTTACAGCTTGAGACCAACAGTTCCCAAGACTGGAGACAAGGGAAAAGGCATCAATGCCTCACCCACTGACACGTATTCTCAGACAATGTTAGGTAATCTTTTATTTAAACCACAAGCATCAGTAGAACAGACATGTATAGATACAATATATTTTAGAAAATATAACTTAATATTTTTTCCACCTTTAATTATGTCCTTCTCACGACCCCAAATTCCCTCCTTAGGAGGTCGTGATGGCACCCAGTCTCTAGGACTAGGTAAGCCTATAAATGCGGAATAATTATAAATATCTGAAATAAATAAATTACAATTCAACTAATTACAACTCCCAAAACCCGGTAGAAATAAGTCACAAGCTTCTAAGAATTTACCCTCAATATCTCTATATATATTAAGGTCTAAAGAAAATAAGGAAGAAACACAGTAATGATAGAAGGGGACTCCGGAGTCTGCGGACGCTGCCAGATATACCTCGAAGTCTCCGTGCGCTGGTAACTCACTGATGTGTAGGCTGGTAAGATGAACCTGGATCTGCACAAAACGATGTGCAGAAGCGTAGTATGAGTACACCATAGCGGTACCCAGTAAGTGCCGAGCCTAACCTCGGTAGAGTAGTGACGAGGTCAGGTCAGGCCCTACTGGAAAATAATAACTTCATGGTAAAATGTTTAACAATATAATAAAATAAAATGCCTATAGAAATTAATCAAATAGTATGTCACATTTAATGACACCAAATAATTGCAAATAATATCTCGTGGAATCAAAACAAAATTCCTTTCAACTTTATGAAAATCACAACAATTAATCGAAGGAAACTATGGCCATAAATCAATATCAACAAGGGCACTACCGAGGTACCGCCTCGTAGTCCCAAATCATAAATAAAAACACAATATCTCATTTCCTTATCTTACCGCGGGAGCCTTCACAATTTATTTTAAAGAAAATATTTTTTATCGAAATAGCATCTCGCGTTTTAGCCATTCTTATCACACCGCATGACTTCTAGTAGTTCCCCCTACTAGCCACGCGTATCAAGCCACCCTTATCTCACCGCATGTGTTTCAATACCCAGACCTTATACCACCGCATGTGTATCAATATCATAATATATAACAATATATCACAATTTTCACCTCAAGTGCCCAATTATTTCAATTTTCCAAAATAAATCAACAACGATATTTTTTCACAGTAAAGAGCTCACGGCTTATGCCAACATAAATCATCAATAATATTTTTCCACAACAAAGAGTTCACGGCTCCATCACAATGAGTACAAAAATCTTTCAAAAATATTCAGGAATAAATAATTTAGCAAAATAATATTTCAAAATCTTTAATACGTTGCTTCAATAACAAATTTAAAATTTCAAATACTTCATATTAATAATATTTAATTTAAAGAAAAATCAATTTCAAATAATGCACAGAATAAAAGAAACCAAGTTTCAACTAAACAGGTAAAATAATTATCAGGAAAAGGTCAAGCAAATTTAAAGTATACAAATCAAATCAATGATGGAAAATATAACAAGATTTAATAATTTAATTAATATGCAACAGTGATCTTCATAATTTAAAAACATAATCCTTCACATTTAGTTCGTGTACACACTTGTCACCTCGTGTACACGACATTCATCACATTACAATTAATACCAATCCTCGGGGAAATTTTTCCCACACAAGGTTAGACAAGTCACTTAGCTCGACTTGCTCCAATATAACCAAGTAGTATGCTTTTTTCTCGATTTTTCGATTCCGGTTGACTCGTATCTAGTCATAATTAATTCGATGCATTCAACAAAAATTAAAGAATTAATTCTATAAGAAAATACTACATTTTTCAATAAAAATCTGAAATTAACTAAAAAATGGACGTCTAGAAATCCGGCGAAAGTTACGAAATATGAACGCCCATTCAACCACGAGTCTAACCATACCAAAATGACTAAATTCCAATAACGATTCGACCCTCAAATCCTCAAATCCATCCAAGAGGATTTTCAAATTTTTCCAACTTAAATCACCAATTAAATGTTAAAAACAGTGATGGATTCGGGTAATCTAACCAAGATTGAGTTAAGAACACTTACCCCAATGTTTTTCCTTGAAAATATATCAAAAATCGCCTCTGCTCAAGCTTCAAGTTGTTTAAAATGGCGAATGGGACGCAGCTGTCATGACCCGAAATTTCCCACCGACGGGACCGTGATGGTGCGTAACATTTCACTTGCTAGGCAAGCCAATGTTAGAGAATCATTAACCAATTCCTTATTTCCATTCAGTAATTAACAATAATTAACTAAGATAAAATATAATAAGTGCGGAATATCATAAATCTGTATTAACTACTACCACCCGGATCTGGAGTCACAATTCACGAGCATTCTAGAATTTGCTACAAGTAATAGTCAGAACGAAATACAACTGTCTGGATGAAAGAAACAGTAGAACATAAAAGATAGACGGGGATTTCAAGGTCTGTGAACGCCGACAGATCTACCTTGAGTCTCCGGACATCGGGCCAATAGCAGAATCTCGATCAACCCGAGCCAGTATCAAAATCTGCACAGAAAGTGCAGAGTGCAACATCAGTACAACCTACCCCATGTACTGGTAAGTGTCGAGCCTAACCTCGACGAAGTAGTGACGAGGCTAAGGCAAGGCACCTACAAATCAACCTGTACAATTTAACAGTGTATATGAATATAACAGAAATGAAGAACTAAACAGGAAATGTCGGGAGGGGAACATACTGAGGGGAATACAAGATAAAGAACTACAACAAAGTGATCACCGGAGCAGTCAATATACCATGAATCAACAGGAATAGTGAATACAGTAGGGAAAAATGCACGGCAGAGACCCATTGTGCTTTTACTCTCAATCTTACCATAAAATAAATAGAAATGGCACGGCATCACCCTTCGTGCATTAACACTCACAATATGGCACGGCATCACCCTTCGTGCATTAACACTCACAATATGGCACGGCATCACCCTTCATGCATTAACACTCACAATATGGCATGGCATCACCCTTCGTGCATTAACACTCACAATATGACACGGCATCACCCTTCGTGCTTTTAACACTCTCCCTTACCATAATGCAATGCATAAATATCAATAGGGAGATAGAATAACAAGTACAAACCTTACCTCAACATTTGGTTCCATAACATCAATCTCAACTTTAAAATAAAAACTCAGATATCACCAGAAAATCCGTAAACATGATAAGAACGATAAATTGAACAACACTAGTATAACACATCGCAATTAGGCATAGGAATGAGACAATATAAGAAAAACTGAGAAACATGGAAAACAGGTAAATTTGGCAGCGCATAAGTACTCGTCACCTCACATCTACGCCGCTCACATGAATTTCACTTAGCAAGTAATCTATGGTTCCTAATTCCCTCAAGTCAGAGTTAGACACAACATTTACCTCACTCCGAAGGCCACTTAATTCTCAAAACACCGCTTTTCCGTTTGAATTCACCTCCAAACCACTCGTATCTATTCAAAAATGACTCAATAATATCAAATATTGCTAAAGGAATCAATTAAATTGCATAAATTAAATTTTTCAAATTTTCCTCCAAAAAGTCAAAAAATTGACCCTGGGCCCGCTTAGTCAAAACCCTAGGTTCGGACCAAAATCCTTTTACCCATTCACCCCCGAGCCCGAATATGTAATTAGTTTTAGAATCCGACCTCAAATTGATGTCTAAATCCCCAAATTCCCGAAATCCCTAGTTTCTACCCTAACCCATAATTCTACCATGAAAACTCTAGATTTTAAGTTGGAAATTCAAGGAATGTAATGAGTAATTGAAAGAAAATGGTTTAGAATCACTTACCAACACATTGGGGAAGAATTGACTCTTGAAAAATCGCCTCACACCGTTTGGTTTTTGAGAAAAATGAATTTTTGGCTAAAATCCTATTTTTGGGTTCTGTTAAGTGCTGGGCGACAGTGTTCATCGCATTCGCGAGAGCACTGTCGCGTTCGCAAAGGGTACTGGCTGCCAAGCCTTCGCGTTCGCGAGACCCAGCTCGCATTCGCGATGATTACTCCACCCTGGCCTTCGCGTTCGCGAGGCATTGCTCGCGTTCGCGATGAAGGAGCGACCAAGCCTTCGCGTTCGTGAAGAAGAAAACTTCAGCTGCCCAGTTTACTCTTCGCGTTCGCGAGAGTACCTTCGCGAACGCGAAGAAGGACATGCCAGAACACAGACTCTGCAAAAAAACCAGATTTCCAAAGTCCAAAACATCCCGTGGCCTATCCGAAACTCACCCGAGCCCTCGAGGCTCCAAACCAAACATACACACAAGTCTAAAAACATCATACGGGCCTGCTCGCGTGATCAAATCGCCAAAATAATACCTACAACTACGAATTTAGCACCAAATCAAATGAAATTCTCCTAAACACTTTAACATTTATATTTTCCCAACTGGACGTCCGAATCACGTAAAATCAACTCCGTTTCTCACCTAATTTCATAGACAGGCCTTAAATATTATAATTAACCTGTACCGGGCTCCAGAACTAAAATATGGACCCGGTACTAACAATACCAAATATCAATCCATTCTTAAAAACAATTAATTTTCAGACTTTTAATTTTCATCAAAAATTCATAACATGAGCTAGGGACCTCCGAATTCGATTCCGGGCATACGCCCAGGTCCCATAATTCGATACGGACCTACCGAAACCGTCCAAACACGGATCCGGGCTCGTTTACCAAAAATGTTGACCGAAGTCAACTAAAATCAACTTTTAAGGCAAAAATTCTTATTTTCATTAATTTTCAACATAAAAGCTTTCCGGAAACTTGCCCGGACTGCGCACGCAAATCGAGGAGGGTAAAAATGAGATTTTTATGTCTTAAGAGCACAAATTCGAGTTCTAAAACATAAGATGAACTTTTGGGTCATCACAATCTCCACCTCTAAAACAACCGTTCGTCCTCGAACGGACATAGAAAAGTACATGGGCTGGTGAACAGGTTGGGATATCTACTCCACATATCAGACTCGGACTCCCAAGTAGCTGCCTCATTAGGCTGACCTCTCCACTGCACCCGAACTGAAGGGTAACTCTTTGAGCTCAACTGGCGAACTTGCCGGGCTAGAATTGCCACCGGCTCCTCCTCGTAAGTCAAATCCTTGTCCAACTGGACAGAACTGAAATCTAACACATGGGACAGATCACCGTGATACTTTTGAAGCATGGACACATGGAATACCGGATGAACAACTGCTAAACTAGGTGGTAACGCAAGCCTGTAAGCCACATCTCCCACTCTCTCCAGAATCTCGAAAGGTCTGATATACCTAGGGCTCAACTTGCCCTTCTTTCCAAACCTCATTACACCCTTCATGGGTGATACCAGTAGTAACACTCTCTCTTCGACCATGAATGCAACATCACGAACTCTACGGTCGGCATAAATCTTTTGCCTAGACTGAGCTGTACGAAGTCGATCCTGTATTGGCTGTCTTTCAGAGTCGCATTTTGAGAACCTCATAACTCGCATTTTGAGAACTTAGCATATAATTGGCTGTCTTTCCGAGTCTGAAGAACGATCCGAAGGTGCTGCTCATGCTCTTCTCGACTGTGGGAGTAGATCAAGATATCATCAATCCTCGGAAATGGATATTTGTTCTTGATGGTGACTTTGTTCAACTGCCTATAATCTATACACATCCTCCTCGATCCATCTTTCTTCTTCACAAACAACACAGGTGCACCCCAGGGCGAGACACTAGGTCTAATGAAGTCCTTATCAAGCAAATCTTGCAACTGCTCCTTCAATTCTTTCAACTCTGGCGGGGCAATGCGATATGGTGGAATGGAAATAGGCTGAGTGCCCTGAGCCAAATCAATGCAAAAATAAATATCCCTGTCGGGTGGCATCCCCGGCAGGTCTACAGGAAATACCTCTGGAAACTCACGAACAACCGGTGAATCTATGGAAGTAACCTCCGCACTAGAATCGTGGATATAAGCCAAATAAGCTAGACACCCCTTATCGACCATATGCCAAGCCTTCACGTAAGATATAACCCTGCTGGCAGAATGACCAAGATTCCCTCTCTACTCTAATCGAGGCAACCCCTACAAGGCTAAGGTCACCGTCTTGGCGTGACAATCTAATATAGGATGATACGGTGACTACCAATGCATACCCAATATGACATCAAAATCAACCATGTCGAGAAGTAGGAGATCTACACGAGTCTCAAGACTCCCAATGGTGACCACACACGAACGATAAACACGATCTACAACAATAGCATCTCCCACTGGTGTGGACACATACACAGGAGCACTCAAAGAATCATGGGGCACAACCAAATAGGAAACAAAATAGGATGACACATAGGAGTAAGTAGACCCCGGATCAAATAGAACTGAAGCATCTCTACTGAAACCGAAACAGTACTTATGATAACAGCGTCAGATGACTCAGCCTTAAGCCTGGCTGGGAAAGCATAACACCGGGACTGGGCCCCACCACCCTAAACTACATCCCTGGGACGGCCTCTAATTGGCTAGTCTCCACCTCTAACGGCCTGACCTCCACCTTTAAAAGTCTGGCCTCTCCCTGATCCCTACCTCTGGCTGGCTGAGCAGGTGGTGCAGCCACTGGTGCCGGAACCATGGCACGAGAACACTTATGTTGTGAGTTGCTCGTTGCTTGAGGGCAAAATCTAGCAATGTGCCTCGGATCACCACAAGTATAACATAACCTCGGCTGCTGTGACACCTTACCCTGAAACTGACCCTGTCGACCTGAATAACCACCCTGATAACTCTAGAGTGGAGGTGCACTAATAAGAGCTGGGGGTGCACCGTAGGCTAGCTAGTCGGAATAATGCATCTGAGGGCCACGACCACCTGAGGCATTATGGGATGCCTGGAGCGCTGAATGAAACGTCCTGGGAGGATGGCCTCTACCAAAAGTACTTCTGCCTCTAGGTGAGGCACCGCTGAACTCACTGGAATGACGAGGCCTCTTGTCAGACCCCTGACCTCCCTGAGTAAGAACCATTTCGACTAGTCTGGTGACATTAGCAGCTGCCTGAAAAGAAATCTCACTCCCAGTCTCCTTAGCCATCTGCAATCTGATAGGCTGAGAAAGTCTGTCAATAAACCTCCTCACCCTCTCTCTCTCGGTGGGAAGTAGAAGAATGGCATTACGGGTCAAATCCACAAAATGTGTCTCATATTGAGTAACAGTCATCCTACCCTGCTGGAGACGTTCAAACTGACGTCGACGCTCCTCTGTCAATGTGATAGGCAAAAACTTCTCTATGAAGAGCTGAGAGAACTGGTCCCAAGTAAGAGCAGGCGACCCAGTTGGTCTGGTCAACAAGTAATCTCTCCACCATTTCTTGGCGGAATAAGTCATCTGAAATACAGCAAAATCGACCCCATTGGTCTCCACTATACCCGTGTTCCGTAGAACCTCGTGACAGCTGTCAAGATACTCTTGGGGATCCTCTGAAGGAGCACCACTGAAGTGAACATGAAAAAGCTTGGTAAACCTGTCCAATCTCCATAAAGCCTCAGAGGACATAGCTGGCCCATCTCCGACCTGTGCCGCAATTATCGGCTGAACTAATCTGACTGGCTGAACTGCTGGAGCCGGATGGGGAGCTATCTTCTCCAGAGCAGGAGTGGTAGAATTCTGGGCTCCTCCTCCAGCCTGAGAGACTGATGGTGCCATGGGAAATGCGCCAGTTTGGGCCACACTCTCCATAAGGCCCACCAAACAGACCAAAGCGTCCTAAAGTATTGGGGTGGCACTGAACCCCTCCGTAACCTGAGCTGGTCTGGTAGGAACAGTCTGGGCTGGAACCTCCTCGTCAAGCCTTATATGAGGCTTCACTACTAAGACTGCTGCTCGAGCTTTAGGCCGAGCCATGCCCCTGCCTTGGCCTCTGGCACGGCCTCGGCCTCGACCTCTGCCCTGCGTAGGAGCTGTCACTGGAGGCTCTGGCTGTTGCTCAGCTGAGGAAGCGGTACGTGTTCTCGCCATCTACGAGAGAATAAGAGTAGAAGAGTTCAATCAGTATTGATAAAGCAAAATCGCACGACAGAGAAGAAAAGAAGTGAAACTTGTTCCTAAATTTCATAGCCTCTAAAAGATAAGCACAAACGTCTCCGTCCGATCCTCCAAACTCTACTAAGCTTGCTCATGAATAGTGAGACCTAGGCAACCTAGTGCTCTGATACCATCGGTCACGACCCGAAATTTCCCACTGACGGGACCGAGATGGCGCCTAACATTTCACTTGCTAGGAAAGCCAACGTTAGAGAATCATTAACCAATTCCTTATTTCCGTTCAGTAATTAACAATAATTAACTAAGATGAAATATAATAAGTGCGGAATATCATAAAGCTGTATTAACACTACCACCCGGATCTGGAGTCACAATTCATGAGAATTCTAGAATTTGCTACAAGTAATAGTCAAAAAGAAATACAATTGTCTTAATGAAAGAAACAATAGAACAGAAAAGATAGACGGGGACTACAAAGTCTGTGAACACCGACAGATCTACCTTGAGTCTCCGAAGAACGGACCAATAGCAGAATCTCGATCAACCCGAGCTGGTATCAAAATCTGCACAGTAAGTGCAGAGTGCATCATCATTACAACCGACCCCATGTACTAGTAATTGTCGAGCCTAACCTCGACGAAGTAGTGACGAGGCTAAGGCAAGGCACCTATAAATCAACCTGTACAATTTAACAGTGTATATGCAAATAACAGAAATGAAGAATTAAAGTGTGAATACAGGAATAATGAATATAGTAAGGAAAAATATACCATGAATCAACAGGAATAGTGAATACAGTAAGGAAAAATGCACGGCATCACCCTTCGTGATTTTACTCTCAATCTCACCATAAAATTAATAGAAATGGCACGGCATCACCCTTCGTGCATTAACTCCCATATCATGGCACAGTATCACCCTTCGTGCATTAACAGTCACAATATGGCACAGCATCACCCTTCGTGCATTAACACTCACAATATGGCACGGCATCACCCTTCATGCATTAACACTCACAATATGGCATGGCATCACCCTTCGTGCATTAACACTCACAATATGGCACGGCATCACCCTTCGTGCTTTTAACACTCTCCCTTACCATAATGCAATGCATAAATACCAATAGGGAGATAGAATAACAAGTACAAACCTTACCTTAACATTTGGTTCAATAACATCAATCTCAACTTTGAAATAAAAACTCAATTTTCACCAGAAAATCCGTAAACATGATAAGAACGATAAATTGAAAAAAATTAGTATAGCATATCACAATTAGGCATAGGAATGAGACAATATAAGAAAAACTGAGAAACATGGAAAACAGGTAAATTTGGCGGCACATAAGTACTCGTCACCTCACATATACGCCGCTTACATAAATTTCACTTAGCAAACAATCTAAGGTTCCCAATTCTCTCAAGTCAGGATTAGATACAATACTTACCTCGCTCTGAAGGCCACTTAATTCTCAATCACTGCTTTTCCTTTGGAATTCAGCTCCAAACCACTCGTATCTATTCAAAAATGAATCAATAATATCAAATATTGCTAAAGGAAACAATTATATTGCATAAATTAAATTTCACAAATTTTCCTCCAAAAAGTAAAAAATTCGACCTCGGGCCTGCTTGGTCAAAACCCGAGGTTCGGACCAAAATCCTTTTATCCATTCACCCCCGAGCCCGAATATGTAATTAGTTTTGGAATCCGACCTCAAATTGAGGTCTAAATCCACAAATTCCCGAAATCCCTAGTTTCTACCCTAACCCCTAATTCTACCATGAAAACTCTAGAATTTAGGTTGAAAATTCAGGAAATGTAATGAGTAATTGAAAGAAAATGGTTTAGAATCACTTACCAATACTTTTGGGAAGAATTAACTCTTAAAAAATTGCCTCACACCGTTTGGTTTTTGATAAAAATGAATTTTTGGCTAAAATCCCGTTTTTGTGTATTGTTAAATACTGGGCGACAGTGTTCATCGCGTTCGCAGGAGCACTATCGCGTTCGCGAAGGGTACTGGCTGCAAAGCCTTCGCGTTCGCGAGACCCAGCTCGCATTCGCGATGATTACTCCCCCCCAGCAGGTCCGTATAAAAAGATCATACGGACCTGCTCGCGTGATCAAATCGCCAAAATAACACCTAGAACAACGAATTTAGATCCAAATTAAATGAAATTCTCAAGAACACTTTAACATTTCTATTTTATAAACTAGACGTCCGAATCGCGTCAAATCAACTCCGTTTCTCACCAAATTTCATAGACAGGTCTTAAATATTATAATGAACCTGTACCGGGCTCTGGAACCATAATACAGACCCGGTACGAACAATGCCAAACAACAATCCATTCTTAAAAATAATTAATTTTCAGACTTTTAATTTTCATCAAAAATTCATAACATGAGCTAGGGACCTCCGAATTCGATTTCGGGCATACGCCCAGGTCCAGTAATTCGATACGGACCTACCAGGAACATCAAAAGACGGATCCGAGCCCATTTACCAAAAATGTTCACCGAAGTCAACTAAAATCAACCTTTAAGGAAAAAATTCTTATTTTCAATAGTTTTCAACATAAAAGCTTTCTGGAAACCTGTCCGAACTGTGCACGTAAATCGAGGAGGGTAAAAATTAGATTTGTAAGGCTTAAGAGCGCAGATTCGAGTTCTAAAACATAAGATGACCTTTTAGGTCATCACAATCTCCACCTCTAAAACAACCGTTAGTCCTCGAACGGATATAGACAAGTACATGGGCTGGTGAACAGGTGGGGATATCTACTCCGCATATCAGACTCGGACTCCCTGGTAGCTGCCTCAATAGGTTGACCTCTCCACTGCACCCGAACTGAAGGGTAACTCTTTGATCTCAACTGGCGAACTTGCCGGGCTAGAATTGCCACTGGTTCCTCCTCGTTAGTCAAATCCTTGTCCAACTGGACAGAGCTGAAATCTTACACATGGGACAGATCGCCGTAATACTTTTGAAGCATGAACAGATGCTAAACTAGGTGGTAACGCAAGCCTGTAAGCCACCTCTCCCACTCTCTCCAGAATCTCAAAAGGTCCGATATATCTAGGGCTCAACTTGCCCTTCTTTCCGAACCTCATGACACCCTTCATGGGTGATACCCGTAGTAACACTCTCTCTCCGACCGTGAGTGCAACATCACGAACTCTACGATCGGCATAACTCTTTTGCCTAGACTGAGCTGTACGAAGTCGATCCTGTATAATCTTGACCTTCTCCAAGGCCTCCTGAACTAAATCTGTACCCAATAACCGAGCCTCCCCCGGCTCAAACCACCCAACTGGCGACCTACACCATCTACCATATAATGCCTCATAGGGAGCCATCTGAATGCTCGACTGGTAGCTGTTATTGTAGGCAAACTCCGCTAGCGGTAAAAACTGATCCCAAGAACCTTGAAAGTCCATAACACAGGCACGGAGCATATCCTCCAAGATCTGAATAGTACGCTCGGACTGTCCGTCCGTCTGAGGATGGAATGCTATGCTCAACTCAACCCGCGTATCTAACTCACGTTGTACTGCCCTCCAAAAGTGCGAGGTAAACTGTGTACCTTGATCAGAAATGATAGACACGGGCACACCGTGAAGGCGGACAATCTCACGAATGTAAATTTCAGCTAACCTCTCTTAAGAATAGGTAACTACCACCGGAATAAAATGCGCTGACTTAGTCAGCCTATCCACAATAACCCAAACTGCATCGAACTTCCTCTGAGTCCGTGGGAGCCCAACAACAATATCCATAGTGATACGCTCCCACTTCTACTTAGGAATATCTAACCTCTGAATTAAACCACCAGGTCTCTAATGCTCACACTTTACCTGCTGGCAATTTAGGCACCGAGCTACACAGGCAACTATGTCCTTCTTCATTCGCCTCAACCAATAATGCTGCCTCAAGTCCTAATACATCTTGGCGGCACCCAGATTAATAGAATACCGGGAACTGTGGGACTCCTCAAGGATTAACTTACGAAGTCCGTCCACATTAGGCACGCAAATACGACCATGTATCCTCAGAACTCCGTCATATCCAATAGTTACCTGCTTAGTACCACCGTGCCGCACTGTGTCTCTAAGGACAAGTAAAGGAGGATCATCATCCTACCGATCTCTGATGCGCTCAAACAAAGAAGATCGAGCAACTTTACAAGCTAGAATACGGCTGGGCTCAGAAATATCCAACCTTACGAACTGGTTGGGCCTGAACATCCAATGCAAGCGGTCTTTCACCCACTGGAATATATGCAAGGCTACCCATACTAGCTGATTTTCTACTCAAAGCATCGGCCACCATATTGGCCTTCCCGGGATGATACAATATGGTGATATCATAGTCTTTCAATAGCTCCAACCACCTTCTCTGCCTCAAATTGAGTTCCTTATGCTTGGAAAAATACTGCACGCTCTGATGATCAGTGAATACCTCACATGGCACGCCTTAAAGGTAGTGCCTCCAAATCTTCAGCGCGTGAACAATGGCTGCCAGCTCTAGATCATGAACAGGGTAATTCTTCTCGTTAACCTTCAGCTGCCGTGAAGCATATGCAATACCCTTGCCACCCTGCATCATTACCGCACCTAGACCAATACGAGATGCGTCACAATAAATTTGCCTCACACCATTTGTTTTTTGAGAAAAATAAATTTTTGGCTAAAATCCCCTTTTTGGGTTCTGTTATATGCTGGGCGACAGTGTTCATCGCGTTCGCGAGAGCCCTGTCGCGTTCGCGAAGGGTACTGGCTGCCAAGCCTTCACGTTCACGAGACCTAGCTCGCGTTCGTGATGATTACTTACCCTTAGACTTCGCGTTCGCGAGGCATTGCTCGTGTTCGCGATGAACGAACGATCAACCTCCCCCAGGTCCCCACATGCATTGTGATCGCATTGAGCCGGTCGCGTTCGTGAAGGGTAAGTCCCCCATCACTTCGCGTTCGCGACCAGGCCTTCGCGTTCGCGAAGAAGAAAACTTCTGCTGCCCAGTTTACTCTTTGCGTTCGCAGAAAAACCAGATTTCCAAAGTCCAAAACATCATGTGGCCTATCCGAAACTCACCCGAGCCCTCGGGGCTCCAAACCAAACAAGCACACAAGTCTAAAAACTTCATACGGACCTGCTCGCGTGATCAAATCGCCAAAATAACACCTAGAACTACGAATTTAGTACAAATCAAATGAAATTCTCAAAAACACTTTAACATTTCTATTTTCTCAACTAGACGTCCGAATCACGTCAAATCAACTCCGTTTCTCACCAAATTTCATAAACAGGTCTTAAATATCATAATGAACTTGTACCGGGCTCCGGAACCAAAATACGGACCCGGTACTAACAATGCAAAACATCAATCCTTTCTTAAAAATAATTAATTTTTAGACTTTTAATTTTCATCAAAAATTCATAACTTGAGCTAGAGACCTCCGAATTCGATTCCGGGCATACGCCTAGGTCCCATAATTTGATACGGACCTACCGGGACCATCTAAACACTGATCCGGACGCGTTTACCAAAAATGTTGACCAAAATCAACTAAAATCAACTTTTAAAGCAAAAATTCTTATTTTCATTAGTTTTCAACATAAAAGCTTTCCGGAAACCTGCCCGGACTGCGTATGCAAATTGAGGAGGGTAGAAATGATATTTTTAAGGCTTAAGAGCGCAGATTCGAGTTCTAAAACATAAGATGACCTTTTGGGTCATCATAGAAGCCCCCAGGTTTTTATAACTTACAGATTTGTCCAGGGTGACCTCGATCATGGGGTCCGATCCTGGACCTCGATCATAGGAGTCCGATCATAGGGAGTCTGATCATGGGCCTTCGATCATAGCTTTGATCATGGACCTCGACCCTGGGGCTCGATCACAGCCATCGATCCTAGCTATCGATCATGGCTTTGATCTTTATGGCCTTCGAACTTGCCTTCGATCATGGCCCTAGAGCCTTGGCTTTGAACATGGCTCTCGAGCTTGCCTTCGATAATGGATCTCGAGCCTGCCTTCGATACTTAGCTCGATTTCTCGCCTTTGATTTTTGGGCTCGATTGCACAGCAGAAGAAAATTTGGAGCAGCTATTTAAGTCCCATTTTTGATCCGTTAACCATTCGAAACTCACCCGAGGCCCTCGGGACCTCAACCAAATATACCAACAAGTCCTAGAACATCATACAAACTTATTTGAAATCTCAAATCACATAAAACGACGCTAAAACCATGAATTATGCTCAAATTCAAGCTTAATAAAACATAAAATTTCCAACTTCTACATTCGATGTCGAAACCTATCAAATCAAGTCCGATTGACCTCAAACTTTACGCACAAGTCATAAATGACATAACGGAGCTGTGAAAATTTTCAGAACTGGATTCCGACCTCGATATCAAAAAGTCAACTCCCCGGTCAAACTTCCTAACTTTAAATTCCTATTTTAGCCATTTCAAGCCTAATTTTACTACGGACTTCCATATAAAATTTTGATCACGCTCCTAAGTATAAAATCACCATACGGAGCTGTTGGAATCATCAAAATTCTATTCCGGGGTCGTTTGCACAAAATTCGACATCCGGTCACTATTTGAACTTAAACTTTTAATTTTTCATCAAAATTTCATATCTCGGGCTAGGGACCTCGTAATTTAATTCCGGGCATACGCCCAAGTTCCAAATCACGATACAGACCTACTAGAACTGTCAAAACACTTATCCGAGTCCGTTTGCTCAAAATGTTAACCAAAGTCAACTCAGTTGAGTTTTAAAGCTCTAATTCACATTTTAATCCATTTTTCACATAAAGACTTTCCGGAAAATTTTACGGACTGCGCACGCAAGTCGAGGAATGTTAAATAGTGCTTTTCAAGGTCTTAGAACATAGAATTAATTATTAAATTTAAAGATGACATTTTGAGTCATCACAGTCCTTTAGAATATTACCAGAATGTGTCACAGACAGACCGCAAAGGTGTGTAATAGATAATTTATGGATAGCTTATAATAAAAAAGACACTAAATACTTTATAGAAGCTCTTAATGCTTTAGGACAATTTTTCACAAACAAAAAACAAAAAAAAAGATTTAAATATTATTTAGTTATACATGGCAAGAAAAATGGTATTTTTCAAACATGGTTAGAAGTATTAGATTCCATTAAGGATTTTGAAAAACCCTTATTCAAAGGTTTCAATGACTTTACTGAAGCATTAGATTATGCAAGAGGAATATTAGGACCAAATTACTATAATTCCCCAGTACTTAGAAAAAATCCAGAACCCCCCCCCCCCAAATACAATATTCAAAAAGACACAGACAAAATATTTTTTTGTGACCATTGTTCTTCAATGACCCAACTTGTCGTGATAGCTCCTATATCGATACTAGGCAAGCCAATAATCTCGAAAAGTCACAATTTCTATTAAGTTTGAAAATACAATAATTTAGTACAATATAAAATCACATAAATACTGACACGAACACTCCCCAAAACCTGGTGTCACTGAGTACATGAGCATCTAATATGGATACAAATCTGGAACATAAGGTCTATAATAGTCTAAGACCAAAATATAATAAACAAGGAGATAGGGAAGGAGAGACAAGGTCTGCGGAACACGGCAGCTACCTCAAAATCTCCTGAAAATCAACTGCGCGAAATGATCAACACCCGCTATGTCCGGGAACACCTGGATCTGCACACGAAGTGCAGGGTGTAGTATGAGTACAACCAACTCAGCAAGTAACAATAATAACTAAGGAACTGAAGATAATGACGACCTACATAGTTACAGTTAACTTTAAGTAATTGCAGCAAAGAATAGACATGCTTTCAAATACGGCAGTTCAATTTTATGTAATCCGGATATAAAATCTTTCAGAGATTTAACAACAATGACAGATAGCAATCAAGTGCAATAACAAATACAAAGCAAGTGCAGCCTCTCAGGCAACAGTCACTCAACTCATCACTCGACTCTCAGCCCTCAGCACTCACACTCAATGGGTACCCTTGCTCACTGGGGGTGTACAGACTATGGAGGGGCTCCTACAACGCAAGCGCCATAATTTGCATAGACAACTCACGTGCTGCATGGATAACTCACGTGCTATAATATCCTGCACGGACAACTCACATGCCTAATATCCTTACCTCACCGACAGGCCCTCTGCTTTACTCAGTCCTCAATCTTTCTAGTCTCTCGGGCTCTCATAAATCACAAAGATCAACCCAATCAAAGATAACATAATACATCGACAAATATCAATAAAGACTGAGGTATGATACGCAAGTAAAATCATGACTGAGCACAAGATAGAAATTAGCAATCAATGCAATAGGTACATGCCATCTGTGGGTCCCAACAGTACTATCACATAGCCTAAGCATGATTTCTAACATGATTTATAGTCAAATTTCTTCAGCACATAGAGAGCATATAGCTAACAACAAATTATTCAACTTTATAGTTTCACGGGACGGACCAAGTCATAATTCCCTCGGTGCACGCCCACACGCCCGTCACCTAGCATGTGCGTCACCTCCAAAATAATCACATGACACAAAATTCCGGGGTTTCATACCCTCATGACCAGATTTAAAACTGTTACTTACCTTAGAGCGTGAAATTCTTTACTCTGCTACGCCTTTGCCTCGCAAATAGGCCTCCGAATACCTCGAATCTAGTAACAAATAATTCATTTCAGTCAATAAAATCTATTGGAATTAACTTCATAAGAAAATGCTAATTTTCCATAAAAATCCAATTTTAGCTCAAACATTGCCTGTGGGCCCACATCTCGGAACTCGACAAAAGTTACAAAATCCGAAAGCCCATTCAACCACGAATCTAATCATACCAATTTTATCAAAATCCGACCCCAACTCGACCCTCACATCTTCAATTTAAACTAAGAGGGTTTTCAAACTTTTCCAACTTAATTCGCCAATTAAATGATAAAAACAACCATGGATTCGGGTAATTTAACCAATATTGAGTTAAGAACACTTACCCCGTTGTTTTCCTTGAAAAACTACCGAAAATCGCCTATTCCCGAGCTCAAATCCGTCAAAAACTGCTTAAACTCTCTATCCAGACCTCTCTTCTTCACGAAGCACAACTCGACTGCCCATAAATTTAACCCTCTGCGAAGCCACGAGCACGAAGCTTTGCAAATCTTACCCTTCGTGAACGCGACCACGGTTTCGTGAACGCGAAGCTTTACCAGCTCAAACCTTCGCGAATGTGACTGCCAACTCACGAACGCGTAGAACAAGGACTCGGGGGTCCCCGATAGCCTCACTTTTCTTCGCGAACACGACACTTCTCACGCGTTCGCGATGCACACATAGACCATACCTTCGTGTTCGCGTCCTCCCCTTCGCGGACGCGAAGAACAAAACCTTACACTCAGAAAACACTCTTCGCGAACGCGAGGGCCCACTCGCGAATGCGAAAGAGAAAATCAGAAAAATGCAGTAGCAGATATCAGCAATCTCACCAAGGCCAAAATTGATCTGTTAACCATCTATAACTTACCCGAGCCACTCCAGACCTCAACTAAATATACCAACAAGTCCTAAAACATCATACGAACTTAGTCGAACCCTCAAATCACCTCAAACAATGCTAAAACCATGAATTACACCCCAATTCAAGCCTAATGAACTTTGAAATTTCTAAATTCTACAAACCACTCCGGAACCTACCAAATCACGTCCGATTTACCTCAAATTTTGCGCACAAGTAATAAATGACATAACAGAGGTACTCAAATTTTCAGAATTGGATTTCGACCCCGATATCAAGAAGTCAACCCCCCGGTCAAACTTCCCAAAAATTCAACTTTCGGCATTTCAAGCCTATTTCCACTACGGACCTCCAAATAATATTCCGGACACGCTCCTAAACCCAAAATCACCATACGAAGCTATAGGAATCATCAAAATTCAAATCCGAGATCGTTTACACATAGGTCCATATCCAGTCCACTTTTCTAACTTAAATTTTCAATAATGAGACTATGTGTCTCATTTCACTCCGAATTGCTTCCGGACCCGAACCCACTAACCCGGTAAGTCATAAAACAACTATAAAGCATAAATTGAGCAGTAAATGGGGCAACGGGGTTATAACACTCAAAACGACTGGCCGGGTCATTACATTCTCCCCCTCTTAAACAAATGTTCGTCCTCAAACGGGTTTAGAATAATACTTGGGGTCTCAAATAAGTGTGAATAATTGCTCCGCATCTCCTGCTCAATCTCCCAAGTATCTTCTCCGGCTGGCTGGCCTCTCCACTGCACCTTCACTGATGCTATACTATTTGACCTCACCTTTCTAACCTGCCAGTCTAAAATAGTCACCGGTTCTACGTCATAAGTCAAATTACCGTCCAGCTGTACTGTACTGAAATACAGAATATGAGATGGATCCCCAACATACTTTCAGAGCATGGATACGTGGAACATTGGATGAACACATGATAGACTAGGTGGCAAAGCATGTTCATAAACCACCTCTCCAATTTTCTTAAGTATCTCAAAAGGCCCAATATACCGAGGGCTCAACTTTCCCTTCTTCCCGAACCTAAACACACCCTTCATGGGTGAAATCTTGAGCAGAACCTTCTCCCCCACCATGTGAACAACATCACGAACCTTCTTGTTGGCATAACTCTTCTGTCTAGACTATGCCTGTAACGATTCGGCCGGTCGTTTCGAGAGTTATAACCATGTTTTCCCCATTCCTACTTCTTTTTGTGTTGTTCAGATATATTATGTTATATTGGGTTAGTTGGTTCGAGTCCGGAAGGAACTCGGAGTAAAATGAGACACTTAGTCTCATAATTAAAAATTTTAAGTTAGAAAAGTGGGCCCGTTATAGACCTATGTGTAAACCACCTCGGATTTGAATTTTGATGATTCTAATAGCTCCGTATGGGGATTTTGGGCTTAGGATCATGTCCGGAATATTATTTGGAAGTCCGTAGAGGAATTAGGCTTGAAATGCCGAAAGTTTTATTTTTGAGAAGTTTGACCGGGGGGTTGAGGGGACTTTATGATATCGGGGTCGGAATCCGATTCTGAAAATTGGAATACCTCTGATATATCATTTAAGACTTGTGTACAAAAATTGAGGTCAATCGGACGTGATTTGATAGGTTCCAGAGTTGTTTGTAGAAATTAGAAATTTCAAAGTTCATTAGGCTTGAATTGGGGCGTAATTCATGGTTTTAGTATTTTTTGATGTGATTTGAGGATTCGACTAAGTTCGTATGATGTTTAAGGACTTGTTGGTATATTTGGTTGAGGTCCCGAGGGCCTCGGGTGAGTTTCGGATGGTTAACGGATCAAATATTGAACTACAACAGCTTATGCAATTTCCTTCTGTTGGAAATTTCTTCGGCCAGATTCGAGCCCAGATCGAGCCCAGGGTTGAGGGCCACGATCGAAGCCATGATCGACCCCAGAGTTGAGGTCCATGATCGAAGCCATGATGGAGCCCAGAGTCGAGGGCCACGATCGAAGCCATGATCGAGCCCAGGGTCGAGGGTCACGGTCGAAGGACGGGTCGAAGACATGATCGAAGGCCTATGATTGAGAACCAGGATCGAGGGCCAGGATCGAAGGCCTAGGATCGAGAACCAGGATCGAGGGACAGGATCGAGGACCTCGATCGAAGGCCATGATCGAGGCAGAACCGAGGTTGTCTGGGCAAAATTATAAAAACAGTGACTTCGTCCCATTTGCCATTTTTGGAAAATTGGAGCTTGAGGAGAGGCGATTTTTGATATATTTTTAAGGAAAACTTGAGGTAAGTCCCTTGTGATCATTTCTACTCCATAATATTGAATTATCATCGAATAATCCGACTAGATTAGATGATTTTGAGGTGTAAATCGGAGATTGGAACTTAGAAATTTGGAAATAAGATTTGTAGATTTGAGGGTCGAGTTGAGGTCGGATTTTGGTAAAATTGGTATGGGTAGACTTGTGGTTGAATGGGCATTCGGATTTTATAACTTTTGTCTGGTTCCGAGACGTGGGCCCCACAGACAATATTTGAGCCAATTTCGGCTTTGGTCTAATTTTGAAGCTTTTCTTGTGGAATTCATTCCATTAACGTATATTGGTGATATTATACTGATTGTGAATAGATTTAGAGAATTTAGAGGCCGAGTCTAGAGGCAAGATCATTGGGGTTAGAGATTTGACCGGTTTGAGGTAAGTACCGATTGTAAATCTAGTCCTGATGGTATGAAACCCCGGATTTCGTATCATTCTACTATTTTGAAGTGACGCACATGCTAGGTGACGGGCGTGTGGGCATGCACTGTTGGAGATTTGTGACTTGGTCCGTCCCGTAGCAACTGTAAAGTTGCATACTTTGTTGAAACCATATGATACTTATATGTTTTAGAAGGAATTTCTGTAAATTGGGCTGAATGCCATGTTTGGGCCTTGCGCCAAAGCTGTTTGGACCCTTAGGGGCTGTTTCTTACCATCCTCTCATTGTTTTTGATTGAAAATCTATACTTAGTCATGTTTATACTTGTTTACCGCATAACTCAGTTTTATGACTCTATTTTGATGCATATAAATGTTTTGGGCCGAATGCCCTGTTTTATTGAAATGGCTGAGAGGCTTGATAGGTTTATGACTGAGTGAGGCCGAGGGCCTGATTTGTGAGGATGAGTGTGGATCGGGGCTTCCCGCCTACAGCATATTAATGATTGAGTGAGGCCGAGGGCCTGATTTATGAGGATGAGTGTGGATCGGGGCTGCCTGCAAGCAGCATACTTTATTATTTTTGCACGTGAGTTGTCCATGCAGATTATAGCGCTTGGGCTAAAGGAGCTCCTCCGGAGTCTGTACACACCGCCAGTGAGCGCAGCTACCTACTGAGTGCGAGTACCGAGTGCTGAGTGACTGGGAGGCATGAGCGATTGTGAGGTGTGCCCGAGTGGCAAGAGTGATTGTGAGGTATGCCCGAGTGGCACGAGTGACTATGAGGTTTTCCCGAGGGGCTGTATATGAGTGATGTTTTGCCTGAGGGGTTGTTTATGATTTTATCATTTTTGCTCACTTTTGCATTGAGCCTTCGTTTGAAAAACTGTTGGAAAAATATGTTTAAATGATTTTTACTGGAACTGGGTTTAAACGAGATGTTTGATTCCAATCCTGATTTTAAAAGCATGTGGTATTTTACTGAGATTTCCTGATATGAACGTTTTATGCTTTATTGCTCGTCACTACTGCTTAGTCTTTATTTATTGTTGTTACTTACTGAGTTGGCGTACTCACGTTACTCCCTGCACCTTGTGTGTAGATTCAGGTATAGCCGGACACGGTAGCTATTATTGAGTGTTCTAGTTGCAGATTTTCTTAGAGATAGCAAGGTAGCTGTTTGGCGATCGCAGCCCCTGCTCTTCTCCCTCTTATCTTCCTCTAGTTGTATTTAGCTATTTTCCAAGATGAGTTAGCCTTGATATTGTTAGACAGATTGTAGCAGATGTTCATGACTAGTGACACGATAGGCGCCATCACGATAGACAGATTAAATAGAGGTCTTATGTTAAATAACCTTGAAAATATCTTTGAAATGAAAATATCGATTGTTATGGAAATGATTCGGCTTGCCTAGTTCCACGATAGGCGCCATCACGACAAGGGTTAGTTCTGGGTCGTGACAGATTGGTATCAGAGCCTAGGTTACATAGATTTCACGAGTCATGAGCGGGTTTAGTAGAGTCTTACGGATCGGTACGGAGACGTCTGTACTTATCTTCAGGAGGCTGCAGAACCTTTAGGAAACTCCACATTCTTGAATTCTTGTCGTGCGAATCTGTTGATTATAGTAACTAAACATTTGTTGTTTCATACTCTCATAGATGGTGAGGACTCGTACTACCGGTCAGGAGGGCTAGCTACCAGTACAACCAGCTAGTGCCGCGAGAGGCCGTGGTAAGGGTAGAGGTGCAGCCTGTATAGCAATTGGGGCAGTACCTACAGATCCACCGGTTATCCCAGACCAGGACCAAGTTCCAGTTGTTGATGCACCAGCTCAGGCACCACCTGTGCCTATTGTGATTCCAGGCCTTTAGGAGGCCCTAGCTTAGATTCTGACAGCGTGCACTGGCCTTGCTCAGGCACTCAGACTCCCGTCGCTCGCACACCCGAGCAGGTTATTCAGGGACTTCAGACACCAGAGCTACCACCAGCCCAGCCGGTTGCTGTTGCTCAGGATTATGTGTTTTCTGCTATGCCTGAGGATGATCAGCGTAGGTTGGAGAGGTTTGGGAGACTTCAGCCACCACCTTTCAGTGGCACAGAGAGAGAGGATGCTCAGGACTTTTTGGATATGTGTTAGAGGATACTCCGTACTGCTGGTATTTTGGAGACTTATAGGGTCTCATTCACTACCTTTCAGTTTTCTAGGGCGGCACTCAGATGGTGGAAGACTTACGAGAGGCGTAGGCCTGTTGGCGCAGCTCCCCTTACTTGGCAGCAGTTCTCCGTGGTTTTTTTGGAGAAGTTCGTGCTTCGATCTCGCAGAGAGGAGCTGGGCAGACAGTTTGAGCGGCTTCGCTAGAGTGATATGTCTGTGATGCAGTATGAGATGTGGTTCTCTGAGTTGGCCCATCATGCTATTTGGTTGGTTCCCACGGACAGAGAGTTGCTCATGACCAGGGAGCGGGTTTTGGGTGCTACCTTTGATGAGGTTGTCGACATTGCTTGGCAGATTGAGATGGTTCGCGGTCAGGAGAGGGTTGAGCGGGAGGCCAAAAGGCCTCGTGGTCAGGGTGGATTCAGCGGTGCTCCTTTTGGGGGTCAGTTCCAGCACGGTAGAGGTCGTCATTTCAAACAGGCTCAGTCAGCTCGGCCATTTCACCGGGGTGCATCATCTGGCCATAGTTCTCACAGTTCTCATCAGGGCCACTCATCACTTAGTGCCCTTCCAGTTCAGAGTTCGTCCCGTGCTCCACCTGTTCAGGGCTCTTCTATGCCAGGTTCTTCTACCAGTCATCCCTACGCTAGGGGTTCCCTTCAGTTTTGCCGCCAGCACCAGGGAATTGTTTTGAGTGTGGGGTGCCTGGGCATATGTGGAGGAAGTGTCCTCTTCATCATGGAGGTCCATCTCAGCAGAGGAGTCAGCCTCCGACTACAGCACCAGCTACCTCACCACCCGCCCAGTCAGCTCGGGGTGGAGGTCAGTCAGCTAGGGGTCGCCCTAGAGGGGGAGGCAGATTAGGGGGTGGTCAGGCCCGTTTCTATGCACTCCCTGCCAGAACAGATGCTATTGCTTCAGATGCTGTAATTACAGGTATTGTCTCAGTTTTCCACAGAGATGCCTCAGTATTATTTTACCCTGGTTCCACGTATTCATATGTTTCCTCGTATTTCGCCCATTTTTTGGATATGCCCCGTGAGTCCTTAGTTTCATCTGTACATGTATCTACTCCTGTGGGCGATACTATTATTGTGGACCATGTATATCAGTCATGTGTGGTTACTATTGGGGGTCTGGAGACCCGAGTAGATCTATTGTTTCTCAGTATGGTTGACTTTGATGTGATATTGGGCATGGATTGGTTATCTTTATATCATGCTATTCTAGATTATGACGCTAAGATGGTGACATTGGCTATGCCAGGAATTTCGAGGGTTGAGTGGAGCAGTTCTATAGATTATTTACCAAGTAGGGTGATTTCATATTTGAAGGCTCAACGCATGATTAAGAAGGGTTTCCTATCTTATTTGGCTTTTGTGAGGGATGTTAGTGAAGAGACTCCTATCATTTATTCTATTCCGGTGGTACGTGATTATTCGGATGTGTTTCCTGCAAACCTACCGGGCATGCCGCCTAATAGTGATATTGACTTTGGTATTGATTTGGTGCCGGGCACTCAACCCATTTCTATTCCACCGTATCGTATGGCACCGACAAAGTTGAAGGAATTGAAAGAACAGCTTCAGGAACTCCTTGATAAGGGATTTATTCGGCCTAGTGTGTCACCTTAGGGTGCACCGGTTCTATTTGTGAAGAAGAAGGATGGTTCCATGAGAATGTGTATTGATTACAGGCAGTTGAACAATGTCACAGTCAAGAATAACTATCCTTTGCCTCGCATTGATGATTTATTCGACCACCTTCGGGGAGCGAGAGTGTTCTCCAAGATTGATTTGAGGTCCGGTTATCACCAGCTGAAGATTCGGGATTCAGATATTCTCAAGACAACTTTCAGGACCCAATATAGCCATTATGAGTTCTTGGTGATGTCTTTTGGGCTGACCAATGCCCCATCAACGTTCATGCATTTGATGAATAGTGTATTCCAGCCCTATTTGGACTCATTCATCGTTGTATTTATTGATGACATCCTGGTGTACTCTCGTAGCAAGGAGGAGCACGCTCAGCATTTGAAGATTGCATTACAGAGATTGAGGGAGGAGAAGCTTTATGCAAAGTTCTCCAAATGCGAGTTTTGGCTCAGTTCAGTAGCATTCTTGGGGCACGTGGTGTCCAGTGAGGGTATTCAGGTGGATCCGAAGAAGATAGAGGTGGTGCAGAGTTAGCCCAGACCATCCTCAGCCACAGAGATTAGGAGATTTCTTGGTTTGGCGGGTTACTACCGTCACATTGTGGAGGGATTTTCATCTATTGCATGGCCCTTGACCAAATTGACCCAAAAAGGTGCTCCGTTCAAGTGGTCGGATGAATGTGAGGAGAGCTTTCAGAAGCTCAAGACTACTTTGACCACAACTCCAGTGTTAGTTTTGCCATCAGCTTCAGGTTCTTACACCGTGTATTGCGATGCCTCGAGAATAGGCATTGGTTGTGTTTTGATGCAGGAGGGGTAGGGTGATTGCCTATGCCTCGCGCTAGTTGAAGACCCATGAGAATAACTATCATGTCCATGATCTTGAGCTAGCAGCCATTGTTCACGCCTTGAAGATTTTACGTCATTATTTGTATGGGGTTCATTGTGAGATCTATACTGATCACCAGAGTCTGCAGTATTTGTTAAAGCAGAAGGATCTTAATTTGCGTCAGCGGAGATGGTTGGAGCTTCTTAAGGACTATGATATCATTATTTTGTACCATCCAGGGAAGGCCAATGTGGTGGCCGATGCTTTGATTCGCCGAGCAGAGAGTTTTGGGAGTTTAGCATATCTTCCAATAGCAGAGAGACCTTTGGCATTAGATGTTCAGACCTTAGCAGGCCAGCTTGTCAGATTGGATATTTCGGATCCTAATCAGGTATTGGCTTGTGTGGTCTCCAAGTCTTCTCTTTATGACCGTATCAGGGAGTGTCAGTATAATGACCCTCACTTACTTGTTCTTCAAGATAGGGTTCGGAGAGGTGATGCTAGGGATATGACTATTGGTGATGACGGGGTGCTGAGAATGCAGGGCCAGATATGTGTGCCTAATGTAGATGAGCTTCGAGAGTTGATTCTTGAGGAGGCCCACAACTCGCGGTATTCCATCAATCCGGGTGCCGCAAAGATTTACCAGGATTTGAGGCAGCACTTTTGGTAGAGGCAGATGAAGAAGGATATAGTTGGGTTTGTGGCTTGGTGTCTAAACTGTCAGCAGGTTAAGTATGAGCATCAGAGACCGGGTGGATTGCTTCAGAGGTTAGAGATCCCAGAGTAGAAGTGGGAGCGGATCACTATGGACTTTGTAGTTGGGCTCCCACGGACTTCGAGGAAGTTCGATGCTATTTGGGTTATTGTGGATCGGCTGACCAAGTCCGCGTACTTCATTCCAGTTGGTACTACTTACTCTTCAGAGTGGTTGGCTGAAATTTACATCCGAGAGATCGTTCGCCTACATGGTGTCCCAATTTCCATCATTGCAGATAGGGGTACTCAGTTCACATCGTAATTTTGGAGGGTCATGAAACGAGAGTTGGGTACTCAGGTTGAGTTAAGCACAGCTTTTCACCCGTAGACGGACGGGTAGTCTGAGTGCCCTATTCAGATATTAGAGGACATGTTGCGTGCTTGTGTCATTAACTTTGGGGGTTCATAGGACCAGTTTCTGCAACTCGCAGAGTTTGCATATAACAACAGTTATCAGTCGAGCATTCAGATGGCTCCGTACGAGGCTTTGTATGGGAGGAGATGTAGATCTCCGATTGGATGGTTTGAGCTGGGTGAGGCTAGGCTCTTAGGTACAGACTTGGTCTAGGACGCATTAGATAAGGTGAAATTGATTCAAGAGCGGCTTCGCACGGCGCAGTCCAGGTAGAAGAGCTACATGGATAGGAAGGTCCGTGATGTGTCTTTTATGGTTGGGGAGAAGGTTTGCTGAAGGTATCATCCATGAAGGGTGTTATGAGGTTTGGGAAGAGGGTCAAGTTGAGCCCCCGGTGCATTGGGCCTTTTGAGGTGCTTCAGAGGATAGGAGAGGTGGCTTATAAGCTTGCCTTGCCACCTAGCTTGTCGAGTGTGCATCCAGTGTTTCATATTTCCATGCTCCGAAAGTATATTGGAGATCCGTCCCATGTTTTGGATTTCAGCACGGTTCAGTTGGAGGGTGATATGACTTATGATGTGGAGCCGGTGGCTATTTTGGATCGACAGGTTCGAAGGTTGAGGTCAAAGGATATAGCTTCAGTGAAGGTGCAATGGAGAGGTCAGCCTGTGGAGGAGGCCACCTGGGAGACCGAGCGGGAGATGCGGAGCAGATATCCATGCATATTCGAGACTCCAGGTATGTTTCTAGACCCGTTCGAGGATGAACGAATATTTAAGAGGGGGAGGATGTAACGACCCGGCTGGTTGTTTCGAGAGTTATAACCCCATTTTTCCCATTCCTACTTCTTTTTGTGTTATTCAACTATATTATGTTATATCGGGTTAGTTGGTTCGAGTCCGGAAGGAACTCGGAGTGAAATGAGACACTTAGTCTAATAATTTAAAATTTTAAGTTAGAAAAGTGGGCTGGATATGGACCTATGTGTAAATGACCTCGGATTTGGATTTTGATGATTCCAATAGGTCTGTCTGGTGATTTTGGGCTTAGGAGCTTGTCCGGAATATTATTTGGAAGTCCGTAGAGGAATTAGGCTTGAAATGCCGAAAGTTTTATTTTTGAGAAGTTTGACCAGGGGGTTGACTTTTTGATATCGGGGTCGGAATACGATTCTGAAAATTGGAATACCTCTGTTATGTCATTTAGGACTTGTGTAAAAAACTTGAGGTCAATCAGACGTGATTTGATAGGTTCCGGAGTTGTTTGTAGAAATTAGAAATTTCAAAGTTCATTAGGCTTGAATTGCGGCGTAATTCATGGTTTTAGCATTGTTTGAGGTTATTTGAGGATTCGACTAAGTTTGTATGATGTTTTAGGACTTTTTGGTATATTTGGTTGAGGTCCCGAGGGCCTCGGTTGAGTTTCAGATGGTTAACGGATCAAAAATTGAACTACAACAGATGCTGCAATTTCCTTCTGTTGGAAATTTCTTCTGCCAGATTCGAGCCCAGATCGAGTCCAGGGTTGAGGGCCACGATCGAAGCCATGATCTAGCCCAGAGTCAAGGGCCACAATCAAAGCCATGATCGAGCACAGAGTCAAGGGCCACGATCGAAGCCATGATCGAGCCCAGAGTCGAGGGCCACGATCGAGCCCAGGGTCGAGGGTCACGGTCGAAGGACGGGTCAAAAACATGATCGAAGGCCTAGGATCGAGAACCAAGATCGAGGGATAGGATCGAAGGCCTAGGATCGAGATCCAGGATCGAGGGCCGGGATCGAGGACCTCGATCGAAGGCCAAGATCGAGGCAGAACCGAGGTTGTCTTGGCAGAATTGTAAAAACAGGGACTTCATCCCATTTGCCATTTTTGGCAAATTGGAGCTTGAGGAGAGGCGATTTTTGATATATTTTTAAGGAAAACTTGAGGTAAGTCCCTTGTGATCATTTCTACTCCATAATATTGAATTATCATCGAATAATCCGACTAGATTACATGATTTTGAGGTGTAAATCGGAGATTGGAACTTAGAAATTTGGAAATAAGACTTGTAGATTTAAGGGTCGAGTTGAGGTCGGATTTTGGTAAAATTGGTATGGGTAGACTCGTGGTTGAATGGGCTTTCGGATTTTGTAACTTTTGTCTGGTTCGAAGACGTGGGCCCCACAGGCAATTTTTGAGCCAATTTCGGCTTTAATCTAATTTAGAAGCTTTTCTTGTGGAATTCATTCCATTAACGTATATTGATGGTATTATACTGATTGTGAATAGATTTGGAGTATTTGGAGACTGAGTCCAGAGGCAAGATCATTGCGAGTTAGAGATTTGACCGGTTTAAGGTAGGTAACAATTGTAAATCTAGTCTTGAGGGTGTGAAACCCCGGATTTCGTATCATTCTACTATTTTGAAGTGACGCACATGCTAGGTGACGGGCGTGTGGGCGTGCACTGTTGGGGATTTGTGACTTGGTCCGTCCCATAGTTACTGTAAAGTTGCATACTTTGTTGAAACCATATGATACTTATATGTTACAGAAGGAATTTCTGTAAATTGGGATGAATGTCATGTTTGGACCTTGCGCCAAAGCTGTTTGGACCCTTAGGGGCTGTTTCTTACCATCCTCTCATTGTTTTCGAATGAAAATCTATACTCAGCCATGTTTATACTTGTTTACCGCATAACTCAATTTTATGACTCTATTATGATGCATATAAATGTTTTGGGCCGAATGTCCTATTTTATTGAAATGCCCGAGAGGCTTGAGAGGTTTATGACTGAGTGAGGCCGAGGGCCTGATTTGTGAGGATGAGTGTGGATCGGGGCTGCCCGCCTGCAGCATATTTATGATTGAGTGAGGCCAAGGGCCTGATTTGTGAGGATGAGTATGGATCAGGGCTGCCCTCCTGCAACATACTTTATTATTTTGGCATGTGAGTTGTCCGTGCAGATTATAGCGCTTGGGCTGAAGGAGCCCCTCCGGAGTCTGTACACACCCCTTGTGAGCGCAGGTACCTACTGAGTGCGAGTGCTGAGTGACTGGGAGGCATGAGCGATTGTGAGGTATGCCCGAGTGGCAAGAGTGATTGTGAGGTATGCCCGAGTGGCACGAGTGACTGTGAGGTTTGCCCGAGGGGCTGTATATGAGTGATGTTTTGCCCGAGGAGTTGTTTATGATTTCATCATTTTTGCTCACTTATGCATTGAGCCTTAGTTTGAAAAACTGTTGGAAAATATCTTTAAATGATTTTTACTGGAACTGGGTTTAAACAAGATGTTTGATTCAAATCCTGATTTTAAAAGCATGTGGTATTTTACTGAGATTTCCTGATATGAATGTTTTATGCTTTATTGCTCGTCACTACTGCTCAGTCTTTATTTATTGTTGTTACTTACTGAGTTGGCGTACTCACGTTACTCCCTGCACCTTGTGTGCAGATTCATGTATAGCCGGACACGGTAGCGGTTGTTGAGTGTTCTGGTTGAAGATTTCCTTGGAGATAGCAAGGTAGCTGTTTGGTGATCGCAACCCCTGCTCTTCTCCCTCTTATCTTCCTTTAGTTGTATTTAGCTTTTTTTTCAAGGCTGAGTTAGCCTTGATATTGTTAGAAAGATTGTAGCAGATGCTCATGACTAGTGACACCCCGATGTAGGGCTTTTCTTTTCCGCACTTCTATTTTTCTTTGATTTGAACTCTTTAAACGGAGGTTTTATGTTAAATAATCTTGAAATTATCTTTGAAATGAAAATATTGGTTGTATTGGAAATGAGTCGGCTTGCCTAGTTCCACGATAGGCACCATCACAATAGGGGTTAGTTTTGGGTCGTGACGGTGCCGTGCGAAGCCGTTCCTGAATCACTTTGACCTTCTCTAAAGCATCCTGAACCAAGTCAGTACCCAATAGCCTAACCCCACCCCGCTCAAACCAAACCACCGGAGATCGGCACCGTTTCCCATACAAACCTTCATACGGAGCAATCTGAATGCTTGACTACTAGCTATTATTATAAGGAAACTCCGCGAGTGGCAGAAATTGATCCCAAGAACCCCTAAAATCAATGACACAAGCGCGTAGCATATCCTCCAATATCTGAATAGTGCGCTTGGACTGTCCGTCCATCTGAGGGTGAAATGTTGTACTCAACTGAACCTGTGTGCCCAACCCTCGTTGCACTGCCCTCCAAAACTGTGAGGTAAACTGCGTATCCCAATTTGAAATAATGGACACCGGCACATCGTGTAGGCGAACAATCTTGCGAATATAAATCCCAGCCATCCGCTCCGAAGAATAATTAGTACCGACTGGAATAAAATGCGCAGATTTGGTCAACCGATCTACTATCACCCAAAACAACATCACACTTTCTCAAAGTCCGTGGGAGTCCAACTACTAAGTCCATGGTAATACGATCCCACTTCCACTCCGGAATTTCAAGTCTCTGATGCTGGTACTTTACCTGTTGACAATTTAAACACCGAGATACAAACCCAACTATATCTTTCTTCATCTGCCTCCACCAATAGTGCTGTCTCAATTCCTGATACATCTTCGCAGCACCTGGATGAATAGAGAACCACGAGCTGTGAGCTTCCTGGAGAATCAGCTCACACAAACTATCTACATTAGGCACACATAGCCTGCCCTGCATCCGTAATACACTGTCATCTCCAATATCGACTTCCTTGGCATCACCGTGCTGAACCGTGTCCTTAAGGACAAGCATATGTGGATCATCATACTGGCGCTCTCTGATGCGATCATATAAAGAAGACCAAGAGACCACACAGGCCAAAACTCGATTTGGCTCGGAAACATCCAATCTAATAAACTGATTAGCCAAGGCCTAAAAATCCAAGGCTAAAGGCCTCTCTACTACCGGTAAGTATGCTAAGCTGCCCAAACTCTCCGCCTTACGACTCAAGGCATCGGCCACCACATTGGCCTTTCCGGGATGATAGAGAATGGTTATATCATAATCCTTAAGCAACTCCAACCACCTTCGCTGCCGCAAGTTAAGATCCTTCTGTTTAAACAAGTGTCGTAGACTCTGATGATCGGTATATACCTCACACTGGACACCGTACAAGTAATGCCGCCAAATATTTAAGGCATGAATAATAGCTGCTAACTAAAGATCGTGGATTGGCTAATTCTTCTCATGTACCTTTAACTGCCTGAACACATAGGCAATCACCCTACCGTATTGCATCAGCACTGTGCTGAGACCAATACGCGACGCATCATAATACACAGTATAAGACTCTGAACCTGTAGGCAACACCAATATTGGAGCTGTAGTCAAAGTTGTCTTGAGCTTCTGAAAGCTCTCTTCACATTCATCCGACCACCTAAACGGAGCACCTCTCTAGGTCAATATAGTCATAGGTGATGCAATAAACGAGAAACCCTCCACGAAACGATGATAATAACCGATCAAGCCAAAAAAACTACGAATCTTAGTAACTGACGATGGCCTGGGCCAATTCTGAACTGCCTCTATTTTCTTTGGATCCACGTCAATTCCTTCACTGGACATTATATGTCCCAAGAATGCCACCGAACTAAGCCAGAACTCACACTTAGAGAATTTTGCATAAAGTTTCTCATCTCTCAGCCTCTGTAATACAATACCTAAGTGTTGTGCATGCTCCTCCTGATTACGTGAGTACACCAGAATATCATCAATAAATACTACGACAAATAAATCAAGATATGGCTGAAATACACTATTCATCAAATGCATAAATGCTGCTGGGGCATTGGTTAGCCCAAAAGACATCACAAGAAATTCATAGTGGCTATAACGAGTTCTGAATTCCATCTTCAGAATATCTAAATTTTGAATTTTCAACTGGTGATACCCAGATCTCCAATCAATTTTTGAGAACACCCTCGCTCCCTGAAGCTAGTCAAATAAGTCATCAATATGCGGCAAAGGATATTTATTCTTGATCGTCACTTTGTTCAACTGCCTATAGTTAATGCACATCCGCATAGTACCATCTTACTTATTCACAAACAGAACCGGTGCATCCCAAGGTGACACACTAGGCCTAATAAACCCCTTTTCAAGGAGTTCCTAAAGTTGCTCTTTCAATTCTTTTAACTCAGTTGGTGCCATACGATACGGAGGAATAGAAATAGGCCCAGTGCCCTGTACAAAGTCAATACCGAAATCAATATCCCTGTCGGGTGGCATACCCGGCAGGTCTGCATGAAATACATCTAGAATGTCTCGCACGACCGGTACTGAATCAATAATAGGAGTATCAATATCAACATCTTTCACAAAGGCCAAATATGACAGAAATCCCTTTTCAATCAAACGTTGGGCCTTCAAATAAGAAATTACCCTGCTAGGAATAAAATCTAGAGAGCATCTCCATTCAACCTTTGGTAACCCCGGCATCGTCAACGTCACGATTTTTGCGTGATAGTCCAGAATAGCATGACATAGAGACAACCAATCCATACCCAGGAATACTTTGAAATCAACCATACCAAGTAATATGAGATCACCTTAAGTCTCCAATTTCCCAATAGTCACCACACACGGTCCACAGTAATAATATCGCCCAATGGTATAGATACACAAATAGGTGAAACTAAGGACTCACATGGCATATCCAGGTAATGAGCAAAATACGATAATATATATGAATAAGTGGAACCAGGGTCAAATAATATAGAAGCCTCCCTGTGGCACACTGAAACAATACTTGTTATCACTGCATCTAAGGCAACAACATCTGGCCTGGCAGGAAAAGCATAGAATCAAGCCTGCCCGCCACCTGATCGGCCTCCCCCTCTCGGGTAACCCCTAGCTGCCTAACCCCTACCCCGAGCTGGCTGGGCGGGTGATGTAACTGTTGGAGCTGGTGTCGTTAGTCAAGAACTCTGTTGTGGAGCCCTACTCAACAGCCTAGGATAATCTCTCTTGAAATGACCCAATTCTCCGCACTTGAAACAACCCCTCCTCTAATGGAACTGCTGCTCCTGATATCCCGAGGGATGACCTGCAGAAGCCTATGCGGACGAGGCATGATGAGAACTCTGCGCTGGTAGTGCACTGAATGAACACTGGCCTGAGTGAGCATTGTATGAGTGAGCACTATAAGAACTGTGGCTAGCTAATGCACCATGATGAGCTGGACGAACCGCCTGAGCGTGTCTGTAAGAACGGCCCCTACCGCATTAAACTAACCCCCTGAAGAAACACCGCTGAAATCACCGGAACCACGAGGCCTCTTAGCCTCCCTATCAACCCGCTCCTGGCTACGAACCATCTCAATCTGACGAGCAATGTCGACAACCTAGTCTAAAGTAGCACCAGACATTCTCTCTCTTGTCATGAGTAATCGCAGCTGAAAAGTTAGGCCATCTATGAATCTCCCGATCCTTTCCATGACTGTGGGAATCAACCATATAGCATGACATGCCAATTCTGAAAATCTCATCTCATATTGTGTCACGGACATATCACCCTGACGAAGCTACTCAAACTGCATGCGCAGTTCTTCTCTACGCGACTGAGGCACGAACTTCTCCAAGAATAGACTAGAGAAATGCTGCTAGGTAAGGAGTGCTGCACCGACCGGCCTACACCTCTCGTAAGACTCACACCATCTCAAGGCATCCCCAAAAAACTGAAAAGTAGTGAATGAGACCCTACTGGTCTCTAGAATACCCGTTGTCTGAAGCATCCACTGACATTTATCCAGAAAACCCTGGGCATCCTCTGACTCAGTACCACTAAATGGTGGAGGTCGAAGCTTCTCAAATCTCTCAAGTCTCCTCTGCTCATCGTCTGCCATAACAGGAACTATCAGGGTCTGAGCAGCTACAACCGGCTGGGCTGGTAGTGCCCCCGGTATCTGAAGTCCCTGTACTACCTAGTCTGGAGTATGAGCAATGGGGGTATGAGTACCTCCCCCTGCCTGAGAATCGGTAGGTGCGGCCTGAGCAGAAACCACCTGAGCAAGACCAGTACAAGCTGCCAATATCTGGGCCAAAGTCTCCTGAAGGCCTAGAATGTCAATGGGCACAGTTCATGCCTGAGCTGATCCTGTCGGCTCAGCTATATCCGGAATCTGCTCCTAAGCTGGAGAAATTGATGGTACTACAGTGCTAGTCCAACTATGGTACGAGCTACACCTCGACCTCTACCTCGGCCCGGACTCTACCACGGCCCCGACCTCTTGCGACCCTAACTAGTGGCACTGGTGGCTGACCGTCCGATCCGGTAGTACGTGTCCTGACCATCTGTGAGAGAATAGAATAACAGAAATTTATTTTCAAGAATCAACAAATTTGCATGACAGAATACAAGAAAGTGAAATTTTTCTAAGGGTTCTGCAGCCTCTCGAAGATAAGTACAGCCGTCTCGGTACCGATCTGCAAGACTCTACTAGACCTGCTCATGACTCGTGAGACCTATGTAACCTAGGCTCTGATACCAACTTATCAAGACCGAAAATCCCAACCCATCGTGATGGCACCTATCTCGATACTAGGCAAGCCAATAATCTCAATAAACCATAATTTCTATTAAGTTTGAAAATACAATAATTTAGTACAATATAAAATCCCATAAATACTGACACGAACACTCTCCAAACCCTGGTGTCACTGAGTATATGAGAATCTAATATTGATACAAATCTGAAACATAATGTTTATAATAGTCTAAGACAAAAATACAGTAAACAAGGAGATAGGGAAAGAGAGACAAGGTCGGCAAAACACAGCAGCTACCTCTGAATCTCCTGAAAATCAATTGCGTGAAATGATCAACACCCGCTATGTCCGGGAATACCTGGATCTGCACACGAAGTGCAGGGTGTAGTATGAGTACAACCAACTCAGCAAGTAACAATAATAACTAAGGAACTGAAGATAATGACGAGCTACACAATTATAGTTCACTTTCAGTAATTCCAGCAAAGAATAGACATGCTTTCAAATCCGGCAGTTTAAGTCAAATCAATTTTTATACAGTTTAATTTCATTTAATCCGGATATAAAATCATTCAGAGATTTCACAACAATGATAGATAGCAATCAAGTGCAATAACAAATTCAAAGCAAGTACAGCCTCTCAGGCAACATTCACTCTGCTCATCACTCGGCTCTCAGCCCTCAGCACTCACACTCAATGGGTACTCGCGCTCACTGAGGGTGTACAGACTCCGAAGAGGCTCCTACAGCCCAAGTGCCATAATCTGCACAGACAACTCATGTGATGTACGGACAACTCACGTGCCATAATATCCTTACCTCACCAACAGGCCCTCTACCTTACTCAGTCCTCAACCTTTCTAGACTCTCGGGCTCTCGGAAATCATAAAGATCAGCCCAAAAAAAGATAACATAATGCATCGACAAATATCAATAAAGACTAAGGTATGATACGCAAGTAAAATCATGACTGGGCACAAGATCGAAATTAGCAATCAATTCAATAAGTACGTGCCCTCTGTGGGTCCCAACAGTACTATCACATAGCCTAAGCATGATTTCTAATATGATTTATAGTCAAATTTCTTCAACACATAGAGAGCATATAGCTAACAACAAATTATTTAACTTTACAGTTTCACGGGACGGACCAAGTCACAATTCCCTCGTTGCACGCCCACACGCCCGTCACCTAGCACGTGCGTCACCTCCAAAATAATCACATGACATAATATTCCGGGGTTTCATACCCTCAGTACCAGATTTAAAACTGTTACTTACCTCAGAGCGTGAAATTCTTTACTCTGCTATGCCTTTGGCTCGCAAATCGGCCTCCGAATGCCTCGAATCTAGTCACAAATAATTCGTTTAGTCAATATAATTTATCGGAATTAACTTCATAAGAAAATGCTAATTTTCCATAAAAATCCAAATTTTAGCTCAAAAATCGCTTGTGGGGGCCACGTCTCGAAACTCGATAAAAGTTACAAAATCCGCCCATTCAACCACAAGTCTAACCATACAAATTTTATCGAAATCCGACCCCAACTCGACCCTTATATCTTAAATTTAAACTAAGAGGGGTTTCAAACCTTTCCAACTTAATTCGTCAATTAAATGATAAAAACAACCATGGATTCAGGTAATTTAACCAATATTGAGTTATGAACACTTACCCCGTTGTATTCCTTGAAAAACTCCCGAAAATCGCCTCTTCCCGAGGTCAAATCCGTCAAACACTGAAAATGGGACAAAGTCCCATATTCAGAACTTAAACTCTCTGTATAGACCTATCTTCTTCGCGAACGCGACAGGTCCCTCGCATTCGCGAAGCACAACTCGACTGCCCACAAATTTAACCCTTCGCGAACGTGACCGTGGCTTCGCAAACGCGAAGCTTTGCAAATCTTACCCTTCGCAAACGCGACCACGGCTTCGTGAACGCGAAGCTTTACCAGCTCACACCTTCGCGAATGCGACAGCCACCTCGCGAACGCGTAGAACAAGGACTCGGGGGTCCCCAATAGCCTCACTCCTCTTCCCGAACGTGACACCTCTCACGCGTTCGCGATGCACACACAGACCATACCTTCACATTCGCGTTCGCGTCCTTCCCTTGGTGGATGCGAAGAACAAAACCTCACACTCAGAAAACACTATTCGCGAAAGTGAGGGCCCACTCACGAACGCGAAAGAGAAAATCAAAAAAATGCAGCAACAGATATCAGCAATCTCACCAAGGCCAAAAATAATCCGTTAACCATCCAAAACTTACTCGATCGCCTCTGGACCTCAACCAAATATTCCAACAAGTCCTAAAACATCATATGGACTTAGTCGAACCCTCAAATCACCTCAAACAATGCTAAAACGATGAATTACACCCCAATTCAAGTCTAATGAACTTTGAAATTTCTAATTTCTACAAACGACTCCGGAACCTACCAAATCACGCCCGATTTACCTCAACTTTTGTGCGCAAGTCATAAATGACATAACAGAGGTACTCAAATTTTCAGAATCAGATTTTGACCCCGATATTAAGAAGTCAACCCCCTGGTCAAACTTCCCAAAAATTCAACTTTTGACATTTCCAGCCTAATTCTACTACGGACCTCCATATAATATTCTGGACACTCTCCTAAACCCAAATCACCATACAGAGCTATTGGAATCATCAAAATTGAAATCCGAAGTCGTTTACGCATAGGTCCATATCCGGTCATTTTTTCTAACTTAAATTTTCAATTATGAGACTAAGTGTCTCATTTCATACCGAATTCCTTCCGGACCCGAACCCACTGACCCGGTAAGTCATAAAACAATTATAAAGCATAAATTGAGCAGTAAATGGGGCAACAGGGTTATAACACTCAAAACGACCAGCCGGATCGTTACAAAAATGAATCTCTAGAACAAGAAATATCAAGACTGATGGAACAGATAAAAGTATTAGAACAGAGACTCCAAGCAATAAAGTTTGAGATAGTGCAATTTCAAACTCAAGAAGTTCCTCAATTGAGTTCTCCATCTCAAAACAAAATAGATGAGAAGGGTGTGCATTCCCTACTGAATGCAATAAAATCCACTGTATCGGATGAAGATACAGCTAGTCCGGTTCAAACGGTAGCATGTAAAGACTTATCAAATCCGTTTATGGCTATCACTTTGCCAAAAAGTGAAGAAGAAGGATCATCAAGCCAGTTAAGAAGAAGACTACGAAAAATATTGATACAAGGAGAAGTATTAAGAAAGAAGGGAATAGCTTCAAAAAAGAAAAAAAATGGAAAAATAGAAACTATTGTTAAACAAACATTAGAGGAGTTTTTTCAAGACAAAGATAAGCACATATTATTAAAAATCCTAGCCCAGAAAGAAACAGTCCAAGTCCTAGCCCAGAAATAAATCATAGTCCAGAAATGTCCCAAAGATCAGGAGAAGATGGTAATTACGAAGACAAAAACTATTATCAAGATGCTTAAGATCCAAACGACGACTCAGAGATGAGTTTTGATTCAGTAGCACTACACAATCTTGACACATATAAAAATAAGATGAAGGACAGGAAACAAATAGTGAAGAATTACTATCTGATACAAGAGGTACAATAATACAACTAGCAAAAGGAGAAATGACATAAAGTAAGTAATACTATGACATGTGAAAAAAGAAGACTAAAAATAGCTGAAGAAGACTTGCAACAAAGCTGAAAAAGACTTGCAACAAACTTTGGAATAATCAGCGAGTGGAGAAAATAATTGCAAAACGACAAATAAAAGAGAATTATTTCTGTTCAAGCCATGTGACGATGGGGCCCAAAGCAGTACCGACAAGGCTAAAAAGAAAAATGTTCTAAAGGAGTTTAGAATCCGTTTTTAAATCCGCTCAAAGTTTTAGCTATAAAAGAGGGAGAGACTGAAGAAAGAAGGACAGAACGAAAGAATCAATCAGAAGAAAAACACAAACCTCTCTTCAACTATTCACCATCCACAACCAGCGTAGGCTCAAAACCACACTTAATTATAACTTTTTAATTTTCAATTTATCTTTTCAATTTATCTATATATATATAAAGACAATTATATGTAGATTTTATCCTTATTGCTAGTGATAGCTTGGTATGGGTAAGTAACAAAGTTTTAACTATGAAGTTTGTAGTATGTATAATTTCTTCTAAAGAAGTAACGAAAGGACCTCTTAAGTTAAGATTGTGAAGTTTGTGAGAACTGATAATTAATTATATATTTATATATTTCATAAGTCAGGACAGTAGAAACAATCTCATAGAAGAAAAAACCATGGTGTGGCTGCATATATTATCATATTGTATGCAAGATATATATTTATATAGTAGCTGCAGGATGTGATTGATTTAATCTTTACATAAAATAATCCTCTAATTATATTTTCCATAGAAACATGTCGTTTCGGTTCAAATTTCCTCCCACCCACCCAAAAAAAAGAGAGTTCTAACCATGTACAAGGAGCTAGCGCACAATATATAACTTTCTATCTGATAAATAGAGCTCGCTTTGTAACGACCCGACCGGTCATTTTTCTTTCTAGATCCCCGTTCTCCTAATTAAGACTCCCGAATGTGTTGTTACTATTTTATGATTTGCGGGGATGGTTGGTTTGGGTTTGGAAGGGTTCGGGTTGAAATCAAAATACTTAATTTCTTAATTGTGGCTTATAATGGATAAGTTTGACTTAAGTCAACGTTTTGAGCAAACGACCTCAAAACCGAATTTGACTGTCCCAATAGGTTCGTATGATGATTTTGGACTTGGGCGTGTGTTCGGATCGGGTTTCGGATGACCCGGGAGCGTTTCAACGCTTAATATTGAAAGTTGGCGCGTTGAAGGTTCTTCAAGTTCTTTAAGTTTGGATTGGAGTAGACTTTGGTATTATCAAGGTCCGTTTGGGATTCCGAGCCTAAGAATGGTTCCGTATGGTGATTTATTACTTGCAAGCAAAATTTGGTGTCATTTCGAGTAGTTTAAGTATGATTCGGCGCGTTCAGAGTAAGTTGAAAAACTTCAAGTTCATGAATTGATTCTATTTGGTTTTGGGGTGTGATTCATTTGGTCGAGGCCCCGGGACCCCCGTGTAGGATTCGGAGGGTTGGCGGAGCTTAATTACACTTTGGAGATGAGCTGAAGGTGGGTGGCATCTGGTGCGTTTGCACCTGCTGTGGGAATGGCCGCAGGAGCGGCACCGCAGGTGCGACGCCTTGTTCGCAGAAGCGAAAGTGACCAACCAGGCATGGGTTCGCAGGTGCGGGAGCCTGGGCATAGGTGCACATCTGCAGGCATGAGATTATTTCCGTAGAAGCGGAAGTATGTGGGTTGGCTAGGGATCGCAGGTGCGATCCACTTTTCCGCAGAAGCGGGCTCGCAGAAGCGAGACTTTGTCCGCAGAAGCGAGAGGGGCTTTCCTGGGCAAGGTCCGCACCTGCGACGATTTGTCCGCAGAAGCGGATACACATGTGCGATTGTTTTGTCACGGGTGCGAAAATCGTTGAGGCAGCAAGGGGTGCATTTATATCGGACTTAGATTCTTTTTCTCTCGTTTTCACTTGGGGTGGTCGATTGAGGAGGTCTTGGAGAGGGAGTTTTCGCCTATCATCATGAGGTAAGTAATTACTACTTAATGTGAGTTTAATACGCGAATTTTGGGTAGATTTTTAACATGTGAATTGTAGTAATTATAGGTTTAGTTGAAAACCCTAGATTTTGATAAAAATGGGATTAGGCCATGAAAATGATTATGGAATTGAGTAACATTTATGCAATATTTATCTTAAAAAAATTTCGAAATTCGGACCCATGGTAAATTTTTAGGAATATCCCAATTTGAGTTGGGTAATTACTCTAATAGCTAAGTTATGAACTTTTGAATATATATATTGATTTATTTATACAATATTTGGATAGTTTCGGATTGTTCGGCACCGACTTGAGGATTTAGAGTGATTAGTGGATCGGTAAGTGAACTTGAGAACAAGGTAAGTCTCTTGCCTAACTTTGTAATAGGAAATTTTCCCCATAGGTATTTAAATTGCTAATTGCTACTAATTGTGGGCTCTACGTACGCACGAGGTGATGAAAGTCCGTGCGCAGCTAGAATTCATGTTATGTCCGGGTAGACATAGACCCTTATTATCTCATTACTTGCACTATTTGAACCGGACTAGTTAGATTGATTACTTGTATTAATAAGTGATACTTGGCAAAAGATCAATGTTAAATCGAGCTTCATTACTTACAGAGTTGGCGGAAATGTTTAATTATTGACGGAAATTATATCCTTTCATGGGTTTACCTTGGAGCTGTAAATGTGAAATTCGAAATCCGAAAAGTTTCCTTATTCATGTGGATCGGGCCGAATGCCTCGACAATATTTATATATATGGGATGCATCCATGGATCGGACCGTACGACCTCGGTAGTGTATGTACACGAATATTATGGATCGGTTCGTACGACCTTGGCATTACTCGTGCATATTGTCACTCGGAGTCCAATTTCACTTGATATGCCCGGCAGGACTTGAGGGTTTATAGTGCATGTTAAGTCCTTACTTGTTGAGAATATTACGTGATATTTGGGGACTTTTTAGTTGTTACTTGTTAATTGATCAGTTAATTATTGCCTCTTATTCCATCATTGATGTTTATTTTCACGTTTATTAAATAATCTTGTTCATTATATATTTTGCCCACTAGTAAGTATCGAAGTCGACCCCTCATCACTACTTCTTCGAGGTTAGACTAGATACTTACTGGGTACATGTTGTTTATGTACTCACTCTACACTTATGCACTAATCGTGCAGGATCTAAGGCAGGTGCATCTGGCGATCATACAGGCGCGTAACCCGTTACCCAGAGGCCTAGTGATGAGCTGCTCTCTATGCCGTTCTGCAACACCCGGAGCCTCTCCTTACTGTATTTTATTTTATGTCTATCTTATTCTAAACAGTAGAGTATGAGGTTTTATATATTCTACTAGTTTGCTCATGCACTTGTGACATCTGGTTTATTTAATATTCTAGTGGACATTTTATTGTTTTGGGTATTAAACTTACTACTTTACTCTTTTATTTATTTTGATGCTCGATTTTACTATAATTTCCTTATTAATAACTGCCTCATTAACTAAAAATCAGTTACTTTAAAAATAATAAAATGAACAATTATATGTGTAGATCACTGTTGGCTTGCCTAACGGCGATGTTGTGCACTATCACGACCTATAGTGGAAATTTGGTCGTGACAGCTGGTATAAGGGCTCTAGATTCACATAGGTTTCATAAGTCATGAGCGGTCCTAATAGAATCTTGCAGATCGGTTCCTAATAGAGTCTTGCAGATCGGTGCGGAGACGTTCGTACTTATCTTCGAGAGGCTATAGGGTGTAGGAAACTTCTATTTCTTCATCTTCTATCATGAAATTGATGTTGTGCTAAATATCTTTTTCTTATTCTCTCACAGATGGTGAGAACATGCGCGGCTGATGTACCCGGCAGTAGAGGAGCTGCTCCCCTTGCTGCTAGAGGTCGAGGCAGAGGCCAGGGGAGAGCTCCAGATCGTTCTAGAGGACGAGGGTGTCCTAGAGTTTCTCCCATTGTACCACCAGTGGAGGATCCAATCATTGAGTAACAGGGCGAGGTGCCTGCAGCTGAGCCGGCCCGGACATATTTCACGTTCGCGCCAGGATTTCAGGAGGTCATGGGCCGTATGCTCCGATTTATGGATTCTATGATGCAGACTGGTTTATTTCTAGCTGACCCAGCCACATCTCAGGAAGGAGAGGGAGTACAGACCCCTACCGCTCAGGCTCCAGGGCACGCTACTGCCGTATATCAGACCCCAGGTGCAACGCCTATGGGCGGAGCTCAGCCAGTTGCAACGACTGCACTGGAGCCCAGATTAGATGCGATCTGTCGAGCTGTATAATCTGTTAGACAGATGGACCAGACTGCATCCTCCAGCCTTTAGCGGTGAGAGACATGAGGACCCCCAAATATTTATTGACCGTTATAGGGACAGACTGCACAACATGAGGGTATTAGAGTCTAACGGGGTGGACTTCACGACATTTCAGTTTGAGGGCAGGGCCCTTATATGGTGGCAGTCCTACCTTCTTAGTAGGACATCGGGTTCACCTCCCTTGACTTGGGATCAGTTCACACATCTCTTTTTGGAGAGATATATTCCACCATCCCAGAGGGAAGAGCTATAGGGCCAGTTCGAGTTGCTTTAGCAGGGTCAGATGTCTGTGACCGATTATGAGGCAAGGTTCTCTAAGTTATCCCGCCATGCACTCATGATACTCCCCACCGTTGCAGATAGAGTACAGAGGTTCATTGCGGGCTTGCATTATGGTATTCAGGTTACTAGGGCCAGTGAGGTGGAGATGGGGACTCCCTACGAGTAGGTTATGGAGATAGCTCGACGGATAGAGGGTATTCGCACCCAGGGCTAATTGTATACAATGGGGGAGAAGAGTTCTCGGCATTCTGAAGGTTTCATCAGCGCCCCATCTGGGGGCAGAGGTCAGTTCGTGAGGGGTTATTCTAGTAGACCCACTTATTCAGCACCACCGCCATCTAGGGGTGCACTAGTGCGGCCCTATTTCAACGCCATTCCAGAGAGCTCCTACCTTCCACCGGCTATCCAGGGCCTTCCTAGTAGGTATTCAGGTCCCCATGCCTAGACTCAGGCTCAGTCATATTTCATACGGAGAGGTTGTTATGAGTACAGGGAGCTTGGTCACATGCGAAGATCTTGCCCCAGGCTTCGGGCCAAGGCAGTGCAACAGGGCCAGCATGGACACCAGCCAATAATTACTGCGCCAACAACTACATCGGTCGTATGGCCTGCCAGAGGTGGAGGCAAGTTAGGTGGCACTTCAGCTAGGTTCTATGACTTTCCAACCAGACCAGATGTAGAGGCCTAAGATGTCGTGATCATAGGTATTATTTATGTATGTGGTAGGGATGCTTCAGATCTATTTTATCCAGGATCTATGTATTCATAGGTTTCATCTCTCTTTGCTTATTTTCTAGGTGTTCCTCATGAGTCTTTGGGTGTTCCTATTTATGTGTCCACGTCCGTGGGTGATTCTGTTATTGTGGATCGGGTCTACCAGTTCTGTATTGTGACTTTAATTGGTTATAAGACCAGAGAGGAACTTTTGTTGCTCGATATGACCGACTTTGAGGTCATCCTGGTCATGGACTGGTTGTTGGTCCACGTCCAATTTACACTCAATAGTGAGTGGGAACGGTCGTTGGAAGAATAGTACCCAACAAGAGTCAGGGTCGATTTTCACATGGAGTTACTAGGGGTGTTAGGAGTATACACTTGACGAAAGCATAAGGAATATCTAAATTGCACTTCCACAACAAGTTTTGATTTCTAATTCTAATTTTACTCTAGCAGTTATAAGTTAAAGAAAAGAAACTAGAAGCAAATCAATATTTTTGGTGTTTTTCCAAATAGTTTAAAGGCCTATGGCTGTGACCATAACCTAGATGTTTGACTAATGGGATAAAGACGTTAGTGTTTGTTTTGTTGATTGGGGTGTATTATAGCTCTCAACTCTACGTTACCCTCTCAATACCTCTCGATTAGAGAGTGATTTTGCCAATTTTGGCTTTCTCAAGTCCAAATGGTTATCAACCAAAACAGTTGATAAGGGCTCAAGTCGGGTTATTACTATCTCTAGGTTGAACCCTTTAATTGGGCTAATCAATCTCTCAATTGACCCAATTCCTTGTTAGGTAAGTTATCCTAGACTAGGTCCTTGTTTCTCAAATAGAGACTAAGTCAAATAGGCATGAATCAATATTTGCAACCATTAATTCTAAAATTGAAGCATGAACTAAGCTAAATAATCAACACCCAATCAAAAACAACCCTAGTAAGAGTCTAGCTACTCATAATGGGTTTTGAAGAAAATAAAGAAGAAAAGCTAATTAAACTCATGTTGCAAGATTAAAATGATGAAATCTTATGTAAATACACCAAAATAATGTAAAACTTCCTAAAGTAGTAAAGAAAAACGGCTAGAGCAACTTCAAATGTTCAAAACTTGACTAAATTTTGTGAAACTTGTCTATTTATACAGGGACAAAAATCTCGGACAAACATGCCCCTCGGGAGGTTCTGCGGACACACAATTCCATGGGTGGTCCGCAGATTTCTTGAGCTGGCAACAAGTGGAGTTCCACTGCCGCATATTTCAGAACTGCGGCCGCACATTTCTGGACTACGACCGCGAGGCAATCTTCTTCGGCCGCACAATTCTTGTGCGGTCCGCAATTTATAAAGGCTCCTGGACTTGGTCTTTCTACATACTCTCTGATCTTTGACTCCTAGTACTATTCTGCAGCTGCATAATTCATGTGCGGTCCGCACATTGCTGAAAGGTCTGCCATATTTTTCTTCTTGTTGTGCGGCCACAGATGGAATTCTGCAGTCCGCAATTTCTTCTGCGGACCGCACATTTGTGCTTATGCACCCTTTATTACCTTGTGCTTTGAAACACTCTTTTTTGAGCCATATTTTATTTTGGGAGACCAAACTTCCAGCATTCCTACAATTTTGCATAATTTCATTAGTTCCGGGAACACAATTCAATAATTTTGGACTAAAATGAAATCTAAAAGGTGCTAATAAGTAGTCAAAATCCCCACTTATCAACTCCCCCAAACTTGTCTTTTCTTCTCCTTAAGCAAATAAATTAATTCCACCTCGAAAGGTTAAGGGTCATTATAGCGAGTCAAAGGTGAGCCATCCACACATCAGTTAGGACAAATAATTACCCACAGAACTCATGTATTATCAACAAGGCGACAATTCAAACATTCATGCACATATAATTCTAATGTAACATTTGAGCTTCAAGAATTGACTTTACTCATCAAGGATTCTTGCTCTATCATGTAAGTCATAGTGGAATCCAAACTCTTCCTCCTCTACTTTCCATTTGCCTAGCTCACTTAAGAAATTTAGCACTCAATCCAAAGATTTATGAAAGGTTCACTCATCTCTCTCAAGAGAATGTCACAAGTCCTGCTTCAAGTACCATAGGCTTGCCCCTCATGTAGATCGCCACTAATGTAATGTCACTTGGTTTGAAATCAAGTGAGATTTCTTCCCGGATGTAATGAAGGCTTTAGGATTAGGGTCGGATACAATATGGGTGAGTGGTTACACCTTTCCTTAAGCACTCCATCTTTCATTTCTCGGCTCACACTTTTCCAATTCTTAGAGGCACTTTTTTTTCATTGGGGACTAGAAAGACTTACCATCACTCTTTCACATATTCACTTTTTGCATTTTCTTTTTGTTCTTTTCTTTTCTTTCCTTCTCTTCTCATTGAGATCATTTCTTTTCTCTTTTTGTGCCTTGATACCTTTTTCAAGTTCCTCATCTCTCCCCCCAAACTTATATTTTGAGCCGTTTATTTCACATGAGTGTTAAGGAAAGCTCGGGTGCCAAGAGAGGATCACGACAAAATGGGTAAACACTTGTAACATGGTTATCAAATGAAAAAGGCTAGAGGCTCAAAGGGTTTGACTAGGGATAATGACATTTGTTGGCAATAGAAGACTCAAACGGGCCAAGGAGGGCCTACAATCACTTTTCAAACCAAGCAAAACTTAGAATTTCGCCTTGAAACACATTCAGGGCAAGTTTTGGACTATTCGTATGGATACTTGGTCTGGCAACAATTCACCTCACCTCTCACAAAACCGGATTGTTAAAGGGACAGAGTCGAGGTCCCACAACGACCACATTCACTAACTAGAGCTATTTATTTCAAAATCCTTGTCTCTAACCATAAGCACGCAGTTAAGTGTGTTGGTACCAATTGAAGCATGGTTGACTCTTCGAGCATGACTTAATTAGGTATTTTTATTCATTACTACTACTATTATTACCTAAACATAAAAACGGACTCATTCCCTTAAGAAAGTTGTCACGCTATCCATCGTTGGGACAAGTCATCCGGTTCACATAACAACAACCTTTGGAAAGAACCGTGGTATTAAGAAAACCAAAGGCTTATTATCTACTAAAACATAAAGAGAAGCTACTAAACCAAAGAAAGAAGCTACTAAATCAAACAAATAACTAATAAAGAAACAAAAATAAAGAAGCTAATAAGCAAACACTACTGAAGATAGAATGAATATACATAATGAGATAAAGAGACAGTATATACATAATAAGAAAAGAGAAAATAATATCAATTTATTACAGACCAAATGTCTCAGAATGTATCAAATATAATCAATAAACTCTACCCATGAATAAAGATAAACATTGTCCCCAACGCTTAACAAAATATGAGTAAAAGAGGGGAAAGAGGGAAGAAAACTCCCTATGGATCCTTGGACATCTCTGTGACCCCAGCAATGTCACCGCCCGCAGGATCATCCAATTGAATCTCATCATTCTCAAGGAGCTTCTTCAATGTCTCTTCAACTGTAGGGGGAAATTGAGGTGCCTGAACAGAAGATAGTGTTGCAACAGTACTGGATAAATCAAACAACTTTGTAGTGGCTGTCTGTATTGGGTTGTTGAGGCTCGCCAATGTCTGGGAGACTCGCAGCGCATAGAGTGGGGCCGTAGGCATGGACACTGGCTTCAAAGCCGAGGTGAGAGCTATGGCAGGAACTGCAATATGGGTTGTGGATGATGGCGGAGGCATAGCTGCCTTCCTGGATCAATTGAAGTGGATGGAGCATCAACTGCTGCAGCAACTACCGTCGCTGGCTCATCAGACTAACCCGCGGTGGTAGGAGGCTGAACTTTCTTCTTTGGATTGTTCGCATCCATCAGTAAATACCAAGTAAAATAGTTATTCGGCCTCACCTTTGTGTCATAATCTCTCGGCTATACCCTTCCATCCATGAGATATTCTGTAATGGTGTTGGGGTGCAGGTAGGACGAGTCATCTTGCCGAGCAATCACTGATATGTTGGATGACATCACGACACCCACGTTGATAAGGTACCCGGCCATAATAGAAGAAACCAGTTTCCTAAGGAATTGGAAGGTAAGTCTCATTCTGGTTCAGGTCCAGTCTGCTGCAAACAAAGGTTTACCACCTCTTCCCCCTCGAAACTGAGAGTGCTCCGGTGGATAGGAACCCCAGCTGCAATCCAAGGAGGTGGTGGCCCTGGTGCTACTAGAATCTCCGCTGACCAAGGACGGGTTGCGTCTCCCAATGCATACTTCTCTAAATATTCCTTTGGCTCAACAACTTTGAATCCCAAGTACGTGTTAAGTGTATGTTGGTCAAATCTTACTTTTAAGTTCCGTACTTTTGTAACTTTTTTCACCTTTTTAATGTGATCTACATTTTCATAGAATTCCCGGACCAGGTACTCTTTGGAGTCCAATACACTTTGAGTGAACCACATCTGCCCCTTGCATTCCCTAAACAGTCTCAGCAGTGCTGGGTTGTACCTCTCCAGATCTTTCAATAGAAACTATCGCTCGAGAGTTAGCGACCTCACTGTCCACAATGTACGAAAGCTGGTGAAGGCAACCAAGCTAACAAATCGGTCCTCCCAAACCTCTTTCTTCTTCGACCTTTCAAGGCCGGCAGCTATAGTATTTCCCTTTCTGCTATCATCGGGAATATCTTGAACTAATGTAATATGTGCCTCAAGGACAGGTGTGGCCGATTGCTTAGAATCCTGACTAGCACTCTCCGAGTCTTCAAAAGTTCTATGAGATCAGGACGGCTCCTCCCTGAGTTGGTACCTCTCTTGCGGCATTGACTGTACAACCGATTGCTCCTGAATAGAGGCTGAGTTGCCCTCTAATGCTTCCCTAGACGGTACATATGAGCTTGTGTCAGAAAGATGTGCACCTCTCCCTCTGTCGGCTGTAGCTTTCTTTGCAATTGTCTTTTGTTAGCCAAGGGGTAGGGCACTCTTGCCTCAACCCCGAGAAGGTTCACCCTTCCCTTTAGAAGTTGCCTCTAGATCGAACCATTGCCTTTATCAAGCAAAGGCAATTGTTAGTTGCAATTCAATATTCAAACCCAAAAGATGCCAACTCTGTGATGACAAAGAATTGGCTGATGTGTGGTGGCAACATGGTTTCTGCGGTCCGCACAATTAGACCTCCGGCCTCACATTTGAGTCACAAAGTGTAGACTCTGTGATGATAGTAAAAGGGTCGTTCTGTGACCGCAATGGGAATTCTGCGGTCCGCACATTTTACCTTGCGGCTGCAGACCCCTTCTTCACTAATAATGCCATAGAATCAATTTCCGTGGACTGCACAATTCCAGGTGCGGCCATAGAATTAAAAAACTTTGAATAGTTCAGTTAGGTCATTCTAGGCTTTACAATTTTGTGCACAATTTGACATGGTAAAATCATAGAAGCATGAAAATATGTTAACCCAGTCCCCAAAGAGCATGTATTAGTTAACCCACTACAGATTTACCCCTACATGAATGCATAATTGAATTTTATTGACAAATGGCCATAAAATGACTAAAAATCTACTAATTAAAAGAAGAAGAATAACAAGAAATTGAAGCATACCAGATGAATGAGTGTGATAAGTGACTGAACCTAGATGTTGTGTGTGTGGACAGATAGATTCACCAAGAAATTTCAGGAGAGGGTTATTTTTGTGCTCAGAGAATGAAAAAACATAACCCTTGCCCCTGCCATTCTATTTAAACTTTATGGTCTATGAAAGGGGAAGAAGGTCGAGTGAGGCCGCAAATTTTCATGTGCGGTCTTCATTCTCATTTACTTGGGGCTTCATTTTTGGTTCTCCATCCGTGGTCCGCAAATTTCTACATGCGACCGTAGATTTCTTGTTGTGGTCGCACTTCGACCTTTTTTCTGATAGACTAAACTTCAGAGAGTTCGCATTTCCAACTTTTCATCTGTGCGGTCCACAAGATAATTATGTGGCCACATTGCTCTTTTGCTACAACACTCGAAACTGTGTGGTCCGCACAAATCAACTGCGGTCCGCACTTCTTTCAACACTTAGCCACATTTTTGTCCACAGTTCCTGTAGGTCACACTCAGCCTTGTAGCACACTTCAAATCAAGATAGCACAAAAATAACACCTAACTACAAAAAAGAAAAATAAACATGTGTTGCCTCCCAAGAAGCACCTGATTTAACGTTGCGGCACGACGCAGAATACCATCAATTGAAATGAATGACCGCCACGACATGGCTATCTCCAACCTTTACCAAATAGTGCTTTACCCAATGACCATTGACTCGGAATACCTCATTGTTTTTGTTATTCAAGTCTAATGCCCCAAAAGATGTCACACCCATAATTTCAAAAAGACCACTCCATTTAGACTTTAATATCCCGGGAAACATCCTCAACCTTGAGTTAAACAACAATACAAGATCGCCCACCTTGAACTCTTTGTTCCAAATGTATTTGCCATGAAGATATTTCATCTTTTCTTTGTACAAGGACGAACTTGTATAAGCATGGTACCATAACTCATCCAATTCATTCAAGTGTGCAACCCTCAAGTTAGCGGCTACATCCCAATCAAGATTCAACTTCTTTAGAGCCCGCATGGCCTTGTGCTCAAGTTTCACTGGAAGATGACAAGCCTTTCCGAATACCAACCGGTATGGCGACTTCCACTTGACCGCTAGATTGTGGATGATAGGGAGTCATGAACTTATGAGTAACACCATACTTGCTAAGTAAAGTGTCAAAAGTATTGTTGCAAAAACGTGATCCCCCATCGCTTATAATTGCTCGCGGAGTACCAAACCTTGTGAAAATATTCTTCTTCAAGAACGCCACCACACTTATCGCCTCATTATTAGGTAGAACAACGGCCTCAACCCATTTGGACACATAATCCACTGCGACCAAAATATAGGAATATCCACAAAAACTCACAAAAGGACCGGTACACATCTTCTAATCACCCCATCCGTATAAATCCGGAAAAGGTATGGTTCATCCCAATAATAATCTTATAAATCCCGTTTGAGCTTCTTCCTTTGGTTTGAAGAGAACTCATCCGGGATGATTTCACATGCAAGGAAATTTGCTAGATCCACGAACCATGGCACCGCTTTCATTGAAATAGCCAAGAGTTGCTCCTAGGGGAAGGAGTCATTTATTTCAAGGCCATCATGCGGCCTCCCCTCCTAATCCAAACAAGACAAGTGGTCCGCCACTTGGTTTTCACTCCCTTTTTTACCTTGGATGTCAATATCAAACTCTTGCAACAAAAGCACCCATCTCATCAACCGAGCTTTGGATTCCTTCTTTCTCATAAGATAACGAAGCACTGCATGATCCGTGTGGATAATGACCATAATGTTGTAGTTGACTTGGGCACTATTCATGGTCTTACTAGTGTAGTAGACTGGGTGAAAAATCTTGTTAATGTGTTGCCCCAAACCGGCCCCAACTGCTACATCACTTGCATCACACATGAGTTCAAAAGGGACACTCTAATTTGGAGCGGTGATGATGGGAGTAGTTGTCAACTTGAACTTCAACAATTCAAAAGGTCTCATGCAATCATCATTGAAGTTGAACTTAGCATCTTTCTCAAGAAGCTTGCACAACAGATTCACCACCTTAGAGAAATCTTTAATGAAGTGCCAGTAGAAACCCGCGTGGCCTAAAAGGCTCCGCACACCCTTTACCGAAGTTGGAGGTGAAAGTTTAGAAATCACCTCAATCTTTTCCTTGTTAACTTCAATTCCATTCTTTGAGATTTTGTGACCAAGGACAATGCCATCCTCGACCATGAAATGACACTTTTCCCAAATGAGCACCAAATTTGTTTCTTCACATCTTACCAACACTTTATCCAAATTCGCAACACAATCATTAAAAGAATCTCCAAGCACCGAGAAATCATCCATTAAAACATAAAGGTAGTTCTCCACCATGTCCGTGAAGTAGCCATCATACACCTTTGAAAAGTCACCGATGTATTTCACAAACCAAATGGCATCCGCTTGAAGGCGAAAGTACCATAGTGACATATAAAGGTTCTTTTCTCTTTATCCTCCGGAGCAATAAGAATTTGGTTGTAGCCTGAATACCCATCAAGAAAGTAATAGAAAGCACGACCGGCCAATCTATCAAGCATTTGATCTAAAAAAGGAAGTGGAAAATGATCCTTCCTTGTGACTTTGTTGAGTTTGCAATAGTCCATACACACCATCCATACGGTCACCGTTCTTGTAGGAATCAACTCATTCTTGTCATTGGTGACCACCGTCATGCCCCCTCCCCCCCTTCTTTGGGACATATTTAACCGGAGAAGTCCACGAACTATCGGAGATGGGGTAGATAAATCTGGCATTCAACCACTTGATAATCTCCTTCCACTACTACAAAAAAAACCTTTAGCAGCAATTATTTAGTGGCAATAAATTAATTGCCGGTATTGATTCTATGAAGGTCCAATGTTACCGGCAATTGAATATTTGCTGATAAAAAACACATTTTTACTGGCAATTGAAAACAATGTCCATTAAAAGATATGCTTTTTATAATTATTTTAAATCTTCCCTCCTTCTGATTTTAATCCCTTCGTATTCTTTTCATATCCCTCCTATTTTTCATAAGTTAAATATTTTTATTTATTTATTCAATTTTTTCTTCTTTTTCGAAAAACCAACGCCTTAATGTAAACCCTCAAAAGAAAACCCTCGGCCCCCAAATTCATATCTCCGAAGCAAGCCTCGGTTTTGTCCACCTTCAATCATAGGTGTTTTGGCCTTCAATCACCGGTGTCTATCTTCAGTCTCTTTGGGATTACCAAATCTCAGGTATTCCTCTATCTAGCTCCATCTCTTTCACTCAATATTTCTTAGGGTATCACTGATTGAAGTTATTTAAGAGTCCATCTATATACAAACTGAAGTATTTCAAACGAAAAGTTCCAAATAATGGAACATAAATTCTCAAATTTGTTGTAACATGTGAACATAATTTCTATTTGCTAGATGAAAGCGGAATTTGCCCCCTTTTCATTTAAGGTACTTCTTCTTTGAATTTGTTTTTATACCTGGTTTGACCCCTCTCCTTATAGTTTATTGATTCTATTTCTAGTTAGTAGTTTGTCACGACCCAGAAAACCTAACATATCGTAATGGCGCCTATCTCAATACTAGGTAAGCCGACAACATCAATAACCCACAATTTCCTTTAAGTTTGAAAACATAGTGTTTAAATACAATACCAAAAATCTCGCAAATTCCGATACAAACATTCCCAAAACCTGGTGTCACTGAGTACATGAGCGTCTTTACATTACAAGTCTGGGAAACACGGTCTATAATAATCTTACACCAAATACAATAAATAAAAGGATAGGGAAGGAGAGACAAGGTCTACGAAATATGGCAGCCACCTCTGAATCTCCGGAAAATCAACACTCACTGTGTCCGGGATCACCTGGATCTGCACACAAAGTACATGGTGTAAAATGAGTACAACCAACTCAGCAAGTAACAATAATAAATAAAGAATCAATGCATCCTCTCAGAGTAACAGTCACGTAGTCCTCCCACTCACTCCAACCTCACAGTCGCTCTTTCCTCTCAGTCACTCAATCCTCTGAATCACTCAACACTCGGCACTTGGCACTCGCACTCAGTAGGTACCTGCGCTCACTGGGGGTGTGTACAGACTCCGGATGGGCTCCTTTAGCCCAAGTGCTATAACAAGCCAATCATGGCATAAATCAACAAAACATGCTGCGGCGTGCAACCCGATCCCATAAATATCCTCACAATTAAGTCCTCAGCCTCACTCAGTCATCAACCTCTCCAGTCTCTCGGGCTCAAAAGGTCATGAAAATTAGCCCAAAATGATAATATAATGTATCAATAAATAGCAACAGAGACTGAGATATGATATGAAATGAATGAACATGACAGAGTGTGATATTACGATTTGAACATATAATTCAAACACAAAAATGAACCCAGTGGGTACCAATAATAACAGCATATGTCTAAGCATGATTTTGTCTCAACTCAATTTTCTCTAACACATAGAGAAAGTACTGGTATCAACATATTATTCAACTACACGGTTCCATGAAATTTGACCAAGTCATAATTCCTACGGTGCACGCCCACACGCCCTTCACCTAGCATAAGCGTCACCTCAAAACCAATCACATAACACATAATCCGGGATTTCATACCCTCACGACCAAATTTAGAACGGTTACTTACCTCAAATCGTGTAATTCGTTATTCTGCAATGCCTTTGCCTCGCGAATCGGTCTCCAAACGCCTCTAATCTAGCCACAAATAATTCGATTCAGTCAATAGAATTTATTGGAATTAATTCCATAACAAAATACTAATTTTCCAACAAAATCTGAAATCTAGCTCAAAAATCGCTTGTGGGGCCCATGTCTTGGAACCCGATAAAAGTTACAAAATCCGGAAGCCAATTCAACCAAGAGTCTAACAATGCCAATTTTACCAAAATCCGACCTCAACTCGACCTCCAAATCTTCAAATCTTATTTTCAAATCCCTAAGTTCAAATCCCCGATTTACACCTCAAATACATGTAATCTAGTTGGATTATTTTATGAAAATTCAATATTATGGAGTCGAAAAGATCACAAGTGACTTACCTCAAGATTTCCCATGATTTATCGCTAAAACATCGCCTCACCAGCTCTTGGAAATGTCAAAAATGACAAAATTTCTCGGACCCTTCTGTGTTGTACATTGCCCAGTGCTTTCGCACCTGCGGCCATATTTCCACATCTGCGGTCCCGCTTCTGCAGTGCAAACACAGCATCTGCGGAAGTCACTTAGCCTAGCTGCCTCCGTTTTTTCGAGCCTTGGACCGCATATGCGCCTTCGTAGGTGCAAAAAATTCCATTGCACCTGCATGCCTGCCCGCACCTGCGTCCGTCCTACCGCTTCTGCGCCCACAAGTCCGCATTGGCGGCCCCTACCCAAATCCTTCTTGGCCGCTTCTGTAGCTCCCTCCCTGCTTCTCCGGGCTCGCACCAGCGGTTCCCACTCTGCAGGTGTGATTACACCAGCGGTAGCAAAAGTTCAGCTGCTTCTTCAACTTACTTCCAAGTCCGTTAACCACCCGAATTCAACTCTAGGCCCCCAGGACCTCAACCAAACATACCAACACATCTTATAACATCATACAAACATAGTCTAGTCTTCAAATCACATCAAACAACAGTAAAAACACAAATCATACATAGATTCAAGCCTAATGAACTTTAAAACTTCCAATTTCTACAAAGGACGACGGAACCTATCAGATCACGTCCGATTGACCTCAAATTTAGCACACAAGTCATAAATGACATAACGGACCAATTCAAATTTCCAGAATCAGATTCTGACCCCAATATGAAAAAGTCAACACCCAGGTAAAACCTTTCAAAAATCCGACTTTCGCCATTTCAATCTTAATTCCACTACGGACCTCCAAATAATTTTCCGGACACGCTTCTAAGTCCAAAATCAGCATACGGAGCTATTGGAAACATCAGAATTCAAATCCGAGGTCATTTACACATAAGTCAACATCCAGTCAACTTTTCCAACTTATGTTTTCAATTATGAGACTAAGTGTCTCATTTCACTTCGCAATCCTTCCGGACCCGAACCAACTAACCCGGTAATCATAAAACAACTGTAAAGCATAACGTAAGCAGTAAATGGGGGAACGAGGTTATAAGACTCAAAACGACCGGTCGGGTCGTTACATTCTCCCCCTATTAAACAAACTTTCGTCCTCGAACGGGTTTAGAATCATACCTGGAGTCTTAAATAGGTGTGGATATTTTATCCGCATCTCCTGCTCAATTTCCCAAGTAGCTTCTCCGACTGGCTAGCCTCTCCACTATACATTCATTGATACTATGTTCTTTGACCTCAGCTTTCGAACCTGTCGGTCTAAAATGGCCACCGGCTCCACATCATACGTCAAATTACCGTCCGACTGCACTGTACTGAAATCCATAATATGAGATGATCCCCGACATACTTCCGGATCATATATACATGAAACATCGGATGAACACTCAATAGACTAGGCGGCAATGCAAGTTCATAAGCCACCTCTCCAATCTTCTTAAGTAGTTCAAAAGGCCCAATATACCGAGGGCTCAACTTTCCCTTCTTCCCGAACCTCAACACACCATTCATTGGCAAAATCTTGAGCAGAACCTTCTCCCCAACCATGTAAGCAACATCACGGACCTTCCGGTCGGCATAACTCTTCTGTATAGACTGTGCCGTGTGAAGCCGCTCCTGAATTAATTTAACCTTCTCCAAAGTATCCTGAACCGAATCAGTACCCAATAGTCTAGTCTCACCCGGCTCAAACCAACCCACCGAAGAACGACACCATCTCCCATATAAAGCCTCATACAGAGCCATTTGAATGCTCGATTGGTAGCTGTTATTGTAAGCAAACTCTGTCAGTGGCAGAAATTGATCTCAAGGACCCCCGAAATTTATAACACAAGCGCGTAGCATATCTTCCAATATCTGAATAGTGCGCTCGAACTGTCCGTCCGTCTAAGGGTGAAATGTTATACTCAGCTGAACCCGCGTACCTAATTCTCGATGTACTGCCCTCCAAAACTGTAATGTAAACTGCGTACCCCGATCTGAAATGATGGACATTGGCACACCGTGTAGACAAACAATCTCGCAGATATAAATCTCAGCAACCATTCCGAAGAATAATTAGTACCAATTGGAATAAAATGCACGGATTTGGTCAACCGATCCACAAGCAGCCAAATAACATCAAAGTTCCTCATGGTCCGTGAAAGCCCAACTACGAAATCCATAGTAATACGCTCCCACTTCCACTCCGGAATTTCAAGTCTCTAAAGTAATCCGTCCGGTATCTGATGTTCGTACTTCACCTGTTGACAATTTAAACACCGAGCTACAAACGCAACTATATATTTCTTCATTTGCCTCCACCAATAGTGCTGCCTCAAATCCTGATACATCTTCGTGGCACCTGGATGAATGGAGTACCGCGAACTGTGAGCTTCCTGGAGAATTAACTCACGCAACCTATCTACATTAGGCACACATAGCTTGCCTGACATCCGTAATACATCGTCATCTCCAATAGTGACTTCTTTTGCATCACTGTGCTGAACCGTGTCCTTAAGGACAAGCAGATATGGGTCATCATACTGACGCTCTCTGATGCGATCATATAAAGAAGACCGGGAAACCACACATGCCAAAACTTGACTCAGCTCGGAGATATCCAATCTAACAAACTGGATGCCCAAGGCCTGCACATCCAAGGCTAAAGGCCTCTCTGCTACCGGTACATATGCTAAGATGCCAAAACTCTCTGCCTTACGTCTCAAGGCATCGGCCACCACATTGGCCTTTCCGGGATGATAGAGAATGATGATATCATAATCCTTAAGCAACTCCAACCACCTCCGCTATCGCAGATTAAGATCCTTATATTTAAACAGTAGCTGCTAACTCAAGATCGTGGATCGGGTAATTCTTCTCATGTACCTTTAACTATCTGGATGCATAGGCAATCACTCTACTGTCTTGCATCAGCACTGTGCCGAGACCAATACACGATGCATCACAATACACAATATATGATCCTGAACCTGTAGGCAACACCAATACTGGGGATGTAGTCACAGCTGTCTTGAGCTTCTAAAAGATCTCTTCACACTCATCCGACCACCTGAACGGAGCACCTTTCTGGGGAAATTTAGTCATAGGCGCTGCAATAAATGAGATACCCTCTACAAAGTGACGATAATTAGCGGCCAAGCCGAGAAAACTCTGAATCTCGGTAACTGAAGATGGCCTGGACCAACTTTGAACTGCTTCTATTTTCTTCGGATCCACCTTAATCCCTTTACTGGACACTATGTGTCCCAAGAACGCCACTGAACTAAGACAGAATTCACACTTAGAAAATTTGGCATATAGTTTCTCCTCTCTCAGCCTCTGCAATAAAATACCCAAGTGATGTGCATGCTCCTCCTGGCTAAGTGAGTACACCAGGATATCATCAATAAATACCCTGACAAATGAGTCAAGATACGGTTGGAACACGCTATTCATCAGGTGCATAAATGCTTCTGGGGCATTGGTTAGCCCAAATGACATCATAAGAAATACATAGTGACCATAATGAGTCCTAAATACTATCTTTAGAATATCCGAATCCCGAATTTTCAACTGGTGATACCCGGATCTCAAATCAATTTTGGAGAATACCCTCGCTCCCTGAAGCTGGTCAAATAAGTCATCAACACGCGGCAAAGGATATTTATTCTTGATTGTAACTTTGTTCAATTGTCTGTAATCAATGCACATTCGTATAGTACCATCTTTCGTTTTCACAAACAGAACTGCTGCACCCCAAGGCGACACACTAGGCCTAATAAACCCCTTATCAAGAAGTTCCTGAAGTTTCTCTTTCAATTCTTTCAATTTAGCTGGTGCCATACGATACGGAGGAATATAAATGGGCTGAGTGCCCTGCACCAAGTCAATACCGAAATCAATATCCCTGTCGGGCAGCATACCCAGCAGGTCTGCAGGAAATACATCCGGAAATTCTCACTACCGGTATCGAATCAATAGTAGGAGTATCTGCATCAACATCTCTCACAAAAGCCAAATATGACAAACACCCCTTCCTAACCATATGTTGGGCTTTCAAATAAGAAATTACCCTGATGGGAACATAATCTAGAGAACCTCTCCATTCAACCTTCGGCAACCCCAGCATTGCCAACGTCACGGTTTTTGTGTGACAGTCCAGAATAGCATGACATGTGGACAACTAATCCATACCCAGGATTACATTGAAATCAACCATACTAAGCAATAAGAGATCAGCTTTAGTCTCCAGTCCCCCAATAGTTACCACACACAACCGATACACACGATCCACCATAATAGTATCACCCATAGGCGTAGATACACATACAGGTGAAACTAAGGACTCACGGGACATATCTAGATAATGAGTAAAGTACGATGATACATACGAATAAGTAGAACCAGGGTTAAATAATATAGAAGCCTTACTATGGCACACTGAGACAATACCTGTGATCACTGCATCTGAAGCAACAACATCTGGTCTGGCAGGAAAAGCATAGAATCGGGCCTGACCGCTACCTGATCGGCCTCCCCCTCTTGGGCGACCCCTAGCTGACTGACCCCCAGCCCGAGCTTCCTGGGCGGGTGGTGAAGTAACTGGTGCTGAAGTCGTAGTCTGACTCCTCTGCTACACTGGACCTCCCGAGCGACAAGGACACTATCTCCACATATGCCCAAATTCTCTGCACTCTAAGCAGCTCCCCGGTACTAGTGGTGGAGCGTACTGAATCGGGCCCCGAGAATCAGAATAATTGCTAGAAGCACCCGGTGCAAATGAACCGTGAACTGAAGGGGCATGAGATGAACTCTGGATGGAAGGGAACTGAAAGGTTGCTGACCCTGATGAGAACTGTATGAACCATTGCTGGATGATGCACCACCGTGAACTAGATGACCCGTATGAGAGTGTCTGTAAGGACAACCCCTACCACGGTAAAACTGACCCCCTGAGGGAACACCTCTAAAATCACCTAGTCCACAAGGACTCTTGGCCTCCCTCTCTCCACGTTCCTGGTTACGGACCATCTCTATCTGCCAAGCAATGTCAACTACCTCATCAAAAATAGCACCAGATAGGCCCTCCCTAGTCATAAGTAACCGCAGCAGATATGTGAGGCCATCAATGAACCTCCTAATCCTCTCCCTATCAGTGGGAATCATCCAAACTGTGTGATGACCCAACTCAGAAAATCTCATCTCGTACTGCATAACAAACATGCTATCCTGACGTAACTGTTCAAATTGTCTGCGCAGCTCCTCTCTGTGAGACTGCGGCACAAACTTCTCCAAAAAGAGAATAGAGAACTCCTGCCATGTAAGTGGTACTACACCGACCAGCCTGCGCCTCTCATAAGCCTCCCACCAACTGAAGTCAGCAACATAAAACTGGAAAGTAGTGAACGAGACCCCACTGGTTTTCAGAATACCCGATGTCCGAAGCATCTGCTGGCACTTATCCAAAAAACACGGAGCATCCTCTGACTCAGCACTGCTAAATGATGGAGGTCGAAGCCTCCCAAATCTCTAAAGTCTCCTCTGCTCATCATCTGCCATAACAGGGACTATCGGGGCCTAAGCAGCTGCAACTGCCTGGGCTAGTAGTGCCCCCGATATCTGAAGTCCCTGTACTACCTGATCTGGGGTACGGGTAATAGGGATATGAGTACCTCCCCCGGCCTGAGAAGTGGCAGTGCGGCCTGAGCCAAAACCACCTGAGCAAGGCCAATACAAACTGTCAATATCTGGGCCAAAGCCTCATGAAGGCCTGGAATCACAATGGGCACAACTGGTGCCTGAGCTAGTCCTGTCGGCTCAGCTATATCTGGAATCTTCTCCTGAGTTAGAGCAACTGGTGGTGCTACAGGTGCTGCTCCAACTGTTGTATGAGTTACACCTCGACCTCTACCTCGGCCCCAGCCTCTACCGCGGCCCCATACTCTCGGGGCCCTAACTGGTGGCACTGGTGGCTAACCGTCCGGTTCGGTAGTACATGTTCTCCCCATCTCTGAGAGAATAGAATAACAGAATTTTAATTTTCCGGAATTAACAAGTTCGCATGATAGAATATAAGAAAGTGAAATTTCCCTAAGGGTTCGGCAGCCTCTCGAAGATAAGTACAGACGTCTCTGTACCGATCCGCAAGACTCTACTAAACCTTCTCATGACTCGTGAGACCTATGTAACCTTGGCTCTGATACTAACTTATCACGACCCAAAAATCCTAACCTGTCGTGATGGCGCCTATCTCAATACTAGGCAAGCCGACAACATCAATAACCCATGACTTCCTTTAAGTTTGAAAACATAATGTTTAAATACAATACCAATAATCTCGCAAATTCCGATACAAACACTCCCAAAACCTGGTGTCGCTGAGTACATGAGCGTCTATATATTACAATTCTGGGAAACATGGTCTATAATAATCTGAGACCAAATAAAATAAACAAAAGGATAGGGAAGGAGAGACAAGATCTGCAAAATATGGCAGCTACCTCTGAATCTCCAGAAAATCAACTGTGTGAAAGAATCAACACCCACTGTGTCCGAGATCACCTGGATCTGCACACGAAGTGTAGGGTGTAGTATGAGTACAACCAACTCAACAAGTAACAATAATAAATAAAGAACTGAAAGTAGTGACGAGCTTCAAAGCTAAGTCCAAATACAGTACTTTTCAACATGAAAAGGTAGGCATGCTTTCAAGTTCAACATTTAAAACTCCACATCAATTTCATATCATATTTTGATTGAAACATAAATAATATCTTTTTGAGTTTTCCAAAACAGTGATATATGACAGATGAAATGTAGCAATAATGGAATCAATGCATCCTCTCAGAGTAACAGTCACTCAATCCTCTCATTCACTCGAACCTCACAGTCACTCTTTCCTCTTAGTCACTCATTCCTCTCAATGACTCAGCACTCTACACTCGGCACTCGCACTCAGTAGGTACCTGTACTCACTGGGGGTGTGTACAGACTTCGGAGGGGATCCTTCAGCCCAAGCGCTATAACAAGCCAATCATGGCATAAAACAACAAAATATGTTGCGGCGTGCAGCCCGATCCCATAAATATCCTCTCAATTATGCCCTCAGCCTCACTCAATCATCAACCTCTCCAGTCTCTCCGGCTCAAGAGGTCATGAAAATCAGCCCAAAAATGATAATATGATGTATCAATAAATAGCAACAGAGACTGAGATATGATATGAAATAAATGAACATGACTGAGTGTGAAATTACAATTTGAACATATAATTCAAACACAGAAATGACCCGGTAGCATATGTCTAAGCATGATTTTTAATACGAGTCTCAACTCAATTTTCTCTAACACATAGAGAATGTACTGGTATCAACAGATTATTCAACTACACAGTTCCATGAAATTTGACCAAGTCACAATTCCTATGGTGCATGCCCACATGCCCTTCACCTAGCATATGCGTCACTTCAAAACCAATCACATAACACATAATCCGAGGTTTCACACCCTCAGGATAAATTTTAGAACTGTTACTTACCTCAAATCGTGTAATTCTTTATTATGCAATGTCTTTGCCTCGCGAATCGGTCTCCAAACACCTCGAATCTAGCCACAAATAATTTGATTCAGTCAATAAAATTTATTGGAATTAATTCCATAAGAAAATACTAATTTTCCAACAAAATCCAAAATTTAGCTCAAAATTGCTCACAGGGCCCACGTCTCGGAACCCGACAAAAGTTATAAAATCCGAAAGCCCATTCAACCACGAGTCTAACCATACCAATTTTACCAAAATTCGACCTCAACTCGACCTCCAAATCTTCAAATCTTATTTTCAAATCCCCGATTTACACCTCAAAACATGTAATCTAGTCGGATTATTCGATGATAATTTAATATTATGGAGTAGAAATGATCACAAGTGACTTACCTCAAGATTTCCCATGATTTCTCGCTCAAAATCGCCTCACCCGCTCTTGGAAATGTCAAAAATGATAATTTCTCGGACCCTTCTGTTTTGTATACTGCCCAGTGCTTTCGCACCTGCGGCCATATTTCCGCATCTGCGGTGCAAACACCGCATCTGTGGAAGTCACTTAGCCCAGCTGCCTCCGCTTCTGCGAGCCTTGAACTGCTTTTGCGCCTTTGCAGTTGCGAAAAATTCCATCGCACCTGCGCGCCTACCTGCACCTGCGCCCGTCCTACTGCTTCTGCGCAAGTGCTTCTGCGCCCACAAGTCCTCATCTGCGGCCCCTACCCAAATCCTTCCTGGCCGCTTCTGTGGCTCCCTCCCCGGCTCTGCGGGCTCGCACCTGTGGTTCCCACTCCGCAGGTGCGATTACACCAGCAGCAACAAAACTTCAGCTGCTTCTTCAACTTACTTCCAAGTCCGTTAACCACCCGAATTGAACCTGAGGCCCCCGGGACCTCAACCAAACATACCACACGTCTTATAACATCATACGAACTTAGTTGAGTCTTTAAATCATATCAAACAACACTAAAAATACGAATCACACATAGATTCAAGTCTAATAAACTTTGAAACTTCCAATTTCTACAAACGACGTTGGAACCTATCACATCACGTCCGATAGACCTCAAATTATGCACACAAGTCATAAATGACATAATGGACCTATTTAAATTTTCAAAATCGGATTCGGACCCCGATATCAAAAAGTCAACCCTCCGGTCAAACTTCCTAAAAAATTCGACTTTCGCCATTTCAAGCCTAATTCCACTACGGACCTCCAAATAATTTTCTGGACACGCTCCTAAGTCCAAAATTACCATACGGAGCTATTGGAATCATTAGAATTTAAATCCGAGATCGTTTACACATAAGTCAACATCCGATCAACTTTTTCAACTTAAGTTTTCAATTATGAGACTAAGTGTCTCATTTCACTCTGAAATCCTTCCGGACCCGAACCAACTAACCCGGTAAGTCATAAAATAACTGTAAAGCATAACTTGAGCAGTAAATGGGGAACGGGATTATAATACTCAAAACGACCGGTCGGGTCGTTACATAGTTAGTCTATTAACTTTTGAAGATAAAGACTTTACTAAAGGAAGGAATGAAAAAACATAAAGGAAATTAGTTTTATATTGCATTTCATCAAAATAATCTCACTCGAATTTGCGATAGTTAATTGTAAATGCAATTTTATCAAGTATGGATTTTATGTATATTTTACTTAAATTTTAATATACCAAATCTGAAATATATGTATGTCCCTTCAAATTAAATTTTTTTTTTCAATTTGTAAATGAATTGCTACCCAACATTTGACAAATAAGTTTAACTTGGCAGCAACGATAAAGAGATTACTATCATATAAACTCTCTTAATATTGCATGTTGAAGTGTATTATATTGGCCACTAACTGACCCTGAGGAATGCCTTTTGATGTGAGATATTCTTCTCCTTAGTTCTTCATATTCCATTCACCAAAAAAAGTAATTTGAGTAGGAGGGTGTATTTATAGCTTAATGCGTAGTCATATCTTTTCTACTTTTTCGAAAAAATCGGTTTTCGGGTATCTAGGAATAGTTTATGCCATGATCAGTATAGGTGTTCTTGATATCCTGACTATTTTCACCAAACAAAGTGAAAGAAGTAAAATTGTACACACAATTGATGTGAAAATTATATACACAAATGGAGGACTGACTTGAGTTAATCTAGGAAAATCACGTAAAAATAACCTTAATTCATCGTCATATCCTTCCTATATTCCTCATGCATGATCCTTCATATGCCTCTTGGGAAAATAATCCCAAAAGTTATAGGTAATTGAGTTTTGCTTAGATAGCCCTTGTACATTATGTCATTTGTAATTCGGGTGTTTAGTTGTCTGCTACTGCTTTTAAGTTTATTTTTCTCTTGCAAAGCTGAAATAGATTTCCATTTGGTGATAACTTTTTAAGCATCACATGTTTCTTCTTATTCTTTAATCATTATCATAGTTAAGAGACTTGAAGAAGTAGTTAAAAACTTAAAAGATAATGGTTCTCTCTAATATACCAGAAGCCTGGATGAAAAGCCAATGATTGAAAAATTAATCTCTTTCTCTGTCTCCTTGTTTAATTATGAATTATATACAAATTTTTCATTCTTGTATATTTTTTGGCATGTTAGCCTTCATCTTCATTGCCCTCTTCCATGGTGATGACAATTTTGTCAAGATATTGTATTCAGCACTATCCAGTGTTCGTACGAGACAAAAATACATAAATCTGAGTCCAGGTAAACATTTAAATAGCCTACCATTTGCTCAGTATCATTCTCTAAGAACTTCAGTATTATTTTATTGATTTCTCATATAACTAAATGACCTTTTTATATTCTATTTTTTCTCATAAGAATTGAATGTATCATAAGATGTTAATTGATTTCTTTATACTAACATTCCTTTAATTCATAATGTTATGTTCATTACTTGCTTGACTAACTTCTTTTCTGAAATTTCAGGAGCTTTGTCTTTTTTTTTCTCTCCTAATGTTTGATCCAGAATAAATCATCAACGGTAAGTGACTATTTTCTGCACCTAGCTGTTGTCTTAGCTCAACTTTGAGTCATATTTTATGTCATTTTCACTTGTGGGTGCTTTGAATGAATATTAAGAGTTTTACTGTCCAACATGTTTTATGGTCCAGTTAAAGTCATGCATCTTTGAGCAAGCATGCCTTGGATGTTTTTTATCTGGAATTATTTTAAAAGCATTAGAAGTGTGGTGTGGTGCAAAAAGTTTAAAGTATGTTCACTTAGGACTATACGGCATGCAGGGCTTTTCCATGTCACTTTCTCTTTGTACGTTATATACCTAATAACTATCGCAAGTAGATGTTTTTGCATTATTTACTGGACAAAGAGTTTTTACAAATGGATTATCTAATTTCATAGTAAGCATTTTTCCGAATGATGTCATAGGTTGAAGATTGTAACAATCACCTCATCATTCTTTAGGCTTCTAACCTTTGCATTATCAGCGCAAAGTTGTCACTATATAACTTATCTTTTCATCATCAACTCAAAGTTATGTCTACATAATTTTAACTTCTGCAAATAGGTCTATTGTTATAAAGTGCATAATCTAATTGTTAGTCTGGTATGTTATAACTCAGTAACAAGACTGTATACGATCGAAATAGATTTCGGCCTTCGCACGTCCGATCGAGTTCAAACGATGATCGATCGAAGTGAGATTCAGAAGATGGAACAAACAAGCCTCGAACCCGAGGGGCCGATCCATGTCGAGTTCGACATCGTTATCGAGCTCGAATCCAAATCGAACTATGATGCAGAGTAAATCTATCATACTTATAATCCAGAGACCAACCAACATTAACCCCGAATCAATTCGAGAGCTCGAGCCACAATCGAGCTTGAGCCAAGATCGAGAACTCGAGTCAAAATCGAGCTCAAACCAAAATCGAGGGCTCTAAGCAAGATCGAGCTCACACGCAGACAAAAGCCGTTGCAATCCCACTAGAGAGAATCTTGGCAGAAATTATGGAAAAGCTGATTTATTATGGGTCTCCCACTAAGTATTTATTTTATTATGCTTAGAGCAAAGTCCCTCTACTATAAAAGGGCATGGTTATCATTTCTGTAAAGGCAAGTTTTTCCAGGCTTACATTGTAATAAAAACACTATATTCTCCCATAGTAAAGGATCATTCCTTCAGGCTTCTTAAATTGTTTCTACTTGTTGAGTCCTAAGATTCATTTTCTTTACAACCTTATCTATTTCACATTCTTTGCCATCCATATTTATATTTCTATTTATCCTTACAATTTGTATTAAGTTGCGCCACATATCTTTGGAACTACGTATAAATTCAACTCTATCTATTTTTTGGGTAAACAGTTTGGCGCCCACCGTGGGGCCAAGGATAACAGTGGTTATTTGATACGAATCTGGAAAAACACTCCATTGAGTTTTGCGCTTGTCTCCAAAAATATCTTGAATTTCCGATTAGCCACGACTAACCATCAATCAAATGGCTTCACCAATCGACAACGGGGTCAGTCTTGAAGACGAAAACAACAACTTGACACCCGGTATTGAAGGACCACTCGTAAACGTCGTTGGAGCTCGAATCGGAGCGCCAATAGACGTCAATTTGCATATAGCTATTGAGGCAAACCTGCATGCTAAACCCGAGAATAGCATCCATGGTGGCACTCGGTCTGCGGCTCGAGATACCCACAACGTCAAGGAAAACGGTGTTAGCTTGCGTGTGATTTTCAAAATGTTGCAAGCCCAACAGGCAGCAATAGCTCAGTTGTAGAGCCAAACCCAGTTACAAAGCAGGCCGGAGCCCAATCCACCTCGAGAAATCACCCATAGAATGGAGCCACCCATAGTGAAGTCAAATGAGCGAGAATCGGGGACTACTCACGAAATTGCTAAATTGCTCGAGGAACTCACAAAGTGAGTCGAAGCCAACGATAAAAAAGTAGAAACTTACAACTCCAAGGTCGATCAGATCCCGGGAGTTCCACCAATGATAAAAGGGTTGGATTCGAAAAAATTCATGGAAAAACCTTTTCCCTCGAGCGCAGCCCCAAAACCAATCCCCAAAAAATTCCGTATGCCCTAAATTTCAAAATATAACGAAACAACCGATCCCAACGAGCACGTCACTTCTTACACATGCGCCATCAAGGGCAATGATTTAGAAGACGATGAAATCGAATCTGTGTTGTTAAAAAAATTGGGAGAGACCCTTTCGAAATGGGCTATGATTTGGTATCATAACCTACCACCAAATTCCATCGACTCGTTCGCCATGTTAGCAGATTCCTTTGTGAAAGCACATGCCGGCGGCATAAAAGTCACAACAAGGAAATCAGACCTCTTCAAGGTAAGGCAAAAGGATAACGAGATGTTGAGGGAGTTCGTATCTCGTTTTCAAACGGAACGAATGGACTTACCACTAGTCACAGACGATTGGGCTGTTCAGGCTTTCACTCAAGGTTTGAACGAACGAAGTTCGACGGCTTCATGGCAATTAAAGCATAACCTGATCGAATACCCATCCATCACGTGGGCCGACATGCACAATCGGTACCAATCAAAAATTAGGGTCGAAGATGATCAATTAGGGTCTGAACCTGCTATTCGAAGGGATACTAATCAAGAACGAGGTTTGATCGGGGATCGATACCAACCATATAATGGAAGCCACAGAGTCAGTAAATCGAGACATAACCTCAGGAAAAATAACAAAAGAAATGATCGAGGTCAAGGGTCCCGGGGGCTGAGGAACAGAAGCAGGTTCGATAGGCCTGCCGGATCTAAGGAAGCACCTCGGTTATCAGAGTATAACTTCAGCATTGATTCATCAGCCATCGTATCGGCTCTCGGACGCATTAAAGGCACTAAATGGCCTCGAACCATGTAGACTGATCCTGCCCAGAGGAATCCCAATCAAATGTGCGAATAGCATGGCACCCATGGCCACAGAACGAAAGATTGCAGGCAACTAAGAGAGGAAGTAGCCAGGTTATTCAACAAAGGGCACCTTCGAGAATTTTTGAGCGATAGGGCGAAGAACCATTTTATAAACAGGGATTTCGGTAAGCACATCGAACAAGAAGAACCATAACACATCATTCACATGATCATCGGCGGCGCCGATACCCTCAGGGACCAGTGCTTAAATGCACTAAGACGTCTATTGTGGGAGAAAAGCGATCTCGAACTCAAGATTACACACCCACATGAACGTTGTCCTTTAGTGATGAAGATGAAGGAGTCAAGCAACCTCATAACAACGCACTAGTAATATCCGTACTCATGAATAAAACTAAAATTAAGCATGTGTTGATTGATCCAGGTAGCTCGGCCAACATCATCAGATTGAGGGTCGTAAAATAGCTCGGCCTGCAGGACCAGATCGTACCCGCAACCCTAGTTTCAAACGGATTCAATATGGCATATGAAACCACCAAAGGCGAGATAATTCTACCAATAAGTATGGCCGGAACCATCCAGGAAATGAAGTTTCACGTAATCGAAGGCGTCATGAGATACAACGACATTTTCGGAAGGCCATGGATCCACAACATGAGAGTTGTACCTTCGAACCTACACCAGGTCCTCAAATTCCCTACATCGAGAGGAGTCAAAATAGTGTACGGAAAACAACCAGCCACAAGAGAAATGTTCGCCGTCGAGGAAGCGAAACCAATATCCTCGCCTTCGCCAGTAAAGGGATCGGGCTCAGAATGGGAACGAGATACCAAATAGCAATCACAGACATCGGCTTTGACCCAACCAGATAACCAGAAGATCGAAGAAGATGATGATCGGAGAGTCCCTCGATCCTTCGTGATTCCCGATGACTCCGACGCCACCAAATTAACGATTGAGGAACTGGAGCAAGTCACACTAATCGAACACTGGCCCAAATGGAAGGTATACCTAGGAACGGGGTTGAGCCCCGAACTCAGGAAGAAACTTATTCAATTTCTTATCGATAACATTGATTGCTTTGCCTGGTCCCATTTAGATATAACAGGGATCCCACTGGACATAACGATGCATCGGCTAAGCTTGGACCCTAGGCTCAGACCGGTGAAGCAAAAGAGAAGACCCCAGTCCGAGGTAAAGCACGCATTCATAGAGGACGAGGTAACCAAACTCCTCAAGATAGGGTCCATTCGGGAGGTGAAATATCCCGAATGGTTAGCCAATGTATTTGTAGTGCCTAAAAAGGGAACAAACTTAGAATGTGTGTGGACTATAAGGATTTGAACAAAGCATGCCCCAAAGATTCTTTTTTGTTGCCCAACATCGATCGCATGATCGATGCCACATCCGGCCACGAGATCCTCACTTTTCTCGATGCCTACTCCGGGTATAATCAAATCCAGATGAGCCCGTAAGACCAGGAAAAAACTTCATTTGTCACCAAATATGGAACATATTGTTATAATTTTATACCCTTCGGGCTAAAAAATGCAGGGGCTACTTACCAACGCCTAGTGAATAAAATGTTCGAAGAACAAATAGGTAAATCAATGGAAGTTTATATTGATGACATGCTAGTTAAGTCCCTGCGCGCATAGGACCATTTGACCGATTTGCAGGAAACGTTCGAGATTTTGAGGAAATACAACATGAAACTCAACCCCGAAAAATGTGCTTTCTTGGTCGGTTCGGGCAAGTTCCTCGGCTTCATGGTGTCAAATCGGGGAATCGAGATTAACCCCGATAAAATCAAGGCCATCAAAGGCATCACCATCGTGGATAGCGTGAAAGCTGTACAAAGGCTACCAGGACGGATTGCGGCCTTAGGCTGATTCATTTCGAGATCAACAGATCGAAGTCACAAATTTTTCTCCCTACTGAAAAAGAAGAACGATTTCGCTTGGAGACCGGAATGCCAACAGGCATTAGAGGAACTAAAATATATCTATCGATCCCACCACTACTTCACACTCAAAAAACAGACAAAAAACTCTGCTTTTACTTGGCAGTATTGGAAATCGCAGTAAGCGGGGTCCTAGTTCGGGAAGAGGAAGGTACGCAATTTCCCTTTTATTATATAAGTCAAACCTTAGGAGAAGCAAAAACTAGATATCCACACCTAGAAAAATTGGCACTTGCACTGATAAGCGCCTCTAAAAAATTACGACCGTACTTTCAATGTCATCCCATATGCTTATTAACGACTTACCCACTTCGTAATATTTTGCACAAGCCCGAACTATCAGGTCGACTGGCCAAATGGTCCATCGAACTCAGTACGCCATCGAATATCAACCCTGTACGGCCATCAAGTCTCAAATTTTAGCAGACTTCGTGGCCGATTTCATGCCGACCCTCGTACCCGAAGTCGAAAAAGAACTCCTTTTGAAATCGGGTACGTCATCGAGGGTATGGACCCTCTTTACGGACGGGGCTTCGAACATGAAGGGGTCCGAGCTAGGCATAGTTTTAAAGCCACCCACGGGTAACACTGTTAGGCAATCTATTAAAACTACCAGGTTGACTAACAACGAGGCCGAGTATGAAGCCATGATTGCAGGTCTCGAGCTAGCTAAAAACATGGGAGCAGAAGTTATTGAAGCCAAATGTGACTCTTTGTTGGTGGTAGGTCAAGTAAACAAAACCTTCGAAGTTTGAGAAGATAGAATGCAAATATATTTGGACAAACTACATGTCACTTTGCACTATTTCAAACAATGGATTTTACTACATCTTCCACGAGAGCAAAACAGTGAGGCTGATGCACTTGCAAATTTGGGATCATCGGTCGAGGAAGGTGAGTTGAGCTCGGGGACTGTCATTCAACTATCGAGATCCGTGATCGAAGAAGGTCACACGGGAGATAAATTCTACGAGCTTAACCTGGGATTGGAGAAATAAATATATTGAATACTTAAATAACGAAAAGCTCCCATTGGACCATAAAGATTCAAGGGCCCTACGGACTAAAGCTACTCGATTCACGTTGGCTTAAGATGGAACGTTATACTGAAGGACATTCGATGGGCCATTAGCGGTATGCTTGGGGCCAGGAGATACCGATTACATCTTACGTGAGGTGCATGAGGGCACTTGTGGGAATCACTCCAGTGCCGATCCTTTAGTCCAAAAAATAATCAGGGCAGGGTATTATTGGATCGATATGGGAAAAGATGCGAAGGAATTTGTTCGAAAATGTGACAAATGTCAAAGGTTTGCACCAATGATCCATCAACCCGGAGAACAACTTCACTCAGTCCTATCCCCATGGCCATTCATGAAATGGGGAATGGATATCGTCGGCCCTCTGCCATCGACCCCAGGTAAAGCTAAATTCATTTTATTTATGACTGACTATTTCTCTAAATGGGTTGACGCACAAACGTTCGAGAAAGTAAGAGAGATAGAAGTTATAGACTTTATCTGGGATCATATCGTATGTCGATTCGGAATACCCGCCGAAATAGTATGTGACAATGGGAAACAATTTGTGGGCAGCAAAGTGACGAAATTCTTCGAAGACCACAAAATAAGAAGGATATTATCAACACCGTATCACCCCCGTGGGAACGGACAGGCCAAATCAATGAACAAAACTATCATTCAAAACCTAAAGAAGAGACTGAACGATGCTAAAGGAAAGTAGAGAGAAATCCTACCCGAAGTCCTTTGGGCATATCGAACGACGTCAAAATCCAGTACGGGGGAAACCCTGTTCTCCTTAGTATATGGGTCCGAAGCATTGATACCAGTCGAAGTCGGCGAACCTAGTACCAGATTTCGATACACGACAGAAGAATCAAATAATGAGGCTATGAACACTAGCCTCAAATTATCGGACAAAAAACGAGAAGCTGTTCTCGTACAATTGGCCGCCCAAAAGCAACGAATCGAAAGATATAATAATTGAAGAACCAATCTCCGCCATTTCAAGCCCGGGGACTTGGTGCTGAGGAAAGTTACCCTCAATACCCGAAATTCGAACGAAGGAAAACTAGGACCAAACTGGGAAGGACCATATCAGGTTCTCGAGACCGTCGAATAGGGTTCATACAAGCTCAGCATTATAAACGGAAAACAATTATCAAGCAATTGGAATGAGGCAACCAATGATCATGCTGTTAGGTCCTATCATGAACTAAGGTGGATCCTTCAATACAAAGGTACGACCCTTCAAGACATCTAAAACGATACTACTGCTAAGGTACGACCCTCCCATATTCATTTACATTTCAAGACTGACCCCTGTAGAAGTCCGATCATGAACTAAGGTGGATCCTTCAATACGAAGCCCTAAGATCCAAAAGCACGCGTTGCACTCTTTTTTCCTTAGACCGGTTTTATCCCAAATGGGTTTTTCGGCAAGATTTTTAATGAGGCAACCAATGATCTTGTTGTGCTTACAACAGTATCTGAGGCCTCTTTACAATCGACCTTGAATACTCGGGGGGCATTATCCCTCAAATATATCAAGTTATGATGCAAGAAAGTTATTTCGCAGCAACGGATTTCCAATAGGAAAAGCTGTAAGAGCCAAATGGTCAAAACGAACCATGCTCATGTAGTTGGCCCGAACCCAGACGCGAAACATAAACACATGTATAGTGACTTGCAAAGAAAGTTTGCCAACATCTTATGTCCAAGAAAAATTTCTCTATTTGGAGATTATGCAAACACAATTAAGATAAAATCGACTACTAAGCCTACGGGCTACTTTCATTTCGAGTTCGAGCAAACAACGCACTCGACCATTACGCCTACGAGCTATATTACTTCAAGTTCGAATCATTCACTCGACTGCTAAGCCTACAGGCTACTTTCATTTCAAGTTCGATTAAACAACTCACTCGACCATTGCGCCTATGGGCTACATTACTTTGAGTTCGAATCATTCACTCGACCGCTAAGCCGATGGGCTACTTTTATTTCGAGTTCGAGCAAGAACTCACTCAACCATTACGCCTACGGGGTACATTACTTCGAGTTCGAATCATTCACTTGACTACTAAGCCTACGGGCTACTTTTTATTTCGAGTTCGAGCAAGCACTCACTCGACCATTAAGCCTACGAGGTACATTACTTCGAGTTCGAATCATTCACTCAACTGCTAAGCCTATGGTCTACTTTTATTTCGAGTTCGAGCAAGCACTCACTCGACCATTACGCCTACGGGCTACATTACTTCGAGTTCGAATCATTCACTCGACTACTAAGCCTACGGGCTACTTTTTATTTCGAGTTCGAGCAAGCACTCACTCGACCATTACGCCTACGGGCTACACTACTTAGAGTTCGAAACATTCACTCGACTACTAAGCCTATGGGCTACTTTTATTTTGAGTTCGAGCAAGCACTTACTCGACCATTATGCCTACGGGCTACATTACTTCGAGTTCGAATCATTCACTACTAAGCCTACGGGCTACTTTCATTTCGAGTTCAAGCAAGCACTCACTCGACCATTATGCCTACGGGCTATATTTCTTCGAGCTCGAATCATTAACTCAACTAATTAGCCTAAGGGCTACATCACTTAAAGTGTGAGTAAGCGCTCGCTCGATTATAGAGGCTACGAAAGTCCAAATTTGATTAAGTTGTTTAAATCATTCATAAGGCATGAATAAAGTCTTCACAAAATAGAAGCAAGTCGACAAAATTATCTATATACAAAATTATCTACATGGTTGATTACAATGTAAAAACTAAGGACTAAACATTTAGGTCATCCTCAGGAGCGGTCTCCTCTTTATCTCCCACGCCTCTTTCTCAGACCTACTCTTACTCCCATCATCATCACCATCGTCATCATCATCGTCATCAGAAACCACAGCTTCAGCATCGGCTTCGAGCTCTTTGGCCCTTTTTATCTCTTCAGCGAGATCGAAACCATAAGCATGGATCTCCTCGAGGGTTTCCCTTCGGGATCGACACTTAGCAAGCTCGGTGACCCAATGTTCTCGAGTATCGGTGGACTCGACTGCCTCTCTTGCTTGAACCTGGGCAGCTTCAGCATCGGCTCGATAAACGGCCATGAGTGCATCTGCATCGACCTTTGCCTTTTCGGCATCAGATTCGGTCTTGGCAAGTACAGAGGCCAACCGAGCCTCAAGTTCCTCTATTCTTCTTCTTGAACCAGGCCTTTTTCCTTCATTCTCTGAAGTTGGGTTTCAGTCGATGATAACTGGGTTCGAGCAGTTTCTTTCTCTGCAGCAAAGCGGACCATACCTTCTTTCCACTACAAAGACTCCGCTTTTATCACGTTGACCTCCTCACGAAGCTTCCCGATCATCTCGATTTTTTGCTGCAGCTGTGAGACCAAAACGTTAGCCATCGTTCCGGTATCAAGCCCATAGGCTTTCAAAAGTATCATTACCTGCTCAGACAAATCGGTCTAATCTCGATAAGACTTGGCCAACTCAGCTCGGAGGTCCTTTATTTCCTCTTCTATCTGCCCTAAGAGAAGTCTAAGGGAGTTTCTTCTCATCAATAGCCCGTTGTAGGTCGGCCTCGTATCGATGCAGCTCGTTTTGGGAACGAGAACATGCTTCTCGATGAACTGCCGCTGCCTACAAAGAAACAAGAAATGAAGTTAACAAAAATTAAACTAAAAGGTAGTACCGACAAAATAAATTTAAAGCTTACCTGATTCAAAGCCTGCCGCACCCCGTGAAAAAGATCTGATTCATCACCAGTACCGGCAACGTCCTCAATACCGGTAAACAGGTCAAGAAATGGATCCTCTCCATCGTGAGGCCTGTCTAGATTGAGGGCCCCCAGAGCCTGGGCTTCCCGAATCACCCTTGCGGAAAAAGCAGGAAAGGTAGGCGAATCCTCGATTGCTGCTGCCCCAAATGAATCACCTGGAGCATTCTCTTCAGTTCGAAGGGATTCGAGGGCCCCTTCACTCATATCCCCTGCCCGTTGGCTCCGATAAGATGCGTCTTTGATCTCCGATAATTCGGGGACTCTACCCGAATCTTTCTCTGGTATATCTTCAGTTCGAGGCGGAGCCTCATGAAGCATCATCGATCCAGCTGCCGATGTTGCATCGGTGGTTCTCTTCGTTCGGACCGCCGGCGTGGACCAATCATTTTCTTCTTCTTCTTCATCTTCATCCCTTAGATGCAGAACTGATTCCACGGTTAAAGGAATGGCATTCTTGTTCGGCTTACGAGCCTTCCTCTTCTTCGGTTTTGGTTCTTTGGGAACGGAGGCTCTTTTCCTTTTATTTCCCTTCACTGGCTTTGGGACAGAGGCCAAAATTTCTTCCTCGTTAGACAAGGGCCTCAAAATCGCGTCTTTAACCAAACCTGCATATGGAAAATCTCAATAAAATATTTTGAAAACCACCTCGTTCGAATTATCAAAAAGTACGAGAAAGGGGCTTAACATGATTTTTAGCCTCCCACCGACCCTTTAACAAATCACGCCATGAGCGCTCGGCGTATGCGGAGGTCGAAACAAGAGCTTGTACCCAGTCCTTGAGATCGGGAACTGCTCCGGTCATCCAGGGAACCGTTACATCACAAAAGGAGGAGTGTCGATGAGAGAAGAAATGAAAGAACAAAAGTAGAAGTAACAGCAGGATCACACTTACGTTTCATATTTCACTCCTCGGGAAAGGGCATTTTTTCAGTCGGAATCAGGTCCGAAGTCCTCACTTGAACGAACCTGCCCATCCATCCCCGATCCCTGTCCTCGTCAAAAATCAAGAACAGAGCCTTGGTAGCCCGACGCTGAAGTTTTATTAACCCTTCTCGAAAAAGTCGAGGACGGTATAATCGGATAAGATGGTCGAGGGTGAACGACATCCCCTCGATTTTGCTCACAAAGTATCGGATCAGGATAACGATCTGCCAGAAAGAAGGATGGACTTGGTCTATGGTTATCTGGTATTGACGGCAGAAGTCGATAATAAAGGAATCAAGGGGACCTAACGTGAAATGGTAAGTATACACATTCAAAAACCTTTTCACGAAAGAAGTGATATCTTCGTCATGATTAGGGATTATTATTTCTTTTTCACCCCAATTGCAATCATTCTTTAGTAGTTTGAGGTGCTTCTCGGTTATCGAACACATGTACCTTGATACTGGCTCGCACCGGCCAGGGACCGATGAGCCTTTATCGACCTTAAAATTAGATATAAGAGCACACACCCTGGGAACGCACTCCTCATGCCGTGGCTCTGCCGGTGTCTCATTGGTGGCACAATGTGAAGATGAAGCCTTCTCTTTCTGAGGAATGGTTTGTGATGTTTTCACCATTTTCAAATTCAAACGTGAGGAATAGAATAGAGTGACAAAGATTTGGTAGAATTGAAGAGGGGCTTTAGGAAATCACAGACTTGCGGGTAAATCAGAAGATACGAAAAAAGGACTCGAGAAATATTGGAAGATTGAAGATGTAAAAGTGGTAAAAGGTAAGAGGAAGGGTTATTTATAGGCTTAAGCGATGGCGGTTCAGTATCAGTGGTGGCCGACCACCGTCTGGCATGCATTAAATGCCTTGAAAGACTAAACCGACGGGACAGCTAGCACATGCGTCATGATCGAGCCCGATGGGGACGTCAGGGCGTAATCCTATCGAGCCGTTAAAAAATCATATCGTTTCTCACCACATTCTTCCTGAAATATGAGGGGACTATCAGTATACGGTCAAAATAGATTTCGGCCTTCGCACGTCCGATCGAGTTCAAACGATGATCGATCGAAGTGAGATTCCGAAGATGGAACAAACAAGCCACGAACTCGAGGGGCCGATCCATGTCGAGTTCGACATCGTTATCGAGCTCGAATCCAAATCGAACTATGATATAGAGTAAATCTATCATGCTTATAATCCAGAAACCAACCAACATTGACCCCGGATCAATTCGAGAGCTCGCGCAAGAATCGAGCTTGAGCCCAAATTAAGAGCTCGAGTCAAAATCGAGCTCAAACCAAAATTGAGGGCTCTAAGCAAGATCGAGCTCGCAGACAAAAGCCGTTGCAATCCCACTAGAGAGTATCTTGGCAGAAATTGTGGAAAAGGTGATTTATCATGGGTCTCCCACTGAGTATTTATTTTATTATGCTTAGAGCAAAGTCCCTCTACTATAAAAGGGCATGGTTATCATTTCTGTAAAGGCAAGTTTTTCCAGGCTTACATTGTAATAAAAACACTATATTCTCCCATAGTAAAGGATCGTTATTTCAGGCTTCTTAAATTGTTTCTACTTGTTGAGTCCTAAGATTCATTTTCTTTAAAACCTTATCTATTTCACATTCTTTGAAATCTATATGTATATTTCTATTTATCCTTACAATTTGTATTAAGTTGTGCCATATATCCTTGGAACTACGTATAAATTCAACTCTATCCATTTTTCGGGTAAACAAAGACTATATCCTACTATCATGTGTTAATATTTATTTTATTTTATTATTTTAGGTCATATTCTTTGATGTTCAGAAATTTGACATGTGGAAGACTTCATTTTGATCAAGAGTTACATAGTTTTTATGTGCTTTTTATTGTCTGGTATCATAGCTATTTGTCTCACCAATTATTTGAAAAAAACTGCTGGTTATTTAGTTGAAATAGTTTATTTCTTTTGAATATATCGCTACTATGAAATTGTGATGACCCGATATGTCATTTTTAATTTTAACCTTCATTTATGTATTCCGAGACCTCGAATAGTTCCATTCAACCTTCCCCGATTTGCGTGCACAATCCGTATCTTTTTCCGAAAATTTTTATGTGAAAAACCAAAGAAAATGTAAAATTTTGCCTCTAAAACTCATTTGAGTTGACTTCGGTCAATGTTTTGAGCAAACGAATACGGATCAGTATTTTGACGGTTCTGTTGTCTCCGTATCGTGATTTGGGACTTGGGAGTATGCCCGAAATTAAACTTGGAAGTCCCTAACTTGAATTATCGTAATTTGACGGAAACTAGAAATTTAAAGGTTTAAAGAATTCCTAAATTTGGCCATAATTGGATTTTTATTGATACCGGGTCCCGATTTGGATTCCGAGAGTTTGATCAGCTTCGTAATAATATTTATGACTTATGTACAGAATTTAAAGTTATTCTGATGTGCGTAGGCACGTTTTCCGTTAGATTTTTAAAAAAATAAAATAAAATAAAAGGTTTGATTTTATAAAGTTTGACCAGAGTTTGACTTTTGAGCAAACGACCCCGGAAGGGAATTTTGATGATGTCAATAGCTTCATATGGTGATTTTGGACTTAGGAGTGTGTCCGGATATTTATTTGGAAGTCTGTAATTGATTTCGGCTTGAAATGGCGAAAGTTGAAAAATGAAAGATTTTTAGAAAGTTTGACCGGGAGTTGACTTTATTAATATCGGGGTCAAAATTTGATTGCGAAAACTGGAACAGCTCCATAATGTCATTTTTGACTTGTGTGCAAAATTTTAAGTCATTCTAGATTGATTTGATATGTTTCGGCAAAAGTTATAGAATTTGGAAATTTCATAAACTCATAAGTTTCATTCGAGGTGCGATTCGAAGTTTCGGTATTGTTTGATGTGATTTGAGGCCTCGACTAAGTTCGTATCGTGTTTTAGGACTTGCTGGTATATTTGGTTGGGGTCTCGAGGGTCTCGGGTGTGTTTCAGGTGTTATCAGATTATTTTGGACTAATTTGGATGCTAGTTTTCTGATGTCTAGTGTTGTTCTTCGCATTCGTGAGGTGCCTCTCGCGTTCACGAAGAAGGATTTGTCTTATGGAAATTTGTTCTTCGCGTTCGCGAAGAAGGAATTCTTGTTGTCTGTCATCCGACTTCGGAAGCTTATATCTTGCAATCTATAAGGAATTTGGAGATGATCTAAAAATGAAAGTTGTGGCCCTTTGTGTTTAGTTTTCAAAAATGTAAATCGTTTTGCATTTAGAGTTGTGTACAAAAAGTTATGGTAGATATACTACAAGCTGTCTGGGGAGAGTTTAGACATCGCGAAGAAGAAATTTCTGTTGCACCAGACTGACTTTGGAAGCTTATATCTCGAAATCTATAAAGAATTGGGAGATGAGCAAAACATAAAAGTTGTATCTCTTGATGTCTAGTTGTCAAAATTTTAAACCATTTGTCAATTGGAGTTTTGTACAAATAGTTATGGCCATTGTACTAGAGGCTGTTTGAGAAGAGTTTGGAAAGGGCTGTGGAAGGATTTGTTCATCGCGAACGCAAGGGGAGGGTCGCGAACGCGAAGAACAAACCCCTGGGCATCAGAATAAAGTCCAAAAATGAGACTTCGTCTCATTCTTCCATTTTTGGATGAAGAAATCTCGGGTGACTCGATATTTCGAGGTTTTTTCAAGGAAACCATTGGGGTAAGAATTGTTGTATTGTGTTGTCATTTAAACACTCTCCTTGATGTTAATTATGCTTCCTACCTTGCTTGTTAATGATATACATGTGCTTGGTAAGGAAGAGTGTAAAGCACAAAAGGATGATGCCGTGCTATTTCATATACATTATCATGTGAGGGAGAGTATAAAGCACGAAGGGTGATGCCGTGCCATTTGAGAGTGTAAAGCACGAAGGGTGATGTCGTGCCATTTGAGGGTGTAAAGCACGAAGGGTGATGCCGTGCCATTTCAATTATATTATCACGTGAGGATGAGAGTAAAAGCACGAAGGGTGATGTCGTGCCATTATTTTTATATCATCATATGTTCATGGAACGAAGGGTGTTTCTGTGCAGGCGAGGACAAGAGACATACATTATATTGTGATATATTTTTGTTGTGTATAAATTCATGTCTTTATCTTGAGATGTTATTGTGCACCTATGTTTTCTATGTGACTTGTAGTAGTTGTTACTTCCTGTGTGCCTCCCACTTTATTTCTTTTATTGTTACTGGCATTTCTCCCACCTAGTTGGTACTGTTATATGTATGCACGGTGATAAAGATATAAATGCACGAAGGGTGTTACCGTGCCAATTGATTTGATCTACATATATATATTGGGTGAGAATGAGACAAGTGCACGAAGGTATTTCATATATATATCGGGTGAGAATGAGACAAGTACACGAAGGTATTGCCCGCCATTCAATGTGATATGTTGAATATATTTCTCATACCAGGAACGTTAAATGAGGTGTCACATGGTGACCTTTACTTGAAAGAACTATATTCGAAAGATATTTACTTGAAAGAATTATATTTGAAAGATATTTTTTTGAAAGAATTATATTCGTAAGATATTTATTTGAAGTAAGTATATTCGGGATATATTTAATTGTATGGATTATATTCTAAAGATTTTTATTTGAAAAACTCATAGATAAAAGATGTATATTTTGAAGGAGTTGATTAATTGGATGTACTTGTGTTTATTATTCATTTGAGCAATATTTATGGTGTTCCTGTTGCCTTGTTATTTATGTCACAAGTTGATTATTGTTGTCATCACTGCTATTTGTTTTCTATTATTTTTGTATGCTATATTGCACAGGTTATTTGAGTAGTGAGTGTATTGACTGTACCTCGTTACTACTCTACCGAGGTTTGTCTTGATACTTACTGGGTACCGACTGTGGTGTACTCATACTACACTTTTGCACATTTTTATGCAGAGTCAGGTATTGGAGATATCTGATTCAGGCAGAGATTAGAGTGTGATCGCAAGGATTCAAGGTAGGACTGGTTGGTCATCGCAGTCCCTTGGTGTCTTTCCATTATATTGTACTATCAACTCTTATTTGAATAGTATTGTATATTCGATCCTTGAGATCATTGGATGTATTAAGTTAGAGTTCGTGACTCTGTATTGCCAGTATTGGGAGGTTGTATTAAATTATATGTTAAAAAATGGCTCGAAGTGAAATTGTAATCGGCTTACCTAGTCTTAGAGACTAAGTGCCATCACGATGCCTGTGGTGTGATTTTGGGTCGTGACAAGTTGGTATCAAAAAGCTCTAGGTTCATAGGTTCTACAACTCATGAACGAGTCTAGCAGTGTCTTGCGTATCGGTACGGAGACGTCTCTACTTTTCTTCGAGAGGTTACAGAACTATTAGGAAATTTCCACTTGTTTCATTCCTGTCGTGCAGAATTTGTTGATTTTGGAGTTTGAGCCTTTGTATCTCTATTCTCTCACGGATGGTGAGGAGACGTGCTACTGGGTCAGTTGAGCAAACACCCGCGCATTCTGCTAGGGCCGTAAGAGGCTGGGGCCGAAGTAGAGGCCGAGGTAGAGGCAGAGGAAGGGCACATGCCGCAGTTAGGGAAAATGTCAGAGTAGCAGTTGAGGAGCCTCCAGTAGCTCCGGTTGGGGGACAAGTACTAGAGACACCTGTTGTTACCCCCGGACTTCAGGAGACTTTAGCATAGCTCCTCAACATGTTTGGTATATTGACTCGGGCAGGATTTATATCCGTTTCGCCAAATATTTTACAGATTGGGGGAGGAGTTCAGACTCCTACCACTCGTGCTCCAGAGTAGCAGGTTAACATTGGTCAAGTTTCAGGTATAGTACCGGTACATCATTTTATTCCGGTTCAGTCTCAGTTCAGGACATAGGCTATCAAAAAAAGAACAAAAGAGACTTGAGAGATTTAAGAGGTATAGTCCACCTACTTTCAATGGCACAGCTACCGAGGATGCCCAGGGATTTCTAGAAAAAAAAATGTCATTGTATTCTCCGCACCATGGGCATTGTGGAAGTGAGCGGAGTTGCTTTTACTACATTTCTGCTATCAGTAGCAGCGTATCAATGGTGGCAAGTTTATGAAGAGGATATACCAGCCGATGTAATACCACTAACTTGGGCTCAATTTTTGGAGATATTGTTTTTTTGAAAGAGTGTGTTCCCAGACTCTCCGGGATGTGCGGTGCAGAGAGTTTGAACGATTGCGTCAAGACTCCATGACGGTGTCAGAATATTCCATCAGGTTCGGTAAGTTAGCCCATCATACTCCTACTTTGGTTCCTACAGCCAGAGAACGAGTCCACGGATTCTTTAAAGGACTCAATTATGATTGTAAAATTTTGTAAGACTTAGGAGCTACAGGCTGATACTTAATTTTGGCTAGTGGTAGAAATTTCCAAGATGTTAGAACGTGTTCGGAGTGGAGGACGAGCGAGTAGAGGGCGTCATAGAGGTGGAGTCTCGGCCCGTTGATTTATTTTCTATGGTATGACTGAGGTCGCTACATCAGATGGTGTCTTTACAAATACGGTCTCGGTTTATTATAAAGGAATAATTTCCTTAACCTGATTCGGTTCTGAGTATCAAGGCAAGTCCTCCTATTATGCTTCACTTATGAGTGAGCTTCGTGATTCTATAATCTACTTATGTGTTTACTCCTATTGGGAGATTTTATGGAGATAGCCATGTCTATCATTTTATGTTAGTCACTAAAAAGAGTTGTGAGGCTGAAAGTGACTTTCTGTTACTCATTACGGTGAGTTTGATGTAGTTTCCGGATAATTAATTACAAATTGTAAAATATATGCCCTACCGGTATGGGGGTTCATTATGTGTTGTGACCTTGTTTAACGAAAATTATTTTAAAGAAGAAAATGGAAAGATTTCGATTGGCACGATGTGCATATTACTTGCGATTCAGAGCTTAGGATGGGATCCTCACATTTTAATATGATTTAATTTTAAACCGGGCTACAAGCCACGATGGGAGTTATACCAGGATGAGACCCTTGTGGTTAAATTCATGTGTTTTAAATTCTCCATTTGTGAAATTTATTTTGTACTATAGTATTAATGGGGAGTCACCCCTGTTAGGCTTATTTGAATATTCTTGTATGTGTTTTTCTGTGCACATTTAGCCATATTCATGTTGTAATTATTGAGTTTTAGCCTACGATGTGAGCGCCCAGGTGGCATTAAATGTGACTCATTAATTCGGGCAAATAATTATGAGGTCTTTATGTCTCGTGTCTCGTTGTTAGTAAGGTGAAGGTTTGAAACGAGAATTTTGTTAACATGAGGTTAACTGACGATGCTGTAATTGATTATGAACAGTTATTAAGACAAGAGATGTGGTTATGGGCATACATATGATGTGTGCGTAGGCACGAGTTGCTACCGCCGGTTGAGGCTAATACCGTGCATTGATATGAAAATTGGACTTTTTAAAAAAGTATGGAGTATAAGAAATTTGGGTTTAAAGTTATAAATGGGGATAAAAGAAATAATCTCAATTGAGATGGTGTGGTCAGAAGTATATCGATTGCGGTGATATAGAATCATCCGTGAGTATATGGGTAAGAGAAAATCAGCGATTTGATATCCTCAGAATAATTCTTGCCACGTTCGAGGACGAACGTTTGTTTTAGAGGTGGAGAATATGATGACCTGACATGTCATTTTTAATTTTAACCTTCATTTATGTATTCCGAGATCTCGAATAACTCCATTCAAATTTTCTTGATTTATGTGCACAGTCCGTATCTTTTTTCCGAAAAATTTTATGTGAAAAAACAAATAAAGTGTGAAATTGTGCCTCTAAAACACATTTGAGTTGACTTTGGTCAATGTTTTGAGCAAACGAATCTGGATCAGTGTTTTGACAGTTCCAATGTCTCTGTATCATGATTTGGGGCTTGGGCGTATGCCCAGAATCAAATTTGGAAATCCCTAGCTTGATTTATCACCATTTGACAGAAACTAGAAATTTAAAGGTTTAAGGAATTCCTAAATTTGGCCATAATTGGATTTTTGTTGATACCGGGTCCCAATTTGGATTCCGAGAGTTTGATCAGCTTCGTGATAATATTTATGACTTATGTACAAAATTTGAAGTTATTCCGAGGTGCATAGGCACGTTTTCATTAGTTTTTAAAAAAAAAATAAAATAAAAGGTTTGATTTTATAAAGCTTGAATTTCTAAAGTTTGATTGGAGTTTGACTTTTGAGCAAACGACTCCGGAATGGAATTTTAATGATTTCAATAGATTCGTATGGTGATTTAGGACTTAGGAGTGTGTCCGGATATTTATTTGGAAGTCTGTAATTGATTTCAACTTGAAATGGCGAAAGTTGAAAAATGAAAGATTTTTAGAAAGTTTGACCGGGAGTTGACTTTATTGATATCGGGGTCGAAATTCAATTCTGGAAATTGAAACAGGTTTCGGCACAAGTTCTAGAATTTGGAAATTTCATAAGCTCATAAGTTTCATTCGAGGTGCGATTCGTAGTTTTAGTGTTGTTTGATGTGATTTGAGGCCTCGACTAAGTTCGTATCGTGTTTTAGGACTTGTTGATATATTTGGTTGGGGTTCGGAGAGCCTCGGGTATGTTTCTGGTGTTATCCGATCATTCCGTCACCTGACTTCGTAAGCTTATATCTTACAATCTATAAGGAATTTGGAGATGATCCAAAAATAAAAATTGTAGCCCTTTATGTCTAGTTTTCAAAAATGTAAACCGCTTGGCATTTAGAGCTGTGTACGAAATGTTATGGTGGATATACTACAAGTTATCTGGGAAGAGTTTAGAAATCGTGAAGACGAAATTTCTGCTGCACAGGACTGACTTTGGAAGCTTATATCTCAAAATCTATAAGGAATTGGGAGATGAGCAAAACATGAAAGTTGTAGCCCTTGATGTCTAGCTTTCAAAATGTTAAACTTTTTATCATTTGGACTTGTAGACAAATAGTTATGGCCATTGCACTAGAGGTTGTCTGAGAAGAGTTTGGAAATGGCTGTGGAAGGATTTGTTGATCGCGAACGCGAGGGGGGGGGGGTCGCGAAAGCGAACAACAAAACCCCGGGCATCAGAATAAAGTCCAAACATGAGACTTCATCTCATTCTTCCATTTTTGGACGAAGAAAGCTCGGGTGAGGCGATGTTTCGATGGTTTTTCAAAGAAAACATCGGGGTAAGAATTCTTAAAACGATTTTGATTAAAATACATGAATCTATTGTTGTTTTTATAATGAAATTAGTGAATTGGGTTGAAAATGGTAGAAATTTTCTATACCTTAAATTGAGGATTTGGAGGTCGATTCATTATCGAAATTTGATAAAATTGGTATTGTTGAACTCGTATCAGAATGGGTATTCGGATTTTGTAAATATTTTGTCGATTTCTGAGTGGCGGTCCCCACATTGACTCTTTAGAGTAAAATTTTATGTTGACGTTTTATTATCCGAAAGATTTTCGATGAATTTTAATGAGGTTATAAATTAATTTGGATAGATTTGAGCTGTCCGAAGGTTGATTCAAGCAAGAAGGCTATTTTGGAATATCGACATAACTTCAAAAAGGTAAGTATCTTGCCTAATCTTGAGTGGGGGAAATTCCCCTTAGGCATTGAGTCTTATGTGGAAATTGTGTGATTGAAACCCATGTACGCGAGGTGACGAGTACGTACTTGGTTTATATGTGCAAATTATATCGGTTTAAATTTGTAGACACCCTTATGTATTAAATTGGAAAATTGTTGGAATATAGTAAATCCTTTATTTGTCATGCCTCGTTCCTTGTTTATCGTGTTTGTATTTTTTACGATAATTTGGGGTGATTGCCACATGGATTTTTATGTGAATTCTGTGTGTTTGTTGATTTGATATTTTTTGGAATTAATTTCATTATGGATTTTTCATCTGCAAATAATTAATTAAATAAGTTTAAAAAGAGGCGTTAATATATTTATCAAAAAATTGGATTAAAGAAGGTGTTGTCCTATGTTGAGCTACTTTTCCATCTCTGTTGTTATTTTTGAGGTTTTATATACGTTGTGTGGAGCCTTGGGCTATTTGCTTTGAAATTAATTCATTTTTGTTGTATCTTTGGAGTTGGTTATGGCCGGTGGGCAAATTATGGTATGAATTTTTGTATTGTGTTGTCGTTTAAACACTCTCCTTGATGTTAATTATGCTTCCTACCTTGCTTGTTAATGATATACATGTGCTTGGTAAGGAAGAGTGTAAAGCACAAAAGGATGATGCCGTGCTATTTCATATACATTATCATGTGAGGGAGAGTATAAAGCACGAAGGGTGATGCCGTGCCATTTGAGAGTGTAAAGCACGAAGGGTGATGTCGTACCATTTGAGAGTGTAAAGCACGAAGGGTGATGCCATGCCATTTCAATTATATTATCACGTGAGGATGAGAGTAAAAGCACGAAGGGTGATGTCGTGCCATTATTTTTATATCATCATATGTTCATAGAACGAAGGGTGTTTCTGTGCAGGCGAGGACAAGAGACATACATTATATTGTGATATATTTTTGTTGTGTATACATTCATGTCTTTATCTTGAGATGTTATTGTGCACCTATATTTTCTATGTGACTTGTAGTAGTTGTTACTTCCTGTATGCCTCCCACTTTATTTCTTTTATTGTTATTGGCATTTCTACCCACCTAGTTAGTACTGTTATATGTATGCACAGTGAGAAAGAGATAAATGCATGAAGGGTGTTGTCGTGCCAATAAGTTTGATCTACATATATATATCGGGTGAGAATGAGACAAATGCACGAAGGTATTACCATGCCATTCGATGTGATATGCTGAATATATTTCTCACACCAGAAAAGTTAAATGAGGTGTCACGTGGTGACTTTTACTTGAAAGAACTATATTCGAATGATATTTACTTGAAAGAATTATAATTGAAAGATATTTATTTGAAAGAAATATATTCGTAAGATATTTATTTGAAGGAAGTATATTCGGGATATATTTAATTGTACGCATTACATTCTAATGATTTTTATTTTAAATACTCATAGATTAAAGATGTATATTTTGAAGGACTTGATTAATTGGACCTACTTGTGTTTATTATTCGTTTGAGCAATATTTATGGTGTTCCTGTTGCCTTGTTGTTTATGACACAAGTTGATTATTGTTGCCATCACTGCTATTTGTTTTCTATTATCTTTGTATGCTATATTGCACAGGTTATTTGACTAGTCAGTGTCTTGACTGTACCTCGTCACTACTCCACCGAGGTTAGTCTTGATATTTACTGGGTACTGACTGTGGTATACTCATACTACACTGTAACACCCCGAAAAATTTTGAAGTACTTAAGTGCTATTAAGAAAGTTGATGTGCGCTAATTATATTATTTTGTGTGTAGACGAGGAATTTTAATATGATGGATATTAGTTAGATATGATAATAAGTGTACGAGGCATATTATAAGTGGTATAGGGTCTAAGGTGAGCCCTAAGTCTAAGTCAAGTTGGAAATTCCATGATAGACTAAAGTTTCAAGTGGGTACACACAAGACCAAACTTTGGACGAGTCTATCTACATACATATAAAGAGTTATATGATGGATGACCTATCAAATTGAAGCTCTTCGAGTTTAATTTCTAAAACTTCAAACCATTCATCCTTTAGACACTCCTACAAGAAGTTATGACCAAACTACTAAAGGCAGGCAGAATGCAATTCTGCGGCCAATTCTACGACCACAGAATCATATTGCGGGCCGCAAAAGTGGTTATGCGACCGCAAAATGGTCGCAGACATGTCCAGTGAAGCCCATTTCTAGGCATCAGTTTTGCGGTGCATTTTGCAACCCGCATACCAATTGTGCGGTCCATTATACGACCGCAGACCTGAGTTCGGAGGGTTGATTTTCCTATTTTCATTACCCGACCCCATTTTGATAAATAGCCTTTGGGGCTTATTTGGGGGTGTTTTTCTGAGGATTTTAGAGAGAGGTAAGAGCATTTTAGAGAGAAAAGGAGTGAACCTAACATTATAATCATCCAATATTGCTCCAATCTTCAAGAATCAAGGTAGCCAATCAGAAGATCTTCATCTAAGAGGTAAGATTCAAACCCCTAGTCTTCAATTTCGAGTTTGGGGTAAAAGATGGGTAATTGGGAGTATGATTTTAGGGTGTAAGAGTATTATGCATATATGCTTGTACCAATAAAGTTTGTGGGAATATTGTTGAGCTCAAATAAGTAAGGATTGGGTTGTAGAAGAACCTTGTAACCAAATTTGCACATCTAGTGTTTGATAAAATGATCAAATGAGCTGAAACCATGAATATCTTCCTAATTATGGTTCACTTTTGTTATGTTTTAAAATAGATTGAAGTTGCTAGGATTTCCATAACCTCGTAGTAATGTAAGGAAGGCTCAAGAAATATTGGAGCCGTCCGGATGTCAATTCACGTGAGAAAGCTATTTTGGAATATCGACCTAACTTCAAAACGGTAAGTATCTTGTGTAACCTTGAGTGGGGGAATTACCCCTTAGACATTGAGTCTTATGTGAAAATTGTGTAATTGGAAACCATGTACGCGAAGTGATGAGTACGTACTTGGTTTAGATGTGCAAATTATATCGGTTGAGATTCGTAGACACCCTTATGTATTAAATTGAAACTTAGTAAATCCTTGATTTATCATGCCTCATTCCTTATTTGTCGAGTTTGTATTTTATATGATAATTTGGTATGATTTCCACTTGGATTTTTATGTGAATTCCGCGTGTTTGTTGATTTGATATTTCTTGGAAATAATCACATTATAGATTTTTCATCTGCAAATAATTAATTAAATAAGTTTAAACTGAGGCGTTTATATATTTATCTAAAATTTGGATTAAAGAAGGCGTTGTCCTTTGATGAGTTATTTTCCCATCCTTGTGGTTATTTTTTTGAGATTTTATATACATTGTGTTTAACCTTGAACTATCTGTTGTGAAATTAATTGACTTTATTGTACTTTTGGAATGGTTGTGGCCTACGGAAAATTTTTAAATACGAGTTGATGATGTTGTGCTGTTGTGATAATATTCTGTGTGAATTATTATGTGATATGGGTTACTGTTAAGCGGCGTATAAGGGTGGCATTCCATTGTTGACATTATGTGGGCATAAGGGTGGCATTTCATTATTGTTATGTGTGTTGGGATATTGACTGAATGGAGTGATAAGGGAGGCTATTATAGGAGCGATAAGGGTGGCTATAGGAGCGATAAGGGTGGCTATTGATATTGTAAGGGCGGAGGGATAAGGGAGGTTATTATATGAGTGATATAACGGTCCGGTCGGTCGTTCCGAGAGTTGTAGCCCCATTTTCCCCATTTCTGCTTATTTATGTGTTGTTCAGCTGTGTTGAGTTGTATCGAGTTGGTAGGTTTGGGTTCAGAGTAGTTTTGGAGTGAAATGAGACAGTTAGTCTCTTAGTTAGAAAGTTAAGTTAGAAAAGTCAACAGATAGTTGACTTATGAGTAAACAAATTTGGATGTGGATTTTTATGATTTGGTTAACTTCGTTGGGTGATTTTACACTTAGGAGTGTGTCCGGAATGTAAATTGGAGGTCCATGGAAGAATTAGGCTTGAATTGGCGAAAGTTAGAAATTTGGCGATTTTGGTCGGCAGTGGAAAATTGGGTATTGGGGTCGGAATAGAATTCTGAAAGTTGGAGTAGGTTCGTGGTATCATTTGTGACGTGTGTGCAAAGTTTGAGGTCGTTCGGACGTGGTTTGATAGGTTTCGGCATCGTTGGCGAATTTTGGAAGTTTAGAAGTTCTTAGGCTTGAATCCGGGGTTGATTTGGTGTTTTAGTGTTGTTTTGGGTGTTCCGAAGGTTCGAATAAGTTTGGGTAGTGATATATGACTTATTGGAATTATTGGTTGAGGTCCCGAGGGGCTCGGGATGAATTCAGATGGCTAACGGGAAGTTTGGAGTTGGGAAAATGTAGTTGATGCTACTGTTCTGCTATTTCCGCACCTGCGGAAGAAGGAGTCGCAGGTGCAAGGTCGCTGGTGTGCAAGAGGAGTCTGCAGGAGCGGGCAGTGCTGGGCTATGCAGGATGCGCAGGTGCGAGTTAGAGGTCGCATCTGCGAGCCCGCAAGTGCGAGACCTGTGGCGCAGATGCGGAAAGGAGGGCTTTGGGCAGGCTTCGCAGGTGCGGAAGGTGTGTCGCATCTGCGAGCCCGCAGGTGCGAAGCTTGGCGTTTAAGTGACTGTTACACCCTATATTTTCGTACATAAAAATGCGTCGTAAGCAAACTAATGTAGGACCAAAAATGAGATAATACTTAAAAGTATATAAAGTAAGTTAATAATGTTACCTCTGAGGTTACAAATATTGAAGATCATGAACAACAAGTACAAAGAGGGTTGGACAGTTCAGAAGCTAAAGCAATTAAATAAAACAATGTTTCGTCGAAAGTCGACAGGTTGGGAATGTTATAACATGTACCTTTGGGGTGAGACTAGGGTGATTAACATGATAAGGAGATTATGTTATGATATATATTAGTCGTATGACATCCGTTTGTTATGTTTTGAAGTCAAGAGAGTTGTGGAACAAAAGTCGATGAAAGTCATCACAAGTTATATTCATAAGTTTTACTGAAACTTTGGATCAAATGTAAGTGCGATTTTCTCCCAATATACTTAGAGTTATAGGGTGTTCCACCCATCAAATTAAATATCTATGAGTCTAATTTCTAATGCATTAAACCGTTTGTCAATACGACATCGGAGTAGAGAGATATGGGCATTTTTGCAACACTGCAAGCTGCTAGGTGACAAGTAGGTGTGTCACCTACTTGCTTAAATGAAAGCCCAAAAATGGGCCATTTAGGGTCGTCCAAAGATTCCTTTTAAGGGCCTATTTTCTTCATATATTAGACTTAAAATAGATCATAATAACCAGACATAAGCTCTGCAAAGAATCCTCTCAAAAATTTCCCACAAACCCTAATTGATTTTCTCTCCTTTTCAAGTTCTAATTGGAGGTAAAACCTAGAGTTTGAAGAACCAAGATAAGAGCTGAGTTATCCAACAAATAAAGTGAGTTTACTGCTCTCTTTCATCCATTTTTTCTGCTGTAAATTCATGGTAAGTCGTTCTATGCTTGTAAGAACTCACGGAACGGTGATCGGAAGCCGTGAGTTCGAGTTATTCACTTGTAGCGGACTGTTTTGTGGACTGTTTTGTGTTGCTGTTGGGCTGCGTGTTTTACTACTGTTTTGTGGAGTTTGGGAGGAGGAAGGGGGTGTAGAAACACCATATAAATATAGGGTGGTTGGCTGGTCGTTCGTCATAACATTTCTGGGTCGTTTGACACTACTACGGTGGTCGTTTTGTGTATGAAGAGATTGGGGTGTGATGGGCTGTTTTGTAGTATTTGATGGTGTATATAGGGCTGGAAAATGATGTATATATGTTGTTATTGTTCTGTTCTTATATTTTTGGTGTTATCTTGAATTTGGAGGAAGTAAGGATTATAGAGGAGATGCTGCCCATTTTAATACAAAATAAGTTTGTCGTTCGTTGTGCGATAGTTGTACCTTTCGTAACTTAACGATAGTATTATTATCATTCTTGTAGATTAAGGTGCGAAGAGGTGAGTTCAACTTGGTGATTGGAAAGATTGTGATAAGGTATGTTAAGGCTAAGCCTTCCTTCATTTTGGCATGATCTCGTAGCTACATGTGTTAATAATGAGACATAAAGAGAAGTTCGTATTCATGAATTTATTCACATTATTCTAGTCTCATAAGTTACAATATTATTCCTTATCGGGACTTCATATTCAGTTTAGTTTTGTCTTTATTCAGTCAAGAGAGCAGAGGGTCTATATATATATACAGTATTACACTATTTTCACCACCATCGAGCTATAATCGGTGGGCAGGCCCCTATTGGGCAACCTCTGATCAGATGGAAAGTTATATACCGAGCCTACTGTGGCCGAGCGCCTATGAGCGAGCCCAGCATGGTCGAGATACATAGCCTAGTATGGCCGAGCGCCTATGAGCGAGCCTACTATGGCAGAGCAGTTATATATACCGAGCCTTATAAGGCCGTACAATTATTTTACTTACTATATTGAAGGAGTTGAGTCAGTATCAGCAGGTAAGTATATCTCCAGATCATCTTTGACTCCCAGTTACTTCCAGTTATTATATTATCAGTTCAGTTTCGATTTTCAGTTATGTTATTGCCTTACATACTCGGTACATTATTTCGTACTGACGTCCCTTTTCCGAGGATGCTGCATTTCATGCATGCAGGTTCAGATAGACAGACGAGTAAATCTCCTCAGTAGGTGTTTCCCGAGTTCAGCCTGATCGGTAAGCTCCGCGTCGTTCGGAGTTACCAGGTCTAGAGTGTTGTGTACATCTTATGTATATCTGTATGTATGTTATGGGTAGGTCGGGGCCCTGTTCCGACCTACCCGATGTTATGGGTAGGTCGGGACAGATCAGAGGGAGGACCCGCAGGATTTCATAGATCAGCTTCACAGGATCTTTCGTGTTATGCATGCCACGGAGAAAGAGGCAGTTGAGCTAGCAGCTTTTCGACTCCGAGATATAGCCATCCTTTGGTATGAGGGATGGGAGAGATCCAGGGGACGTGATGCACCTCCAGCTATTTGGGAGAATTTTTCAGATGCCTTCCTTGACCAGTACTTACCACGGGAGATCCGACAGGCTCGAGTCGATCAGTTTCTAGCCCTTAAGCAGGGTAATATGAGTGTTCGAGAGTATAGTCTCCATTTTGACTCATTGGCCAGATATGCACCATCCATAGTTGCTACTATGCGGGACAGGATTCACAGGTTTATAGCAGGGTTAGCCCCAGAGTTAACCGAGGCATGTGCCACCGCTGCATTGCAGGATAGTATGGATATCTCCCGGATTCAGGCATTCGCCCAGAATATAGAAAGGGGTAGGCATCGGCAGCAGGGTACAGAGAGGGCTGAGCAAGGGCAACGTAAGAGGATGAGATTTCCCAGGTCTCAGGAGCAATCTCAGGGTAGTTATAGGACCCAGTACTTCGGACGGCCACCTAGGCCTCCGCCACCTCAGTTACAGGGTTACGGGTATGACCGCTATACTCAGTCAGGACCAGGTGAGAGCTCACGGGCATCGGGTTTGCAGCGACAGCGAGGATCTGCGCAGACATGGTCATTTCCTCCACGGTGTGACATCTGTGGTAGAGGACACTTGGGCCAATGCCGAGCAGGTTCTGATGCTTGTTATATATGTGGGCGTCCGGGGCATATGATGCGAGATTGCCCAAATAGAGATTCGGGGGGAATGGCACAACCAGCGAGTTCAGCAACAGGATCATCTATGTCCGTGCATCCTTCAGGGCGCGAGTCTCAATCTTCGGCTGGTAGAGGTCGGGGCAGAGGTAGAGGTTCCAGTTCAAGTGGTAATCAGAACCGTATCTATGCTTTAGCGGGTCGACAGGACCAGGAGTCTTCACCAGACGTTGTGACAGGTATATTAACCATTTGCTCTCACGATGCTTATGCTTTGATAGACCCAGGATCTACTTTATCGTATATTACCCCATTTGTCGCGAGGAAGTTTGGTATAGTGCCTGAAATACTAAGTGATCCTTTTGCGGTATCTACACCGGTCGGAGAATCGATTATTGCTAGACGGATTTACCGAGGTTGTACGGTGACAATTTGTAGTCGTCAGACCTCAGCTGACCTAGTTGAGCTAGAGATGATGGATTTTGATGCTATCATGGGCATGGACTGGTTGGCAGCTTGCTATGCCACAGTTGATTGCCGAGCAAAGGTAGCCAGATTTCATTTTCCGGGTGAGCCAGTCCTTGAATGGGTAGGTAATACACCAACACCCAGAGGTAGGTTTATTTCCTATTTGAAGGCGAGGAAAATGATCGCAAAAGGGTGCATTTATCATATTGTGCGAGTTAGAGATGCAGATGCTGAGATACCTACACTTCAGTCTATTCCCGTAGTCAAAGAGTATGCAGATGTGTTTCCAGATGAGCTTCCAGGTATTCCTCCAGAGCGAGAGATTGATTTTAGCATCAATTTGCTTCCAGGAACTCAACTAATATCTGTCCCTCCGTATAGAATGGCACCTGGCGAATTGAAGGAGTTGAAGGAGCAATTAAAAGATTTGTTGCATAAAGGTTACATCAGGCCCAGTACCTCACCTTGGGGTGCACCAGTACTATTTGTGCGAAAGAAAGACGACTCGCTGAGGATGTGTATCGATTATAGGCAACTGAACAAGGTAACTATTAAGAATAAGTATCCACTTCCAAGGATCGATGACTTGTTTGATCAGTTGCAGGGGCTAGATGCTTTTCAAAGATAGATTTGAGGTCGGGGTACCACCAAGTCAGAGTTCGGGAAAAAGATATTCCAAAGACAGCCTTCCGGACCCGATATGGCCACTTCGAGTTCCTTGTCATGTCCTTCGGGTTGACTAATGCACCCGCTGTATTTATGGACTTGATGAATAGCCTATTCCGACCATTTTTAGATCTATTCGTGATAGTATTTATTGATGATATTCTAGTTTATTCCCGTTCAGAGGATGAGCATGCGGACCACCTGCGAGCGGTACTCCAAACCCTCCGTGATCGTAAGTTGTATGCTAAGTTTTCTAAATGTGAATTCTGGTTGAAGTCTGTAGCATTCTTGGGGCATATTGTATCAGATGAAGGTATAAAGGTGGACACTCAGAAGATTGAGGCCGTGAAATCTTGGCCTAGACCTACCACTCCGACAGAGGTTCGTAGCTTTCTAGGCTTAGCAGGATACTATCAAAGGTTCGTAGAGGGTTTTTCTTCCCTTTCTGCACCATTGACGAGGTTGACACAGAAAGAAACTAAGTTTCAATGGACAGAGGCTTGTGAGCGGAGTTTCCAAGAGCTTAAGAACAGGTTGAACTCAGCTCCAGTTCTAACACTTCCAGAGGGCCTAGAGGGTTATGCCGTGTATTATGATGCATCAGGTGTCGGGTTAGGATGTGTCCTGATGCAACATGGGAAGGTAATTGCGTATGCTTCAAGGCAGTTGAGGAAGCACGAGAGGAATTATCCGACCCACGACCTCGAGTTAGCTGCGGTTGTCCATGCACTTAAGATATGGCGGCATTATTTATATGGTGTTCATGTTGATGTATTTACTGATCATAAAAGCCTACAATATATCTTCAAGCAGAAAGAGTTGAATTTGCGACAGAGGCGATGGCTTGAGTTATTGAAAGATTACGATGTTAACATTCTCTACCATCCAGGGAAAGCTAATGTTGTAGCAGATGCATTAAGTCGCCGATCTATGGGTAGCTTAGCACATGTAGATCCCGAGAAAAGACAATTAGCTAGAGAGATTCATCAATTGTCTTCGTTGGGGGTTCGGTTAGTAGATTCTGAGGATGGTGGAGTTGTACTCCAAAACACTGCAAAATCATCCCTCATAGCTGAAGTCAAGGAAAGGCAGTACGAGGACTCAGAGTTGGTCGAGTTGAGAGAGCGAGTTCCGCAGCCGAAGAAGCCATTGTTAGAGCTCAAGAGAGATGGGGTTCTCAGATACAGGGGTCGTTTGTGTGTTCCAGATGTAGCAGGGCTACGAGACAAGATTATGTCAGAGGCACATTATTCATGGTATTCCATCCATCCTGGATCGACGAAGATGTATCATGACATTAAGGATATGTACTGGTGGAATGATATGAAGAAGAACATTGCTGAGTTTGTCGCCAAATGTACTAGTTGCCAGCAAGTGAAGGTAGAGCACCAGAAGCCCGGAGGGCTAATGCAGACTATAGAGATCCCGACATGGAAATGGGAGGCGATAAACATGGACTTTATCACGGGTTTACCTCGTTCTAATCGTAAGTTCGATTCCATGTGAGTGATAGTCGATAGGCTCACAAAATCAGCTCACTTCCTACCGGTCAGTCTACATATACAGCAGAAGATTATGCAAAGTTATATATTAAGGAGATAGTGCGGCTACACGGAGTACCGGTTTCTATTATATCTGACCGTGGGGCTCAGTTTATAGCACATTTTTGGAGGTCATTTCAGAGAGGTCTAGGGACTCAGGTGAATCTCAGCACAGCTTTTCATCCACAGACTGATGGACAAGCCGAGCGCACAATTCAGACGGTCGAGGATATGTTACGAGTATGTGTGTTTGATTTTAAACGAAGTTGGGATGAACATCTACCTCTTATCGAGTTTGCATATAATAACAGTTACCACTCCAGTATCCAGATGGCTCCGTACGAGGCTCTGTATGGGCGTAAGTGCAGATCTCCTATAGGGTGGTTTGATGTTGGAGAATCTGGGTTACATGGGCCAGACCTAGTTCAGCAGGCCATAGAGAAAGTAAAGGTTATCCGGGAGCGACTGTTGACAGCTTAGAGTCGTCAGAAGTCATATTCTGACGTGCGGCGACGAGACTTAGAGTTCAGGATTAATGACTGGGTATTCTTAAAGGTATCACCTATGAAGGGAGTGATGAGGTTTGGCAAGAAAGGCAAGCTTAGCCCACGGTATATTGGGCCTTATAGGATCATTCATAGAGTGGGCCAAGTAGCTTATGAGTTAGAGTTGCCCTCCGAATTGGAGTCTGTCCATCCGGTTTTTCACGTATCTATGCTACGGAAGTGCATTGGCGATCCTACCCGAGTGGTGCCCATGGATGATGTACAGATTACAGAGGACTTGTCATACGAGGAAATTCCAGTTGCCATCCTAGACCGACAAATCCGCAATCTACGAAATAAGGAGGTAGCTTCCGTAAAGGTTTTATGGAGGAGCGAGAATGTAGAAGAGATGATGTGGGAATCAGAGGAAGAAATGAAGTCTAAATACCTCCACCTATTTCAAACGGAAGATATGGTTCGAGATGGGACGCTACAACATAGCTCTATGTAAGCTAGCAGGTCATCAGGTAAGCTTTTATTTTTCACTTTCAATATTTATGATTTACGGTCGGTGAGGCAAAATGCTGCTATTTATAAAGATTGGCCATGTGTGGCATGCATAGTATGTTTCTGGCTACGTGCAGGTTGGTTTTAACCTAGTGTACGAAGGATACTCTGGCAAAAGTTTCCAAAGTCTCTAAGAGTAAACATTCGAGGACGAATGTTTCCAAGGGTGGAATGGTGTTACACCCTATATTTTCGTACGTAAAAATGCGTCGTAAGCAAACTAATGTAGGACCAAAAATGAGATAATATTTAAAAGTATATAAAGTAAGTTAATAATGTTACCTCTGAGGTTACAAATATTGAAGATCATGAACAACAAGTACAAAGAGGGTTGGACAGTTCAGAAGCTAAAGCAATTAAATAAAACAATGTTTCGTCGAAAGTCGACAAGTTGGGAATGTTATAACATGTACCTTTGGGGTGAGACTAGGGTGATTAACATGATAAGGAGATTATGTTATGATTTATATTATTCGTATGACATCCGTTTGTTATGTTTTGAAGTCAAGAGATTTGTGGAACAAAAGTCGATGAAAGTCATCACAAGTTACATTCATAAGTTTTACTGAAACTTTGGGTCAAATATAACTGCGATTTTCTCCCAATATACTTAGAGTTATAGGGTGTTCCACCCATCAAATTAAATATCTATGAGTCTAATTTCCAACTCATTAAACCGTTTGTCAATACGACATCGGAGTAGAGAGATATGGGCATTTTTGCAACACTGCGCAAGATGCTAGGTGACAAGTAGGTGTGTCACCTACTTGCTTAAATGAAAGCCCAAAAATGGGCCATTTCGGGTCGTCCAAAGAGGCCTTTTAAGGGCCTATTTTCTTCATATATTAGACTTAAAATAGATCATAATAACCAGACATAATCTCTGCAAAGAATCCTCTCAAAAATTTCCCACAAACCCTAATTGATTTTCTCTCCTTTTCAAATTCTAATTGGAGGTAAAACCTAGAGTTTGAAGAACCAAGATAAGAGCTGAGTTATCCAACAAATAAGGTGATTTTACTGCTCTCTTTCATCCATTTTTTCTGCTGTAAATTCATGGTAAGTCGTTCTATACTTGTAAGAACTCACGGGACGGTGATCGGAAGCCGTGAGTTCGAGTTATTCACTTGTAGCGGACTGTTTTGTGGACTGTTTTGTGTTGCTGTTGGGCTGCGTGTTTTACTACTGTTTTGTGGAGTTTGGGAGGAGGAAGGGGGTGTAGAAACACCATATAAATATAGGGTGGTTGGCTGGTCGTTCGTCATAACATTTCTGGGTCGTTTGACACTACTACGGTGGTCGTTTTGTGTATGAAGAGATTGGGGTGTGATGGGCTGTTTTGTAGTATTTGATGGTGTATATAGGGATGGAAAATGATGTATATATGTTGTTATTGTTCTGTTCTTGTATTTTTGGTGTTATCTTGAATTTGGAGGAAGTAAGGATTATAGGGGAGATGCTGCCCGTTTTAATACAAAATAAGTTTGTCGTTCGTTGTGCGATAGTTGTACCTTTCGTAACTTAACGATAGTATTATTATCATTCTTGTAGATTAAGGTGCGAAGAGGTGAGTTCAACTTGGTGATTGGAAAGATTGTGATAAGGTATGTTAAGGCTAAGCCTTCCTTCATTTTGGCATGATCTCGTAGCTACATGTGTTAATAATGAGACATAAAGAGAAGTTCGTATTCATGAATTTATTCACATTATTCTAGTCTCATAAGTTACAATATTATTCCTTATCGGGACTTCATATTCAGTTTAGTTTTGTCTTTATTCAGTCAAGAGAGCAGAGGGTCTATATATATATATACAGTATTACACTATTTTCACCACCATCGAGCTATAATCGGTGGGCAGGCCCCTATTGGGCAACCTCTGATCAGATGGAAAGTTATATACCGAGCCTACTGTAGCCGAGCGCCTATGAGCGAGCCCAGCATGGTCGAGATACATAGCCTAGTATGGCCGAGCGCCTATGAGCGAGCCTACTATGGCAGAGCAGTTATATATACCGAGCCTTATAAGGCCATACAATTATTTTACTTACTATATTGAAGGAGTTGAGTCATTATCAGCAGGTAAGTATACCTCCAGATCATCTTTGACTCCCAGTTACTTCCAGTTATTATATTATCAGTTCAGTTTCGGTTTTCAGTTATGTTATTGCCTTACATACTCGGTACATTATTTCGTACTGACGTCCCTTTTTCGGGGACGCTGCATTTCATGCATGCAGGTTCAGATAGACAGACGAGTAAATCTCCTCAGTAGGTGTTTCCCGAGTTTAGCCTGATCGGTAAGCTCCACGTCGTTCGGAGTTACCAGGTCTAGAGTGTTGTGTACATCTTATGTATATCTGTATATATGTTATGGGTAGGTCGGGGCCCTGTTCCGATCTTAGTACATCTATCAGTAGAGGCTTGTAGACATATCCTGTTGGTTAGTGCAGTATGTTGGGTTTGTAGGCCTGGTATGTATATTTGATGGTTTGTCAGCTGTAGTAGCTATGACGGCCTTGTCGGCCTAGCTTTATATTGATGTTTAGTTAGCGCTAGTTTCCATTCAGTTTTTTTTATTTTGCTTCGCAAATTGTCTTTCAAGGTGGCCCCATGGCCAAAGTATGACATTATATGTTCAGATTCCCTTAGTCGCAACTTGGTACGCCAGGTTAGGTGAGGCACCGAATGCTGGTCTCGCTCCTAGGTTCGGGGCGTGACAGTGACTTTCACAGATGCGCACCTGGGACAGCAGATGCGAGTCCGCAGGTGCGAGAAAGGGTCCGCAAGTGCGGAATCCTTGGGGCAGAGCCTATATAAGTTGCACTTCATTATTTTTGCCCTTTTCCCACCATTGTTGAACGATTTTGAGCTTAAGTAATTTTTCCACCATTGTTGAACGATGTGGGCTCGGGGTCTGGGTTTTGGCCTATTTCGGATTTTTGGCCTATTTATGTAATTTGTATTGTGCAATTCGATTCTTTAGCCTATGTTGATTGTAGTATTCTGATTTTGGTTAGATTCAGAGCTTTTGGAGACCGAGTCCAGCGACGAAGGCATCCCGGAGTAGGATTTTACGTTGTTAAGGTAAGTAACAGTTTTAACTCTGGCTTTGAGGGTATAAACCCGGAGATTTGATATCACGTGATTGTTTGGAAGTGATACCCACGCTAGGTGACGGGCGTGTGGGTATGCACTGCGAGGGATTGAGACTTGGTCCGTCCCATGAGGCTGTGAGGCCTAATGGCTATTATCTATAGTTATGTGTTTATTTGTTGTTGAACTTGTTTTCTTCATGTTAGAGAGCATGCTTAGTCTTTATTCATGCTCACATTAATTGCACTCAATCATAGATATTATTGTACATGTTGACCGCAGTCCCTATTATTTTGCTGATATGCTGTGATACTTGACGTGGGTTGTGTTTCCCTTCTTTGTTGATGATGGTGATGCTAGAGAGGTACATGACTGAGTGAGGCCGAGGGCCTGTTGTGAGGTATTTGATTGAGGCACGTGAGTTGTCTGTGCAGCATGTGAGTTGTCTGTGCAGCACGTGAGTTGTCCGTGCTTAGTGCTTGGGCTTTGGGAGCCCCTCCGGAGTCTGTACACACCCTCAATGAGCGCAGGTACCTATTAAGTGTTGAGTGTTGAGTGCTGAGTGGGAGTGCCGAGAGCCGAGTGCTCAGTGATGGAGTGACATTGCCGTGAGGATTCATTGCTTTTGTTGTTGCTGCATTTTACCCGTTAATTTCTTTGTAGCATTTATTGAGTTGATGGAATTTACCTGTTTATTTCTGTTTATTTTAAATTGTGATAAAGAAATAATTGAATTGTTCTACTGAGTCGGTTGTACTCATACTATACCCTGCACTTTATGTGCAGATCCAGGTGAGTTAGAGCGCGGCAATCGTTGAGTTCAGGCCGGCTATCGTTGGAGACTGCAAGGCAGCTGCTAGCGTCCGCAGGACCTTGTTACTCCTTTTATCATTTCTTCTTTTGGACTGTATTGACAGTTAGACAGTTCTATTTCTTAGTTCATAGATTTAGACGCTCATGACTTAGTGACACCTCGATGTTTGGTGCTCGTTTTCGTATTTTCTATAATTATATTTAGAGTTGATTTAGTTTATGAAAAAAAATTAAATATTGGAAATGTTTTATTAAATTATTATAATCGATTTAGTATTAATATTTTTTGGAAATAGGCTTGCCTTGTAACAAGATAGGCGCCATCACGACCATGGTTAGATTTTGGGTCGTGACAAGTGATAAGGGTGGCTATAGGAGAGATAAGGGTGGTTATTGTCAGGGATGATATGTGATGATGTGGGGTTATTGTGTTGGTAATTTTTATTTAATGATGTGGGGTTATTGCGTTGGTAATTTTCATGTGATATTGTGATTTTTCTTGTATTTATTTTTATATCTTGTGCAACTTGTCTTGTTGTTTCGGTAAACTTCATAATAGTCTGATCTATGTTGGAATTGTGAGCCTGTGTCTATTGCTGGGTGGATTATGTTAGTGGCACGTGATCTGTCCATGCAGATGTGATATAAAATGTGGGCACGAGGTTCTAGGAAAATAATATGTTATTGGCACGTGAACTGTCCGTGCAGATGTAATATGAAATGTGGGCACGAGGTGCCAGGGAAAATTTGATGATTTTTATTATTGGCACGTGAGTTGTTCGTGCGGTTTTGATAAAAATATAGGCACGGGGTGCCGTGAAAATATAAAAGTGGGATGAGACCCGTGTTACGAAAATATGAAAGTGAGCTGAGACCCGTGTTTTATGATTATGAAATGAGGTGTCACAGAGTGACTTTTGATTGATAGAAGTATATTCGAAAGATATTTATTTAAAAGAATTATATTCGAAAGATATTTATTTGAAAGAAATATATTCGGAAGGTATTTATTCGAAAGAATTATATGTGAAATATTTATATTTGAAGGACTTGTTTAATTGGTTGTACTTGTGTTCCTTATTCGTTTGAGTAATAATTATGGTGTTCTTGTTGCCTTGCTGTTTGTATCACTGGTTGATTTTTGTTGTTATCACTGCTAGTTGTTTTTTTGTACTATTGTATACTGCTATATTGCACAGGTTATTTGACTAGTGAGTGTCTTGACTGTACCTCGTCACTACTCCACCAAGGTTAGTCTTGATACTTACTGGGTATCGACTGTGGTGTACTCATACTACACTTTTGTATATTTTTGTGCAGAGCTAGGTATTAAAGATATCGGAATCGGGAAGAATTAGTGTGTTGATTGCAAGGATTCAAGATAGAGCTTCTTGGTCGTCGCACTCCCTTGGAGTCCTTCTATTTTATTGTACTGTCAACTCTTATTCGAACAATATTGTATATTCGATCCTTGAGATCATTACATTTATTCAGTTAGAGTTCGTGACTCAGTATTACCAGTCTTGGGAGGTTGTTATAATTATTTCCGTTGTGGGTTTCAATTATCTATTTTATCAAAAACAAAATGGCTTGAAATAAAATTGAAATTGGCTTACCTGGTCTTAGAGACTAAGTGCCATCACGACGCCTGAGGTGGGATTTTGGGTCGTGACATACACTTTTACACATTTTAGTGTAGAGCTAGGTATTGAAAATATCGGATTCGGGCAGAGATTAGAGTGTGATCGCAAGGATTCAAGGTAAGACTGCTTGGTAGTCGTAGTCCCTTGGAGTCTTTCCATTATATTGTACTATCAACTCTTATTCGAATAGTATTGTATATTCGATCTTTGAGATCATTGTATGTATTCAGTTAGAGTTCGTGACTCTGTATTACCAGTCTTGGGAGGTTGTACTAAATTATATGTTAATAAATGGCTCGAAATGAAATTGTAATCGGCTTACCTAGTCTTAAAGACTAAATGCCATCACCACACTTGTGGTGGGATTTTGGGTCGTGACAGAAATTATGGATCGGTGGTTGTTTTTGTCCTGAATTTTATGAAATGTATTAATCTTTTTAAAATGATTGCGATTCTAATTATTGTTTGTGAATGTAAATAAGAAAACGAGCATTAGAAGTGTTAAATTTCGTTAAATAAAGGTCATTTCAGAGAAACTTTTAGTTGCCACTATAATTTTCACTAAAAGTAGTCCCCTTTGTTGGCAATTGATGGGTTTTTACCGGCAATAACAATTGTCGCTGAATATATGAGGTAGCATATTACACGGGTAGTTTTACTGGCCATTGTAATGGTCGGTAAATAAATGCCACTAAAAGTAATGACCTGTAGCGGCAATAAATGGTGCTTTTACGGGCACTCGGTTGGATTGCCGCTAAAACCTTTAGTGGCGCTGGATACAACGGCTAATAAGCAATTGTTGGTAAATGTTTTTGCGGCAATTTCTATTGCTGCTAAAGGCCATTTTTGTTGTTGTGTTCTTGACAACTTCTTGCATAGCCTCATTGAGTCTCCTTTGATGTTCAATAGATGGTTTGTCACATTCCTCCAAGTTGATCTGATGCATGCAAAATGCGAGGCTTATCTCCCGAATATCTGCCAAAGTCCACCCAATAGCCTTGTTCCTCTTTTGTAGCATCGCCAAAGTGGAATCTACCTGCACGTTAGCCAAACAAGAGGAAAGAATAACCGGTAAAGTAGAAAAAGGACCAAGAAATTCATACAGAAGACGTGGAGGCAATGGCTTGAACTCCAAGGTAGGAGGTTCTTCAATAGAAGGCTTTGTAGGGGGAGTTGTCCTATTTTCAAGATCCAAGGACAATTTTCGAGGTGCATAGTTGTACGACCCCATTCCTTGCAAAGAGTTCACACATTCCATGAAGTCATCCATCTCGTCATCATCAAAGTTGAGCAAGATGACCTCCAACATATCACCCACATTGATCATAGCACTTGTATCATCAACAATAACATCGGTCACCAAATCTGCAAAAGAGCACACCTCATTGCTATTTGGTTGTCGCATTGACTTACACACATGGATAAACACTTTTTTATCACCAACCCGGAATATAAGTTCTCCAGCTTTAACATTACAAAGAGCCTTCCCCGTAGTAAGGAAAGGTCTCCCAAGAATAATTGGAACCTCATAGTCAACTTCACAATCTAGAATGACAAAATCCGTCGGAAGAATTAATTTATCAACATGAACTAAGACATCTTCAATCACTCCCAAAGGTATCTTCATAGTACGATCAGCCATTTACAATCTCATAGAGGTGGATCTTGGTTGCCCAATTCCCAAGGTCTTGAAAACCTAATAGGGCATCAAATTGATACTTGCCCCAAGATCACAAAGAGCTTTTGCAAACTCGACACTTCCAATTGTACAAGGAAACGTGAAAGCATGAGGATCTTCCAACTTAGGAGCCATAGAGTGCACAATTGCACTCACTTGATGAGTGACTTTTATGGTTTCAAAATTCATTGACCGCTTCTTTGTCACGAGATCCTTCATAAACTTTGCATAGCCAGGCATTTGTTCCAAAGCTTCAACTAATGGCACATTGATTAAGAGACTCTTCATCATTTGAATGAATTTCTTGAATTGATTCTCACTATTTTATTTGGCAAGTCTTTGAGGGTATGGAGGTGGAGGCTTAGGCAATGGTACCTTAGACTTTTGCACTACCGACTCTAGAATGTCAATAATGTGATCCATAGACCGGTTCAGCTCCTCCTGAGTCTCTTCCACACTATTATCAATATCAATCCGAACTTCATCATTTGATTGTACCACATTATTCGGGCCCTCTTCTTCTTGTACCACTTGCTTATCATCCACAAGTTGCCTTTGACTTGAGGTAGATGCATTCCCACCTTTTGCACTTCTTGTAGTTGTCATGCCTCGTGTTGTTTCCACCCTTTGGATTTACTACCGTATCACTTGGTAGTGCCCCATTAGGATGAGAATTTAGAGCTTGAGAGATTTGCCCCATTTGCACTTCTAAGTTGCGGATCGATGTGTTATGTAAAGCAAGTTGGGCATCTGAATCGACATTCTTTTCCATCATTTTCTTGAACATATTCTCAATACTCCACATCTCATTGTTTGAAGAACTTGGACCATGGGAAGGATAAGGCGGCGAGTTGCTCGGTTGTTGATACATCAGGGGCCTTTGAAAACACGACCCCCGGTTGCCTTAATTATTATTCCATCAGCCTTGATTGTTACCCCCCTCCCCCCACCCTCCCCATTTCCTTAATTATTGCCACTCCAATTTCCTTGATTGTTGTTACGCCAATTCCCTTGATTGTTGCCACCACTCCAATTTTCTTGGTTGTTAAAACTCCAATTGTCTTGATTGTTTTGAGGTCGCCACTGTTGTTGGTTTGGTCCTTGGAAGTTATTTCTTTGCCCTTAAAAGTTATTCACATATTGCATCTCCTCTTCTTGTTCATTATAAGAATCATCTTGGTCAAAACCACTATCCTCTTGCACATAATTATCCACTCGATTTTGCACTTGTGGACCCTTGGTCCTTCTTTTGTTTACCAGCATGTTCACCCCTTCCATGGCATTGACTTGCTTAGGATTTTGCACTTGTTAAAGTTAAGCCTTTGCTAGTTGATTCATGGTGGTAGTCAATTCGGCAATGGCTTGCCCATGGTCATGCAACTCTTTGTGAAACTGGATCACGTTCAGATCACCTCCTAGAACATTAGCCTGGTATTACCACGCCAATGATGTTTCCACCATTTCATCCAAAATCTCACACGCCTCTGTATAAGGCGTAGTCATAAAGTTCCCACCGGCAAGTTGATTCACTACACATTGGTACTTGTGTTAATCCCACGATAGAAGGTTTGTTGAATCATGTTTTCCAGCATATCATTGTTGGAACATTCCTTGACCATTGTTCTATACCACTCCCATATCTCGTGTAGTGGTTCATTGGGCCCTTGTTTGAATGCCAATATCTCATCTCGAAGTGTAGCCATATGCCAGGGAGAGAAGAACTTAGAGATAAACTTTTCTGCCAACGCATCCCAAGTGTGAATGGAATGGTTCGGCAAATGTTCCAACCAACCTAAAGCTTTACCCCGTAGAGAGAAGGGAAAAAGCCTCAGTCTCAATGCATCCTCAGAGACATTTATTTGTTTTCTCCCCCAACAAGTGTCCACAAACCCCTTCAAATATTTGTATGCATTTTGACTTGGAGCACCGGTGAAGAAACCTCGTTGCTCTAGCAAAGTGTGTATTACATTGGTGATTTGAAAGTTTCCTGCCCTAATACGGGGAGGGACTATTGCACTGGCATATCCTTCATTGGGTAACACCCGGTGTTGAGCCTTTCGTGATGGAGGAGGGGGTGGAGCGGGGACATTATCATGAGGAACTCAGACTCTTCTATTGGCTTGAGGTTCAAGAGGAACCTCATCAACTTGGTCATCCTCGACGTCCACATTCCCCAAAGGCAAATTTTCGAGCTCATTGTTCGCCATGGTTGTACCTACGATTTCTCAAGCCAGTTAGTAACACTGAAGGAAAATAAGATATTCCAAAAACACACCCAACTATATAGCTAACACCGTTTTAACTCCCCGGCAACGGTGCCAAAAATTGGTCTATGTCCAATCAGCACTCAATAGTGAGTGGGAACGGTCATTGGAAGAATAGTACCCACCAAAAGTCGGGGTCGATTTCCACAGGGAGTTACTAGGGTTGTTAGGAGTATACACTTGACGAAAGTGACAGGAATATCTAAATTGCACTTCCACAACAAGTTTTGATTTCTAATTCTAATTTTACTTTAGCAATTATAAGCTAAATAATCAATACTCAATCATAAACAAGCACTAAATTAGATACCCATAAGGTTTACACATTAGGGTTGGGTCACAACCCTAGTAAGAGTCTGGCTACTCATAATGGGTTTTGAAGAAAATAAAAAAGAAAATCTAATTAAACTCAAGATGGAAGATTAAAATGATGAAATCTTATGTAAATATACCAAAATAATGTAAAACTTCCTAAAGTAGTAAAGAAAAACGGCTAGAGCAGCTTCAGATGTTCAAAACTTGACCTAATTTTGTGTGGTCCGCAGATTTCTTTAGCTGGAAAGAAGTGGAGTTCTAGAGCCGCACGCTTTTGCACTGCTGCCACGAGGCAATCTTCTACGGCCGCACATGTCTTGTGCGGTCCACAATTCACAAAGGCTCCTGGACTTGATCGTTTTGCATACTCTCTAATCTTTGACTCCTAGATCAGTTTTGCAGTCGCATAATTCATGTATGGTCCGCACATTGGTGAAAGGTCTGCTATATTTTTCTTCTTGTTATGCGGCCACAGATGGAATTCTGTGGTCCGCATATTCTTCTACAGCCGCAGAATTACTTCTCCGGACCGTACATTTGTGCTTATGCGCCCTTTATTACCTTGTGCTTCGGAACACTCCTTTTTGAGTCGGATTTCATCTCAGGAGAACAAACTTCCAGCATTCCTGCAATTTTATATAATTTCATTAGTTTCGGAGAACACAATTTAATACTTTTTGACTTAAACGAAAGCTAAAAGGTGCTAATAAGTAGTCAAAATTCCCACTTATCAGTTGTCTTCGTATCATGCCAACCTTGATTGGCATGCGAAGACCGTTACCTTGGCGATGCCAGAGTTGCCTAGATTGGAATGGAGGGGTTCATCTATCAGCACATCCAAACGGGTTATTTCTTTCTTGATGGCTCGACATATGGTCGAGAGTGGTTGTTTGGCTTATCTAGCTTATGTTCCGGATAATGCTGCAGAGACTCCTGCGATTGATTCGTTGTGGTGCAGGAGTTCACCGATGTGTTTCCTTCTGATTTACCGGGCATGCCCCCAGATTGTGATATCAACATTGATTTGGCACCAGGTACCTAGCCTATCTCTATTCCACCATACCGCATGGCCCCAAAAGAGTTGAAAGTGTTGAAAGAGTTGATGGAGCAGCTTGAGGAGCTGCTAGCAAAGGGGTACGTCAGGCCGAGCGTGTCATTGATTACCGCTAGTTGAACAAGGTTACCATTAAGAACAAGTACCTGTTGCCGCGCATTGATGATTTGTTTGACCAGTTGCAGGGTGCCTGGGTGTTCTCTAAGATCGATTTGAGATATGGGTATCATCAGCTGAAGATTCGTGCTACGGATGTTCTGAAGACGGCTTTCGGGACTAGATATGGACACTATGAGTTTCTTCTGATGTCTTTCAGCTTGATCAACGCCCCGGCGACGTTTATGAATTTTATGAACCGGGTGTTTAGGCCATACATTGACTCATTTGTCATTGTCTTCATTGATGACATATTGATCTACTCGCGTAGTATGGAGGAGCACGAGCATCATTTAAGAGTTGTTCTTTAGACCTTGCGGGAACAGAAGTTTTATGCTAAGTTTTCCAAGTGTGAGTTCTGGTTCGATTTTTTTGGCCTACCTGGGGCATGTTGTGTGAGGTGAGGGTATTAAGGTGGATCCCAGGAAGATTGAAGCAGTCCAGATTTGACCTCGTCCCACCACAGCGACTGAGATCAGCAGTTTCTTAGGGTTAACAAGTTATTATAGTCGGTTTGTGGAGGTCTTCACCTCTATTGCGGCACCTTTGACTAGATTGACTTATAAGGGTGCTCCATTCTAATGGTCCGATGATTGCGAGGTAAGCTTTCAGAAGCTCAAGACAGCTTTGACTATATCACCAGTCTTAGTGTTGCCTTCCGGTTCAGGGATGTATACTTTGTATTGCAATGCTTCACGTGTTGGCTTGGGTTGTGTTTTGATGAAGGCGGGGCAAGTTATTGCATATGCTTCACGTCAGCTAAAGCCCAATGAGAAGAATTACCCCGTACATGATTTGGAGTTGGCCGTGATAGTTCATGCTCTCAAGATCTAGAGGCATTATCTTTATGGGGTGTCCTTTGAGGTTTACACCGATCATCGCATCTTGCAGCATTTGTTCAAGCAGAGGGATCTGAATTTGAGGCAACGCAAGTGGCTTGAGTTACTAAATGACTATGATATTACCATCCTTTATTATCGAGGCAAAGCGAATGTGGTTGCAGATGCCTTGAGTAGAAAGGCTAAGAGTATGGGTAGTTTTGCATTCATTTCAGCAGAGGAGAGGCCATTGGCTTTGGACATTAAGTCTTTGGCTAATAGACTTGTGAGGTTGGATATTTCTAAGCCCAGTCGAGTTCTTGCATGCGTCGTAGCTCAGTATTCATTATTTGAATGGATCAAGGCTCATCAATACAATAATCCACACTTGCTGGTTCTTAGGGAGACGGTACTACACGATGGTGCCAAGGAGGCCACTATCAGCGAGGATGGTGTTCTGCGATTCTAGGTTCTGTGTTCCTAATATTGATGGATTAAGGGAGAAGATTCTAGAGGAGGCACACAGTTTTCGGTATTCTATTCATACATGTGCCACGAAGATGAATTGCAACTTGAGGCAGCATTATTAGTGGCGGCGGATGAAGAAGGACATAACTGAGTATGTAACGAGATGCCAAAATTGGTAGCAGGTTAAGTATGAGCACTAGAGGCCAGGTGGCCTACTTCAGCAGATGGTTATACCGGAGTGAAAATAGGAGAGAATCACTATGGACTTTGTAGTTGGGTTGCCGCGGACGCTGAGGAAGTTTGATGTCATTTTGTTCATTGTCGACAGGTTGACCAAGTCGGTACACTTTATTCCAGTTTTGACTACGTACTCTTCAGGGAGATTGGCCCAGATTTACATTCAGGAGATTGTTCGGTTGCCTTGTATGCATGTTTCCATCATTTCAAATAGGGGTACTCAGTCCACTTTGCACTTTTGGAGAGTAGTACAGAGTGATTTGTGCACCCGGGTAGAGCTCAGCACAGCCTTTCATCCGCAGACCGACGGGCAGTCGGAGCAGACGGTTCAGATCTTGGAGGATATGCTTAGACGTTTGTGTGATTGACTTCTGAGGGCAGTAGGATCGATTCTTTCCATTGGCTGAGTTTGCTTATAACAACAGTTATCAGTCCAGCATTGAGATGGCTTCATTCTGGGCCTTATATGGTTGGCGATGTCTTTCGCCCATTGGATTGTTTGAGCCCGGCGAAGCTAGGTTATATGGCACTGATTTAGTGAAGGATGCCTTGGAAAAGGTAAAGTTGATTCAGGAGCGACTGCGCACAGCACAATCCAGACAAAAGGGTTACGCGGATAAAAAAACGCGTGATTTATCATTTATGGTGGGCGAGAAGGTTCTCTTAAAGTTCTTTCCGATTAAGGGAATCACAAGGTTCGGAAAGAAGGGCAAGTTGAGCCCAAGGTTTATTGGCCCATTCGAGGTGTTAAGGCGAGTTAGGCGGTTGCTTATGAGCTTGCTTTGCCTCATAGTCTTTGGGGAGTTCATCTGGTCTTCCATGTATCTATGCTCTGGAGGTACCATGCCGACAAGTTGCATATGTTAGATTACAGCACAGTTCAGCTAAATGAGAGCTTGGGTTACGAGGAGGAGCTAGTTGCTATTGTTGACAGGCAGGTTCGCCAGCTGAGGTCCAAGAAGATTTCTGCAGTGAATGTCCAGTGGAGGGGTCAACCAGTCGAGGAGGTGACTTGGGAGAATGAGTAAGATATGCGGAGCAGATATCCACACCTATTCAGCACTCCAGATATGATTCTAGACCCATTCGAGGATGAACGTTTGTTTAAGAGATGGAGAGTTTAACGACCCGACCGGTCGTTTTACTTTCTAGAACCTTTTTCCCCTAATTAAGACTCCCCAATTGTTCTTTTACTGTTTTATGACCTGCGGGGATGGTTGGTTTGGGTTTGGAAGGGTTTGGATTGAAATCGGAATACTTAGTTCCTTAATAGTGGCTTATAATGGTTAAGTTTGACTTAAGTCAATATTTTGAGTAAACGACCTCGGAACCGGGATTTAATGGCCCCAATAGGTTAGTATGATTATTTTGGACTTGGGCGTGTGTTCGGATCGGGTTTCGGATGACCCGGGAGCGTCTCGTCGATTAATATTAAAAATTGGCACGTTGAAGGTTCTTAAAGTTTGGATTGGAGTAGACTTTGGTGTTATCGAAGTCCATTTGGGTTTCCGAACCTGGGAATGGTTATGTATGGTATTTATGAATTGCACGCAAAATTTGGCGTCATTCCGAGTAGTTTAAGTATGATTCGGCGCGTTCAGAGTGAGTTGGAAAACTTGAAGTTCATGAATTGATTCTATTTGGTTTTGGGGTGCGATTCTTAGTTTTGATGTTGTTTTATGCATTCTGAGGGTTCAAGCGAGTCCGTTTTATATTTACAAACCTGTTGGTATGTTTGGTCGAGGCCCTGGGGGCCCGTGTAGGATTCGGAGGGTCGATAGAGCTTAATTGCACTTTGGAGAAGAGCTGAAGGTGGTTGGCATCTGGTGCGTTCACACCTACGGTGGGAATGGCCGCAAGAGCAGCACTGCAGGTGCGGCGCCTTGTTCGCAAAAGCGGAAGTGACCAGCCATGCCTGGGTTCACAGGTGCGGGAGACTGGGTGCAGGCGCACATCCGCAGGCGCGAGTATGAGGGCTGGTGATGTTTGGCATATTTCGATATGTGTTGATGTTACTTTACCCATGTTTTAACCACTTCTTGATGTTATTTAATCTTTAAAACGCCCAACATGGTGTAATTATTGGTTTGATGACTAATTAAGTTATGTGTGACGATTTAAGGTGTTCGGAGTGCAAAATATGAAGAAAAGGTGGTTTAGCCAGAGGAAGAAGGGTTGGATGCGTCGCATCCAACCTAGGAAAACATCATCCTGCGTGCAACCTTAGCAGTGAAGTTGGGCCATAGCGTTCGCCATCGCGTGCGAAACTGGGAAGTAGAAAAGAAGGCTGGATGCGTCGCATCCACCTTCGCAGGCAAAAATTGAAATGGAGGACAAGGTGGATGCGTCGCATCCACCTTAGCATCAATCCCTGAAGCCGAATTGGACTAGGAATAGGAGAGCTTTGGCCCACGACTTTTGTACGCAATATATAAGCTAAAAACGCCTCTTTTAGGTTATCTAACATATTGGGAAGGGGGAAAAAGCCACGACAAAGCTGTGGAGGCCGGAATTCATCAAGTTTCATCTTTCTCCTACCAAACTTAGTAATTTTTATGTTTCTTTGTATGATTTGTTGTTTGGCTACCATGTCTATATGGAGCTAAACTTCACGTTCTAGGGTTGTGGTTCTTTCATGACTATTGTTATTCGGATATTGATTTTGACTTCTTGATTTATCATATTAGTTTATTTATTCAATCTTGTGCTTAATTATTTAATTGCTTGATCACCAATTGAATATTATCTACGAATCTAGAATTGAACTCGAAAGTGGGAATTCTATATTGCATATAAGATTGAGTAGGGCAAGTTCTTGAACTCGGGCATCGGAGAACGGATTTGTGGTTAGGATAGACATATACCTAATTGCCTTGCTTGGTTGATTTACAGGAATTATAAATGCGTTCTTGTTGATTCTAACTCCATAGACATATAGGCGTTAGGTTAGCTTGAATAGGCGAGTAAGAACTCAACAGATTCTTATGAGCAATATTAACCCTGTCAACCAATAAGCTAGATAAATTAGTCGGTCAATTCAATTGAAGAATACAATAGGATTGTTAGATAGCCCATAACCCTAGATCGTTTTCATTACATTGATATCATTAAAATCTGCTCTTTCTCTGTTCAAAGTTTATTATTTATATTTTTCTTATTTAATTAGTTAGAATAAAATATTTTTAGATTTAATTCTTGTTTAGATAATTAAGATAGGCTAATTTAGTTAATAGCTAATCATAAGTCCTCGTGGGTTCGACATCCGACTTTTAGTCACTTTATTACTTGACGACCGCGTATACTTGCGTGAGTGTGTTTGGTCGCAACAAGTTTTTGGCGCCGTTGCCGGGGACTTAGAAATTTGCTATTTTTCTAGATTAGACATTTTTTTTATCTATTCATGTTTTTTTTATTATTTTATTTTAGTTAGTATTTTTTTATTTATTTTAGCATGGCATCTTGGAATAAAAATTGTTCGAATGATGGTTATTCTTATTTTGATGATCCTTGTCCATATTGTGGAGGACCCCACTGGTGGAAAAATTGTCAGAATGTTCCCAGGAGCGAGTTGTGCGCACAATCTCAATCCTTTGAGTGGAATATTTGTAATATGTGTGGTGGTCAAGATGGCCATTGGGATGGTTGTCCTAATTTTGTTCATCCTTCTCTGAGCCCTTATTATGATCTTTCTAATGATATTTCTGAGTTTGATAGGGGCAATGAAGTGCAGGATATGGAGCCTGATGCATATATTAGGGATATTCTGAGGCAAGTAGCAGAGCAACAGGATGAACTCAAAAAAGATATGAAAAGAATGAGGGCAGCAATCACAAGAATGAAGGCCAATATGGAAGAATTGAATGAAGAGAGCGAGTACCAGCAAGAAAAATTTTTTGAAAAAGAGGAGATTTTGAGCCAAACTTGGCTGGCAGAACAGGCAGAAAAGTTAGAAATATATGAAACTCAACATGAGGAACTTACTGATGGGATGAGACACTTTATAGAGGGAAGATCTAAACTGGGACAAGGGATCTATAAATTTGTCACTACTATTCACGACTTGCAAGATAAATTAAATGCAAAGGTTGTTGCGTCTATCGCCCAACAAAATAGTAATGAGTTGTCAGAAGCTGAAAAGGAGCTTATACGCCAAATTGAGGAGCTAAAAGTGGAGAGCCAATCATTCGAGCATATTTCTGTTGATGATGCCCATGTTGAGAAAAGTACACTAGAGCCATGCGAGGTAGCAGATAATGTTATATTTGAAGACTCTAATGTGTGCACATATGAGGATATAAATAGTAATACAATTCTAAAGTTGGGGCGTGTTGGTCCTCATTCTAAACATTTTTCGACATTGTATTTGGATGATGACATGGAAATCGAGTCATCTAAGCCTTTGGAGGAGTCGATGGAAGAGGAACATGATGCTTATATTTTTGAATTTGTCATGCCAAAAAGCAAAAAATACATTCCTCATCTAAAGGCCGAGAAGTGTAGAGTGAAAAATTTATTACTTGGCCTGGTTATCTTTGTAGCCCCACCACTGGAGCATAGCCGCAAACTGGATGCCATGTTAGGGGCTCAATTCATAAGTTCGAGGTGGAGGCAAAAAGTGGTTCACGTCGTGCCGCTACGTTAAATCAGGCGCTTGTTGGGAGGCAACCCAGCGTTACTGCTTTCTTTTATTTTTATTTACTTTTTATTTTATTTTATTTTTATTTTTTTGTAGTATTTATTTTTGTTTTGTAGGATTATGAGCATAGGAAGCAAAGCCATTAGAAGAGTGCAAAAGTGAGCTAGATGGTGAGGACTAAGTGTGGGGTGCCCACACAAAGGACGATGTCTGGGGGAAGTCTGAGTACCTCGTGAGCCGCTATTGCTTCGGCCTTTGGCCTACCAGGGAGTCTCGTTTACCCTCTTATTATTTATAATGTGCATTGAGGACATTGCAAAATTTTAAGTGTGGGGTGAGGAGATCGTTTGGATGAGTTTCTGTGCTATTTTAGCTTAGTTGTAGTACTCATTCTTAAGTGTAGTAGCTTTTGTGAAAAAAAAAAAGAAATTAAAAAAAAAACGAAAAAGTAGAAAAATTGGACTTTTCCCGACGATTGATCTCCTAGACAGTTTTCTTGAGGGATTAAAGTCTAAACAAAAATTCAAAATATATCTTTTAGCTTTCTTTAGGTAGTAATAATCCCCTGTGGTTTTTCTTTGTGCCTCGGTTCTTTTCCATGGGATGTAGTTTGAACCGAGTAATTTTTTTCTTTCCGAGTAGATTAGGAATTTAGGGAATAAAAGGAGCAAGAATGATGAACCTAGGCGCCCTTGACTTGTTTGATAGTAACATATTTATACTTTCGCATGTGTAGTATCTTCTGTATGATTTGAATTTATTGATGATGCCTTGTTAAATTGGATAACATGTTTTGTTGCGCCTATGTCTCGTTTACATGACTTATGTTCACCTTGTGTTTAATACTTAATATCTCGTGGCTCCGTGAATACTTGCATTGCTTGAGAGTCGGAATGTGATCGTCCTTAGTGAGTCATGTGCCATGTGTGGTGAGTTTTTTTGTGTAGTCCATGTTTTTGTACTTGTGTCTAGAACTTGCCCGGTATGTGAGTTGAAGCGAAATTTTAGGTGATGCTCAGTTTGAAAAATGATTTTAGGCTTTCTTTGATCTTTTTGAGCTTATTGCTTATCACAAATAAAATCTATCCCTAGTTAACCCTTTTGAGCCTGTAGACCTTTTATTTGGTACTCACATTACAAGCCTATACCCTTTTTATTCTTAATTGACATTGTTTTGATCCTTTTACCTCTTAAAGCACTTTAATTGTTAGATGAGCGCTAAAAGAAGTAAGAAGGGACTAAGTGTGGGGTGACTTTTGAGTGGAACCAATGAAAGAAAGAAGGGTGCACTTATTTTGTAAAATAATACGCCACTAGCGAAAAAAAAAAAAGAAAGAAAAATGTAGAGGAATAAATTGTTGTCTTATTCTTGCTAGTGGGTATGAATTAAAGTAGTGCTTAAAGAAAGAGGAAATATTGTTGGGGTGATATTATTTGTGAAATTGAAGTGGTGTTGAAGAATTTGCGCTTAAGTTATTTGATGATGTGCTAAAGTGCTTAGGAGGTTGAGTCACTATTCCTAAAATATATCCTACCCGTCCCTTAGCCCACATTACAACCATGAAAAAGTCCTAATTGATTTTAGATCGAGCGAGCTTACATTAGTAGAGATTTACATTAAGGGCATGCCTATGGTACCAACTACATGCATGTGACTTCTTTTGTGAGAGTGAGCGATTTTCTTTGTGAGCATGAGATTCGAATGTGTGGATTGATTTTACTCTCTCTGCTTTTGTTGTGAGGGCACATGGTTTCACGAGGGATAGGTAACGTTATTAGACTTCTCTATGATGTTGGTTGTTCAAGCCATGAGTGCATTGTGACATTGAGTCGGTTTTTGAGGTTAGGATTGTTGTGAGCATGTTGTCTTTGTTCGAATATGTTTAAAGAATGGCATAAGTAAAGGGAAGGGTATGTGATGCATAGCCTAGAGCCTAATTGTTGCAAATAACCACGGTCATAGGTGCAGTGTGCTTTGAATGATAAGAGCTTAATTTTGTTTCGTCTACTATAGGATGGTTTGTTCGAGGACGAACAAAGGTTTAAGTGTGGGGTAGTGATGTTTGGCATATTTCGATATGTGTTGATGTTACTTTACCCATGTTTTAACCACTTCTTGATGTTATTTAATCTTTAAAACGCCCAACATGGTGTAATTATTGGTTTGATGACTAATTAAGTTATGTGTGACGATTTAAGGTGTTCGGAGTGCAAAATATGAAGAAAAGGTGGTTTAGCCAGAGGAAGAAGGGTTGGATGCGTCGCATCCAACCTAGGAAAACATCATCCTGCGTGCAACCTTAGCAGTGAAGTTGGGCCATAGCGTTCGCCATCGCGTGCGAAACTGGGAAGTAGAAAAGAAGGCTGGATGCGTCGCATCCACCTTCGCAGGCAAAAATTGAAATGGAGGACAAGGTGGATGCGTCGCATCCACCTTAGCATCAATCCCTGAAGCCGAATTGGACTAGGAATAGGAGAGCTTTGGCCCACGACTTTTGTACGCAATATATAAGCTAAAAACGCCTCTTTTAGGTTATCTAACATATTGGGAAGGGGGAAAAAGCCACGACAAAGCTGTGGAGGCCGGAATTCATCAAGTTTCATCTTTCTCCTACCAAACTTAGTAATTTTTATGTTTCTTTGTATGATTTGTTGTTTGGCTACCATGTCTATATGGAGCTAAACTTCACGTTCTAGGGTTGTGGTTCTTTCATGACTATTGTTATTCGGATATTGATTTTGACTTCTTGATTTATCATATTAGTTTATTTATTCAATCTTGCGCTTAATTATTTAATTGCTTGATCACCAATTGAATATTATCTACGAATCTAGAATTGAACTCGAAAGTGGGAATTCTATATTGCATATAGGATTGAGTAGGGCAAGTTCTTGAACTTGGGCATCGGAGAACGGATTCGTGGTTAGGATAGACATATACCTAATTGCCTTGCTTGGTTGATTTACAGGAATTATAAATGCGTTCTTGTTGATTCTAACTCCATAGACATATAGGCGTTAGGTTAGCTTGAATAGGCGAGTAAGAACTCGACAGATTCTTATGAGCAATATTAACCCTGTCAACCAATAAGCTAGATAAATTAGTCGGTCAATTCAATTGAAGAATACAATAGGATTGTTAGATAGCCCATAACCCTAGATCGTTTTCATTACATTGATATCATTAAAATCTGCTCTTTCTCTGTTCAAAGTTTATTATTTATATTTTTCTTATTTAATTAGTTAGAATAAAATATTTTTAGATTTAATTCTTGTTTAGATAATTAAGATAGGCTAATTTAGTTAATAGCTAATCATAAGTCCTCGTGGGTTCGACATCCGACTTTTAGTCACTTTATTACTTGACGACCGCGTATACTTGCGTGAGTGTGTTTGGTCGCAACAGTCTTGGCCACGACGACCTCTAACTTGGCCGCCTCAAAGTCCTTGACCAGGTTCTCTTGACCAGAAACAATCGAGTTTAACTGAGATTGGAGTCCCCCAATCGTATTGACATGCACTGAGTATTTCTCCTTTATAGCTGGAAGCTGAACCTTAGGACTTCGGTTCTTTTTCTCTAATTTTTACTTGGGGTGGTCGATTGAGGAGCTCTTGGAGAGGGATTTTTCGCCTATCATCGTGAGGTAAGTAATTACTACTTAATGTGAGTTTAATACGCACATTTTGGGTAGATTCTTAACATGTGAATTGTAGAAATCATAGTTTTAGATGAAAAATCTAGATTTTGATAAAAATGGGATTATACCACGAAAATGGTTATAGAATTGAGTAGAAGCGTATATATTTGGGTTCATGGGGGTTATGGGTAACATTTATCTTCGAAAATTTCCGAAATTCGGGCACGTGGGCCTAAGGTAAATTTTTAGGAATCTTCTAATTCGGTGGGGTAATTACTCTAATAGCTAAGTTAAGAACGTTTGAGTATATATTGATTAATTTATGCAATATTTGGCTAGTTTCGTATTGTTCGGCACCGACTTGAGGATTTAGAGTGATTGGTGGACCGGAAATTGCTAATTGCTACTAATTGTGGGTGCTACGTACGCACGAGGTGACGAAAGTCCGTGCGCAACTAGAATTCATGTTTATGTTTGGGTAGACATAGGCCTTTATTATGCCATTACTTGCACTATTTGAACCCAACTTGTTAGATTAATTACTTGTATTAGTAAGTGAAACTTGGTAAAAGATCAATGTTAAATCGAGCTTCATTACTTAGAGAGTTGGAGGAAATGTTTAATTATTGACGGAAATTGTATCCTTTCATGGGTTTACCTCGGAGTTGTAAATGTTAAATTCGAAATCTGAAAAGTTTCCCTATTCCTGTGGATCGGGCCGAACGCCTCGGCAATATGTTTGGGTAGACATAGGCCTTTATTATGCCATTACTTGCACTATTTGAACCCAACTTGTTAGATTAATTACTTGTATTAGTAAGTGAAACTTGGTAAAAGATCAATGTTAAATCGAGCTTCATTACTTAGAGAGTTGGAGGAAATGTTTAATTATTGACGGAAATTGTATCCTTTCATGGGTTTACCTCGGAGTTGTAAATGTTAAATTCGAAATCTGAAAAGTTTCCCTATTCCTGTGGATCGGGCCGAACGCCTCGGCAATATATATATATATATATATATATATATATATATATATATATATATATGGGATGCATCCATGGATCTGGCCGAATGAGCTCGGTAGTGTATGTACACAGATATTATGGATCGGGTCGTATGACCTCGGCATAACTCGTGTGTATTGTCACTCGGAGTCCGATTTCACTTGATATGCCTGTCATGACTTGAGGGTTTATAGTACATGTTAAGAGGGTATTTGGCTAAGCTTATAAGTTGGTCAAACTGGCTTATAAGCACGTTTTGGCTTTTCTACGTGTTTGGTAAACATCCAAAGTGCTTATAAGTTAAAATCATCTATAAGCCATAAGTTGGTCACCCCCAACTTATGACTTTTCAGCTTATAAGCACATTTAGTTTGACCATGACTTTTACTAGTTTATCCTTAATAATATTTTTTATTTTTCAAAATATTTTTCCCAAAATAATGTTTTTTAATTTTCTCTTCATTCCATATTTGTTGTTTATTATTTTCTCTACAAAGAAACTTTTTAATTCATAATTTTTTGTAAAAACTTTACGGGTATTTTAGTCTTTTTAATAAGAGAACAGCTTATCAGCACTTTTTTACCAAACATATCAATTACTTATTATCAGTTTCAACACGCCTATCCAAACACGTAAATGCTTATTTTAAAAATCAGTTTCAACACTTAAAAATGCTTTTCAGCACTTCAAACTTATCAGCTATTTATAATCAACTAATCCAAACGGGCTCTAAGTCCTTACTTGTTGAGAATAATACGTGATATTTGGGAATTTTTTAATTGTTACTTGTTAACTGATCATTTAATTATTGCCTCTTATTCCATCATTGATGTTGATTTTCACGCTTATTAAATAATCTTGTTCATTATATATTTTGCCCACTAGTAAGTGTGGAAGTCGACCCCTCGTCACTACTTCTTCGAGGTTAGACTAGATACTTACTGGATATATGTTATTTATGTACTCACGCTACATTTCTGCACTAATCGCGCAGGATCTGAGACAGGTGCATCTGGCAGTCATACAGGCGCGTACCCTCGTTACCTAGAGGCCTAGTGGTGAGCTGCTCTCTATGCCGTTTCGTAGCACCTGAAGCCTCTCCTTACTATATTTTATTTTCTGTCTATCTTATTCGAGACAGTAGAGTGGGAGGTTTTGTATATTCTGCTAGTTTGATCATGCACTTGAGATACCGGGTTTTGGGAGTATTCTAGTGGACATTTTATCGTTTTGGGTATTAAACGTACTACTTTACTCTTTTCTTTATTTTGATGCTCGGTTTTACTATAATTTTCTTATTAATAGCTGCCTCACTAACTAAAAATGAGTTACTTTAAAAATAATAAAATGAACAATTAAATGGGTAGATCACCGTTGGTTTGCCTAACGACGTCATTGGGCGCCATCACGACTTGTAGTGGAAATTGGGTCGTGACACCGTCTTTAGATTCAATGTTGCTTTTTCCATTTGATAAGAGTATAAATTGTACATCGCCATCTTTTTAAAATGACATAACTTTCAATGATTCAAATGAGCATATTACGAAAACAGAGATAGATAATTCAAAAGAAACTAATAAGATAATCAGATATGCATAACCTACATGTTCTTTCCAATTTTCCCCAAGTAGGCTTTTGCTATATTAATTGGTATTTTTCCTCAAATAGTCGTCAACTTTACTGTTTATTTTCTAGTTGATATATATAAATTATGTACCGATTATATATATGATTCGACACATATTATACATGATACACACTCACACATACACACACAATCTAATTTTAATTTAAGTGATTGCGCGTGAGCGGCTATTTAGGTTAATTCTTCTTTATCAAACAAAATATTCCAGCATCAGAAAAATACAATTTAAATCCAAACTTATATTCTGTAAGGTCCTAGTGACCTGACTGATAACGAAGTTGACCATAAATAGTATGATTCCAAAGGTTCTTGCGGTTTTTTTTAAAGCAGTACTTGCCAATTGATAAGAAAGTTGCTTTAATTTTTTTTACGAAAAAAGGAATATACGAAAATATATCCATACTATTTCCCAGGTTTAAATAACAAAAGTTTAAGTTCTATTACAGTTTGAATCATCTGAAATTTATTTGATAATGATGGTATCTGGATCACTTTACACACACATAACTATTCCAACTTTTTGGATTGTATGAGTATACGGTTTCTTTATGTGTGAATATTGACATGATTTTATATTTTGTTATATGTACAAGTTTGAAGCATCTAAATCTTATAAAGCGTAATAAGCTTTTTGTGATGGTGGAAAGTTGAATAAACGATAAAAGATTGCGGTAACTCTAGGTCTTTATTAGCGTCATCAGTAGATAATTAAGAGACAACAATGTATTTAGGAGAATGGGAAAAGAAAGGAAAGAAATTTATCCACAGAGTTTTGAACTGAACATCATCATTGACTTTTCGGGGATTTCTCCATTATCAAAAATAAAAAATAAAAAATAAAAAATAAAAAATAAAAAATAAAAAAACTATAATACTTGTTTCCCTGAAACGATATTTCTAATTATGCCTATTTGTAAGAGAAAAAAACTTAATTATATATCTATATTTTGATGCTTGTATCAAATTGCATCCATTTATATGGTTAAGAAATTTGAGATGATTATGTATATTTACGTGATTAAAATGTATGTAAATGATAATGTAACAACCCGACTTATCATTTTAAGAATTTACGTTTCGTTCGGTGGCTTAAGGTCTCGAGCAGCTTTGAAATGTGTATTATGACTTGCGAGGGTAGTCAAGTTTGATTTTCGGATGATTCAGAATTTAATTGAAAGAACAATTCTTGTTTTGGAAGCTTAAGTTGAAATAATTGACCGGTTAGTAAATTATGTATAAACGACCCCGATGGCGTTTTGATGATTCCAATAGCTCTGTATGGTGATTTTGGACTTACGAGCGTGTCCGAAAAATATTTTGGAAGTCCGTAGTGAAATTTTGCTTGAAATGGCGAAAGTTAAATTTTTTTTGAAGTTTGACCGGGGAGTTGACTTTTTGATATCGGAGTCGGAATCTAGTTCCGAAATTTTTTATAGATTCGTTATGTCATTTAGACTTATGTGCAAAATTTGAGGTCAATCGGAATTGAATAGATAGGTTTCGACATCTAATGTAGAAGTTGAAAATTCTTAAGTTCGTTAAGCTTGAATTGGGGTATGATTCGTAGTTTGAGCGTTATTTTATATGATTTAAGGTTTCAACTAAATTCGTATGATGTTTTAGGACTTGTTGGTATATTGAGTTGAGGTCCCGAGGGCCTCGAGTGAGTTTCAGAGTGGTTTCAGATCAATTTTAACTGCTGATTGTTTTTACAGCAATGTGCGAAATTTCTTATGCGCAGAGCTGATTTTGGAAGCTTATATCTCGAAATCTATATAGAATCTGAAAATTATCATAACATAAAAGGTGTAGCCCGTTGATTCTAGTTTCCAGAATGATAAACCATTCATCATTCGAACATATATACAATAAGTTATGATCGAATGACTGAAGCTGGTACTGCAGATTTTGGCTACAGCAATATGCATCGCCAGAAATTTCTGCTGCACAGGGGTGACTTTGGGAGCTTATATCTCGCAATCTATAAAGAGTTGGGCGGTAAGAAAAACATGAAAGTTGTAGCACTTTATATCTAGTTTGCAGAAATATAAACCATTTTTCAGTTGGAGTTGAGTAGAAGAAGTTATGGTTGATACACTACAGACTGTTGGGGAAGAGTTTTGGAAGAGTTTGATATTTTCAGCATAAGCATGTAATGATCCAAATGTCCATTTTTATTTCTAGAGATCAAAATTTGATTTCGAGACTTTCGGGATTTTGATAATGAATTATAGGAGTGATCTAGAAAGTTTGGTCTAATTCCATCAAGTCGCGGTTGGGTTTTTAGCGTGAAACATGAGTTAATTGTTTAACGAGCAAAATTGGTATCGCATTGAGAAAATGAGCTCCGAATTGAATTTTGATTGAACGAGTAGGTTCGTATTATTATTTGTGACTCATAAAAACAAGAATCGTCAGATTCCGAGTTCGTATAATGGAGTTAGAGCCTTTTGAGTGAAAATAAAACTGTTGGCGTAAACAGTTCTGATGCGCACCTTTAGCGACAAGATTTGATACTTTTAGCAACGGGATTAGACTTTTAGCTACCAGAATAGTATTTTTTGGGCAGAAACTTAAGGACCAAAAATGGCCATTTACTTCATTTCGCTTTGGATTTTTGGAGTACGGTTCTTGGGCGATTTGAGAATTTCTTCAAGACTTCAACTTGGGTAAGTGTCTTATATCCAAAAGTGATTATATTTCATAAATCCATAGTTATATTCATTATTTAATTCGTATTTAAATGGAAGAAATTGGGATTTTTGCAAAATCTTTCAAAAACGGAAATTTTAGATTTGGAGGCCGGGTTGTTATCGAAATTTGATAAAATTGGTATGGGTGGACTCGTAATTGAATGGGTTATTAGATTTTGTAAGTTTCGTCGGATTCCGAGATGTGGTCCCCACGGCGATATTTGAGTTACATTTTGGATTTTTTTGGAAAATTAGTATTTTCATATAGAATTAATTTCTATAATTAGTATTGAGTGAATTGAATTAATTTGGATAGATTTGAGCTGTCCGGAGGTTAATTCAAGCAAGATGGCAATTTTGGAATATCGGCCTAACTTCAAAAAAAGTAAGTATCTTGCCTAACCTTGAGTGGGGGAAATCACCCCTTAGACATCGAGTCTTATGTGCCATTTGTGAAATGTGAAAAGCTATGTACGCGAAGTGACGAGTACGTACTCGGGCTTACATGTGCAAATTTTATTGGGTTAAAGTCTTAGGCATTATTGTGTAGTAAATTGGATAATTGTTGGAATTTATTAAATCATCTATTTGCCATGCCTCAATCCTTGTTTGTTGAATTTATTTTTATATGACAATTTGATGTGATTGTTACTTGAATATTTATATAAATTCTGTGAGTTTGGTGATTTGATATTTCCTGGAAATAATTATATTATGGATTTTTCATCTGCAAATAATTAATGAAATAAGTTTAAACCGAGAAGTTATATAATTATCAAGAATTTGGATTAATGAAGGTGTTGCCCTATACTGAGTATTTTCCATCTTTGTTTTTATTTTGAGGTGTTATACACATTGTGTGGAGCCTTGGGCTATTTGTTGTGAAATTAATTAATTTTGTTATATCTTTGGAATTGGTTGTGGTCATTGGGCAAATTGTGATATGAATTGATTTTGTTATGTTACCGTGATAATATTCCGTGTAAATTGTTGTGTTATTTGAGTTATTATTTTGATGATATAAGGGTGGCATTTAACTATTGATATTATGTGGGTGTAAGGGTGGCATTTCACTGTTGTTATGTGTGTTGGGATATTGTTTGGGCGGAGCGATAAGGGTGGCTATAGGAGAGATAAGGGTGGCTATAGGAGCGATAAGGGTGGCTATTGATATTGTCAGGGCGCAGGGATAAGGGAGGCTATATAGGAGTGATAAGGGTGGCTATTGTCAGGGATGATATGTGATGAAGTGGGGTTATTGCGTTGGTAATTTTCATGTGATGTTGTGATTTTCCTTGTGTTTATTTTTATACCTTATGCAATTTGTCTTGTTGTTGGTAAAATGATAATAGTCTGATCTATGTTGAAATTGGGAACCTGTGATTATTGCCATACAGATTATGAAATAAAATGTGGGCACGAGGTGCTGTGAGTAAATAATGATGATATTGGCACGTGAATTGTTCGTGCAGTTATGATATGAAATGTGGGCACGAGGTGCCGTGAGTAAATAATGATGATATTGGCACGTGAATTGTCCGTAAACTGTCCGTGCAGTTGTGATATGAAATGTGGGAACGAAGTGCCATGAGTAAATAATGATAATATTGTCACGTAAATTATCCGTGCAGTTGTAATATGAAATGTGAGCACGAGGTGCCGTGGTTAAATGATGATGATATTTGGCACGTGAATTATCCGTGCGGTTTTGATATAGAAATTGGCATGAGGTGCCGTGAAAATATGAAAGTGGGCCGAGACCCGTATTTTATGATTTTGAAATGCTGTGTCACAGGGTGATTTCTATTCGAAAGTGATTTATTTGAAAGGATTTTATTTGAAAGATATTTATTTGAAGGAATTATATTTGAAAGAGATTTATTTGAAAGTATTATATCCTGAAGATTTCTATTTGAAAAACATATAGGCGATAGATTTATATTGGAAGGACTTGATTAATTGGTTGTACTTGTATTCATTATTTATTATGCAATATTTATGGTGTTTTTGTCGCCCTGCTGTGTATATCACTGGTTGATTATTGTTGACATCATTGTTATTTGTTTCCTATTATTTTTGTATACTATATTGCACATGTTATTAGACTAGTGAGTGTCTCGACTGTACCTCGTCACTACTCCACTGCGGTTAGTCTTAATACTTACTGGGTACTGATCGTGGTGTACTCATACTACACTTCTGTATATTTTTGTGCAGAGCCAGGTATTGGAGCTATCGGACTCGGACAGAGTTAAAGTGTGATCGCAAGGATTCAAGGTAGAGCTGCTTTGTCGTCACAGTCCCTTGAAGTCTTTTCATTTTATTGTACTGTTAATTATTAATCAAACAATATTGAGTATTCGATCCTTGAGATCATTTCATGTATTCAGTTAGAGTTTGTGACTCAGTATTACCAGTCTTGGGAGGTTGTTATATTTGTAATTATTTCCGCTGTTGGTTTACATATAAAAAAATGGCTTGAATTGTTATAAAATCGGCTTACCTAGTCTTAGAGACTAAGTGCCATCACGACGCCTATGGCGGGATTTTGGGTCATGACAAGTTGGTATCAGAGCTCTAGGTTCATAGGTTCTACGAGTCACGAACGAGTTTAGTAGAGTCTTGCGGATCGGTACGGAAATGTCTGTACTTATCTTTTAGAGGCTACAGAGCTAGTAGGAAAAAATTTCACTTCTTTCATTCCTTATCGTGCGACATTTATTCAGCTTGAAGCATATATCTTATATTCTTTTGCATCCACTCGTGTATGAAATTGCGCACTCGGTATCAACTATGCGCCAACGGTTCGTGATACTACATAGGGTTTATAAGGGAGCCAGGGTTGCTCAACCATTGTTACAATGTGTCGCCCAGATCGAGGATGCAGAAGTATTGAGAGATCATTCAGTTATGCATATGGGGGTGCAACAGGTTCTGATATCTGGTTGATAAGTATGATCTTAAGAAGGTTTAATTAATTGCCTAATCGTCACAATCGTGGTAGGGTCACGGGGTGGATGTAGATATGAAGATAGTTGGTGGTATTAGAGACTATGTAGTTCGTATGGGATTTCCATTTAGTAAAAGGTACATACTAGTAGTCAAGGCACTCGAGGAAGCAATTTTTTCACGACCCTAAATTCCCACCTTCAGGATCGTGATGGCACCTAATATTTCACTTGCTAGGCAAGCCAACGTTAAAATAATCTTAACTATTTTGAAGCAAATTTAATTAAATAGAAGTCAAATTACTGAAATAAAGTGCGGAAGACCATAAATACCGAATTATCAAAATACATCCCTGAATCTGGTGTCACAAGTGCACGAGCTACTAGGATAATACAAATAAAGGTCTGAATAAAATTCAAGTTGTTTGAAAGATAAGACACAACTAAGATAAGATAGAAGGGGACTTCAGAACTGCGGACGTTGTGCAGTTATACCTCAAGTCTCCTCTGGATAGTTGAATCCGAGCAAATCTGTGGTACGCCACTGGGACCAACTCCAAAATCTGCACAATAAGTGCAGAGTGTAGTATCAGTACAACCGACCCCATATACTGGTAAATGCCGAGCCTAGCCTCGACGAAGTAGTGATGAGGCTATGACAAGACACGTACGTAAACCACCTGTAAAGTATATACAAATACAAAGTAACAATAATACAATAAATAATAATTTATAAATTGGGAGGGAACATGCGAAGGGGAATGATATAATAATTTCAGCAGGAGAAGTATCACTTAGCAGCCATTTAATTTATCAACAATAAAATGAGCAATTGATAATATGAAAAGGGCACGACATCACCCTTCGTGCTTTTACTCTTTCACAAATGGCACGGCAACACCCTTCGTGCTTTTACACTCACAAATGGTACGGCAACACCCTTCATGCTTTTACACTCACAAATGGCACAGCAACACCCTTCGTGCTTTTACACTCTTCCTTACCATGACAATGATATTATAAATAATAAAAATGGCACGGCATCACCCTTCGTGCTTTTACACTCTTCCTTACCATGAAAATAATAATATAAATTAGGAAGAGTGTTTAAATGCCGGGATATGCACTTATCAATCAATTCAATACCAGAATACCGGCTTCACCTTCCGAAATATTCAACAATAATTAAATGAATAATAATTTCACGAATAATGATCAAATAATCAATAATAAACTTAAACAAGAATGTCTTAATTAAATAGACAATTATTCATAATAAATAAATTTCACCTGCATGCTTTGACTTAACCACAATGCATAAGTACTCGTCACCTCACATATACGTTGTACCCGAACATTAAATTACATAGCAAATAGACAAATAAGTCCTACTCCCTCAAGTCAAGGTTAACCACGACACTTACCTCGCTTTGCAACCAAATTCAAGAATCCAATACACCTTTGCCTCGCGAATTCGTGTCCGAAATCCTCAAATCTAGTCATAAACAGTTCATTATACTCAATATAAATCGTAGGAATTAATTCCATATGAATTTACTAATTTTACGGATTAAAATCTGAAATTCATCTCAAAAATCGACAGTGGGGCCCACGTCTCTAATCCTGGAAAAACTCACGAAATCCGAACACTCGTTCTGATACGAGTTCAACCATATAAAAATTATCAAATTCCGACATCGGATTGGCTTTCAAATCTTCATTTTACATTTTGGAAGATTTTATAAAAAACTGATTTTTCTTCCATAAATTCACGGATTCATGATGTAAATGAGTATGGAATTATGAAATATAATCAATATAGGATAAGGAACACTTACCCCAATGCCATCCCATGAAAATCGCCCAAAAAACTTCTTACCCGAGCTCAAAATTGAAAATGGTGAAAAATGGGGCGAAATCCCATTTTCAGAACTTAAGTTTTGTTTGCCCAAATTTTTACTTATCGCGATCGTGGGAATTCATTCGCGATCACTTAGAACAATTTCTGCCTATCCATTTTACTCTTCGCGATCGCGGATAATTCTTTGTGATCGTGAATCATGTTTTGGCTGCCCAGAATTTTAACTCTACGCGATCGCATAGATGGTCATGCGATCGCGGAGAACATTTTCTCAACCTTACGCGATTGCGTACTGACTTGTGCGGTCGTGTAGCACAATTGGCGTGCCCAGCTTCTGCCTTCATTCATTCTATGCGAACGCGGCTTGGCCCTCGCGTTCGCAGTGCACTGGGAGCTAAACTTCCGCGATCGCGTGCCTATCTTCGCGAACGCGAAGGGTAAAACTCACGGCTCATAATTTCCTCTTCGCGATCGCGAAGCACAATGCACCAGATGATAGCTGAAGCTAAAAACCAGATTTTTTTTCAAAGTTCAAATGGTCTGTAGGCCATCCGAAACTCACCCGAGCCCCTGGGGCTCCAAACCAAACATGCACTTAAGTCCAAAAACCTCATACGAACTTGTTCGCGCGAACAAAACACCAAAAAAATGCCTAGAACTACGAATCGGATACCAAATCAAATGAAATTTTTAAGAAAACTTTAAAACTTCTATTTTCACAATCGAACATCTGAATCACGTCAAACCAACTTTGTTTCTCAAAAACTTTGACAGACAAGTCATAAATAACATAACAGAGCTAGTCCAATTTCCAGAATCGGATTCTGGCCCCGATATCAAAAAGTCAAATCCGTGGTCAAACTTTGGAAATCTTTAGCCTTTAAATTTCTAGTTTCCGTTAAAAGATCATAACTTGAGCTAGCGACCTCCAAATTAAATTTCGGGCATACGCCTAAGTTCCAAATCACGGTACGGACCTACTGGAACTATCAAAATATGAATCCGAGTTCGTTTGCTCAAAATGTTGACCAAAGTCAACCCAGTTGAGTTTTAAGGCTCTATTTCATATTTTAATCCATTTTTCACATAAAAACTTTTCGAAAAATTATACGGACGGTGCACACAAGTCAAGGAATGATAAATAGTTCTTTTCGAGGTCTTAGAACACAGAATTTATTATTAAGTTTAAAGATGACCTTTTGGGTCATCACATTCTCCACCTCTCAAACAAACGTTCGTTCTCGAACGGAATTAGAAAAGTACCTGAGCTGGTAAAAAGGTGTGGATATTTACTCCGCATGTCAGACTCGGACTCCCAGGTAGCTGTCTCAATCGATTGACCTCTCCATTGCACCCGAACTGAAGGATAACTCTTATACCTCAATTGTCGGACCTGTCGGGCTAGAATAGCTACCGGCTCCTCTTCAAAAGTTAAATCTTTGTCCAATTGGACTGAGCTGAAATCTAACACATGAGATGGATCACCATGATATTTTCAGAGCATAGACATATGTAACACCGGATGAACCGCTAATAAACTAGGTGGTAATGCAAGCCTGTAGGTTACTTCGCCCACCCTTTCAAGAATTTCTAAGGGTCCTATATACCTAGGGCTCAACTTGCCCTTCTTTCCGAACCTCATTACACCTTTCATAGGTGAAACCCGGAGCAATACTCTTGCTTCAACCATGAATGCAATATCACGAACTTTATGGCCGACATAACTCTTTTGCCTAGATTGAGCTGTGCGAAGTCAATCCTGAATAACCTTGACCTTATCCAAGGCATCCTGTACCAAATCAGTACCCGACATCCGAGCCTTTCCCGGTTCAAACCAGCCAACTGGCAATCAACATCGCCTTCCATATAATGCCTCATATGGAGCCATCTAAATGCTCGCCTGGTAACTATTATTATAAGCAAACTCCGCAAGTGGCAAGAACTGATCCCAAGAACCTCCAAAGTCTATAACACAAGCGCGAAAGATATCTTCCAATATCTGAATGGTGCGCTCTGACTGTCCGTCTATCTATGGATGAAATATTGTACTCAACTATCCAGAAGTGTGAGGTAAACTATGTACCTCGATCAGAAATAATAGACACGGGCACACCGTGTAGGCGGACAATCTCACGAATGTAAATTTTAGCTAACCGTTCTGAAGAATAGGTAACTTCCACTGGACTGAAATGTTCTGACTTGGTCAACCTGACCACAATGACCCAAACTGCGTCAAATTTTCTCTGAGTCTGTGGGAGCCCAACAACAAAATCTATAGTGATACGCTCCCACTTCCACTCAGGAATTTCTAACTTCTGAAGCAAACCATCAGGTCTCTGATTCTCGTACTTGACTTGCTAACAATTTAGACACCGAGCTACATATGCAACTATATCCTTCTTCATTCTCCTTCACCAATAATGTTGCCGTAAATCTTGATACATTTTGGCGGCACCTGGATGAATAGAATACCTGAAACTGTGGGCTTCTTCCAGAATTAATTCACGAAGCCCATTCACATTAGGCACACAAATACGACCATGCATTCGCAGAACTCCATCTTCCCCCACATGAACCTGTTTGGCATCACTGTGTCGTATCGTGTCCTTAAGGACAAGTAAATGAGGATCATCATATTGTCGACCTCTGATGCGCTCATATAAAGAAGACCAAGTGATTGTGCAAGCTAGAACCCGACTGGGTTCTGAAACATCCAATCTCACAAACTGATTAGCCAAAGTCTGAACATCTGCAACTAGTGACATCTTATAAACTTAAATATACACAAGGCTGCCCATACTCACAGCCTTTCTACTCAAAGCATTCGCTACCACATTGGCCTTTCCAGGGTGATACAAAATGGTGATATCATGGCCTTTCAATACCTCTCTTTTTTTGTCCAAATAAGAGTTGCCGAAATGCTCTCTCTTCTCTCATGCGATTCTGTGAACAATAACTTCACAGCGCAGTAACAATGACTGTGCCGTAGTTCGGTGGTGAAAAGCCACAGGACCAGTCCCAAAAGATGCGTCTCAACATTGTGCACAAACCCCAGGTAGGCATACTACACAGGAATTCCATAGTTTCTGCAGAACTCAAAGCTGGTGAAGCGAGCACTGTAGCGTCGCATAGACTGGACAAAACTGAATTTCCTCATCTCGTTTCTGGGTCGAAAAAAATTGATTCCAAGCAGTGGAGATGTTTCTACATCTCAAATTCCATCGACCCTCAAAGTTTCAAACAAAATCGATGTCGAAATATACACCTTCGAACAACTGAACTCTGCCAATAAACAGTTGGTCGAGCATAGAGCTACTGCCTTCCAAATTGGACAGGACAATTGCCAATCGACTCCATTTCACCAGGAGATTGATGCCAAATGCTTAAACAACAACTACAATGAGTTAATCATTACAGCAATTCAAAATTCTAAAACTGCAGAGTTACAGACATAGGCTATTCGACGAAATGCAAATGTCAGTTTTTCTAATAATTTGAATGATGAAATTGAATTTCAAGCCTCTTAAATTGATGTGGAACCTAGTCGTCAAGTCCTGCACATATATGCTACATCTCTAAATCAATCCCAAACGGCCAAGAATTTGGCCAACACAAGAACGAGTTTGAAATCTTTTGAGCTTGTTCATAGAATTCCTATAATTTAGTTCTCAATGGATGAATGTGAATAATTTTCAAAGGAGGAAGGATTACACCAAGCAGTGATTATTAAATTGTCCAACGACGAACTAATTTTGCAGGTTTTCAGAAATATTCTGCCGAAAATCATTGGCATCAAAAGTAATTGCTTGGTAGGTTTATTGGCCCAACGGCAACTCTTAATTCGATGTGATCAATATGAAGATTATGTGTGTTTTTTTAGCGAGAGCTTTGAATATCTTTAAATGCAATGGAAAATAGCATCAACATAGAGTATTTCCATTGAGTGTTGGCTACAATCCTAAGGAAGAAACCTCAAAGGCTGCTGTTTGGATTTCATTGCCGAACTTGTCGCCTGAACTATTTTCTCATAAGGCTTTATTGTCTACTACAATAGCAGTTGGAAAACCAATTGAAATTGATAAGGTAACCCAAATAAGATCATGTCCAAGCACAGCAAGAGTGAAGGTTATCGTCAACTTGCTCGATAAACTTCCAGAGAAGGTAAGGCTTCAATACTTGGATATTAAAACTGACAGAATCGTGGAAGAATTCCAAGAAATTGGCTACAACAATTTAGCTGCATATTGCTTCCACTGTAAGCATCAAGGTCATGAAGAAAATCAATGCCGGCATTTAAATGGGAAAGCAGTTCAAGATACTCATGCTTCTGCTGAAACATTTGTGGATGGGCACAAGGATATTGAAAACTTGCAGGGTGATGCAAGGGATTTTTTGAATGCTAAGAGAGCTGGGCATCAACTTGCAGAAGTGCCAGGTGATGATACACTTCATAGGGATGACCACGAGCATGAGGCAGGAACAAAAAAGAATGCGTTAGTTGGTGTTGTGCAGACTACTGGTGCCTTTGATACTGCTGTTGTTTTGAATCGAGTAACTATTGGTAATAAATTACAAGAGGCTGATCAAGGAATTAGGAGGGATCCTGTGGGTGATCGAGTTTCAGCTGGAAGTTCTAATGGTTCAGGTAATGAACATCGAAATATTCAGCATCGGGTGATCGACAGTACAACAGCTGGGAGTGATCGCGCAATCACTGCTAAGAATTATGCAGCAGTAGTAGTGTTTGAAAAAAATGGAATTAAACCAACTGTTGTAGGTTCAAAACTTGAGGCAAATGTTACAGAGAGTGCTCTTACTACGCAAAATCATGTTTCTGGTACATTTGTTCCAATTGCTGAAGCATTTGCTGGAGTTGCTCAGGACTTGATGGCTGTAGAAAGTACTGTGTTAGATAGAGGTTCCGCTGGAGTTTCTAAAGTTTCAGCTTTTGAACCTGGACATATTCAACTGCTGATGGATGATAGTGCAGTAGCTACTGCTGTTCGAGCAATTTTTGTTAAGAATAATGAAGCAGTAGCAGTGTTAGGACAATTTGGAAAAGCTAAAAAACAACCAATTCCTGCAGGCTCAACTATGGACGCTGATGTTGCAATGAAGGCAGCTAGTAGTTGACCTACAACAGGGGATGTCAGAGCCACTAGTACAGGTGTTAACAATCTTCTTGAACAAGCTAATAACTCTCCAAAATCTTCAGCTGGTCAGGCAATTGCTGGGCACGCTAGTAAAGTGCAAATTAATATTGGTGAAAGACCTGTGCATGAAGCTGGAAAAAATACATCTCATGGTGAGTTAAAGTTGACTGAAGTTGATGTTATGAGTGCTGGGAAAATTCCTAACCATCAAAACCAAGTTACTAAGGAATCAGAAGCTTCAGAAACAGGGGAACAAAATAATAAACCTACTGCTATTGATGATGGTACACGACCTGATGGTTTGGAGGCTGCTACTGTGAATGTGGAGGATCTGAACCCAGTTTCAAGTTCGTCTAATGATGCAGCACCGGTGAATGCAGCAGGAGTAGATTGGACAATGGTGGTGAGATCACCTACAAGGCAGAATGTATCTCCAAAAACAATCAAAACAACAGCATATTTCAAGTGCTATAGATTTCAAGTGCTACAGATGTTCGACGAAATCAGCAGCAAGCAGTGACGCATCGATTGCCTAGTAATAGGAGATCTCCAGGCGTGCAAGACTAGGTTATAACATCTAAGAATATCGAGTTTTCTAACTCTTTTGATGCATTGCTCAATGAGCATGATCAGGTTTTGGATAATGCAACTGATGAAGGCAGAACTAGTGCAGTTCCATCAGAAGTAGGTGCACAATCTACTGCACAATCTACTAAACCGAATGAACTGATGGAACAGGTAGAAAACTCTAATGGGAAGAAAGCAGTGGATGTGAATAGAGAGGAATGTTGCAGTTCAGTAACACGCAAAAAAAAGGAAACATCTGGAATTAAATCTCCAGATCGAGCTGCAGAGAAGAGTTCAAAAAACGAGAAAGGGCAGATTGTGGTAGTTGCGGATGAGAGCAAACTTTCTAGGAACTCTATTGCACCTACTAATATAAATCTTACTACAATTGGAGCTGAAATTCTGGAATGCTTGAATCCTTTGCAAGTGTTGCCTGGGTTTTTGTCTAATCCAACGAAGGGACTGTCTCTACAAGAGGTGAAAGGAAATAATTGCATGTCAGGGGTTTATTTGAATACATCACAACATGATATCCCTTCCAATGATTTGTTCGATCGATCTGGAAACATGTTACAAGTTTCAGACAACCAACAAACTGTATCCATGATGTCGTCGGCAACAAAAAAAGGAGGTGCTGACCACAAAAGAGAAGAACATGAAGACACGATGATTGAAGACTAGCTAAGTGATGAACCTGTCCAGGTTTTAAACGAGCTACAGGAGGCAGTTAGCTCTAAGAAAAAGCCATGGGCTGACCGAGCAGAAGAGTATGAAGAAGGTGAAGAAGATTATGGTGTTGATTCTCAGGAACAAAACACTCAAGAAATAGTTTCGTCGACACTACGAGGTGATAACGGAAAGGAAGGAGCAGTAACTGTGTTTGAGCAGGTTGCTAGTACTTTGCCAAGTATGCAAATCAAAACAAAACTAAGTCCTAATGCTGATGTTTTTGTTTTAACTGGACAACAACTATCAGGTACGATTTCTAATCTTAAATTGATCCATAAAATTGGGCAGGTAGCTAGTACGAGTGGAGTGGCTGTACAATATAGCTTGACTCCGACAAACATCCTCCGAGCTCTAGTAACTCATGACATGGATACTTTAAAGGCTCTTGACAATCCGAGGATCGAAAGAGGAGCTCTAGTACCCACACACAATAAATGTGCCGAGATTGGTATGAAGAAGGGGAAGAGGAAGAACTACTAGATGCTTGCTTTAAAAATGTAGCTATGGAGGGAGACCTATCACCCAGGAAAATGAGAAGTGGATCAAACAACAACAAAAAGAAGGCACATGAAAGGCAACATAGCTGGGATGGCAGAACAACACAAGAGTTTGTCATTAGGAAACCACTAATGAGAACTGCAAAGGAAAAGGCGGGTGTCCCTTCCACCTCCACAAGGTCAAATAAATCAAGAAATAAATGATAAATTTTGAAGAATATTTGAAGACAGTGGAAGAAGAAGCCAATGAGCTACAAATTGAAGAGTGCACAAGGTTGAAGAAAGAGAGGCAAGACTCAATTTTTTACCTTATTTTATTTTATCATTTTTAAGTATCATCATTTGTAATATCATCACATGGTATGTTATAAACTCTATGATGATCATAGATTATTTAGTTCTTTTCAGTTTGTATTTTTCCATGCTTGTAAGGTAATGTCTAGCACAGTATGTGTGTGCTATATTCCTATGCCTTTGGGAAGATCCAAGCGGCTATGAGATTATATGCCCTCGTGAGACTTCTGCCGGCAGCTACATCATGGTCCTCTATATGAGGTTGACATCTTAAGTCAATGGAGGCGCAGAGGAGTAATTATATAGCCAAGGCATATAAGCAACACTATTGAAGCTAGACCCCTTACTTGTACTTTTCCGTTGTGGTTTTTTTTCTTTTATTATTCATAAAATAGCTACTAGGCATGCCTAGTAGTATAATTTGCCCAAAAAAAAACACCTCTCTTTTTGTCTGAATAGATACTGTAGACTACGATGATCTCTAAATATTTCACATGACACGCCATAGAGGTAGTGTCTCAAAATCTTCAGCGCATAAAAAATGGCTGCTAATTCTAAGTCATGAACCAGATAATTCTTCTCATGGACTTTCAATTGCCGCGATGCATAAGCAATCACTTTGCCATCTTGTATTAGTACTACACCAAGTCTTATACGAGATGCATCACAATACACCGTGTAAGATCCTGAACCTGTGGGTAATACCAACACTGGCGTTGTAGTCAAAGCAGTCTTGAGCTTCTGAAAGCTCTCCTCACACTCTTCGGTCCACCTTAACAGTGTACCCTTCTGGGTCAATCTAGTCTTAATAGTTATTCATAATCAATTACAGAATCGTCAGTCAACTTCATATTAACCAAAATCTCGTTTCAAACCTTTACAATACTAATAACGAGATGCGAGGCATGAAGACCTCATAATTATTTACCCGAATTAACAAGTCACATTTAATGCCACCTGGGCGGGCACCTACCTCGTAGGTTAAAACTCAATATTACAACACGAATTTGGCAAGTATGTACAGAGAATTTCATACATATATTTTCAAATAAGCCTAACAGACATGACTCCCTATTAGTACTATAGTACAAATTTAATTTCACAAAGGAAAATTTAAACACAAGAATTTTTATCACAAAGATCTCGTCCTTATATAACTTCCACCGCAGCTCGTAGCCCGGTTTAAACATATCAATTTATATTAAAATGCGAGGATCTCGTCCTCAGTTCTGAATCATAAGTAATATGCACATCGTGCCAATCGAAAATTTCCATTTTCTCATTTTAAATAATTTCGGTTACACAAAATCACAACACATAATGAACCCTACACCGGTAGGATATATAATTCACAATTTGTAATTAATTATCCGGAATTTACATCAAAACTTACCGAAATGAGTAATAGAAAGCCACATTTACCCTCACGGCTCTTATTAGTGACCAACATGGAATGATAGGCGTAGTTATCTCCATAGAATCTCCCAACAGGAGTTAACATATAAGTAGATTATAGAATTACGAAGCTCACTCATAAGTGGATCACAATAGGAGGACTCGTCTCGATACTCAGAACCGAATCAAGTTAAGAAAATTATTCCTTTATATTAAATCGAGGTCGTACCTGTAATGACACCATCTGATGTAGCGACCTCCGCCATACCATAAGATAAATATATCAACGCCTGGGCCTCCACCTCTAGGACGCCTTCTACCCGTCTGTCCTCTACCCCTAACTGGTCATGTGGGTGGTGTAGTAACTGCAATGGGGCACGTAGACTGAGTTCTTTGATGAAATATGTCTCTCCCAAGTCTGGGACAATTTTCTCATAATGTGCCTAGTATCACCAAATTCATAACAACACCTTTGCGGGTTTGGATGCTCATACTGAGTCTGTGCCAGATAACTGGAATAACCATTGTAGGAAACTCATGTCAGTGGTGCATTAAAAGAACTTACTGGAGCACCCCGATTAATCCGATGTGCGAACTGGTCTGGCCGACTTCCCAAGTCCCCGCCGTAAAGATTTATACTAGTAGAGTAGAATTTACTGAATCCCCTAGAACCTCGAGACGTCTTGGTCTCCTTAGTTTCCTTTTTCCTCACACCGAACACGTTCTAATATCTTGGAAATTTCTACCACTAGTGGAAAAGAAGTATTGGTCTGTAGCTCCTGAGTCGTACAAAATTTTAGGATCATAATTGAGTCCTTTAATGAGTTTGTGGACTCGCTCTCTGGCTGTAGGAAGCAAAGTAGGAATATGACGGGCTAACTTATTGAACTTGGTGGCATATTATGACACCGTCATGGTGACCTGACGCAACCATTCAAACCTTATGCGCCACGCATTATGGAGAGTCCGGGAAACAAACTCTTTCAAAAGCGTTATGAGAACTGAGCCAAGTGGACGGTGTTGGATTGGCTGGTCTGCCCTCTTCATAGGCTTGCCACGGACACCTGTGGAGAATTATCTCTCCCAAGGCCAATTTCTTCTTTTGTTATGATGAGTCAATACTGTTGAGCTGACCCGTTTCTTGACATACTCTTCGAATCTTCTTTAGGGTAACCCTTACCCCTATTTATACACAACGATCACAAAAGTAGAGCTCCATACAGACAAATCTTGGCACGAACCACATAGTCTAGAATCTAGTCAACCATTGTACTTCCTCCGAAGCACCCCAAAATCCGCAACCATGACGTCCACGATGAGTAGACCTTCTGTAAATTTAAAGTTGTTTCTCTAACTCCTTTGGTACTGAAGTATAGGATTATTAAGTAGGCATACATACCGCAAGTCCCAACCTTATCTTCTACAAAATCTCAAGCCTTAAACATGTGTAAATATTTGGGGAACCTTTCAGTACCACATATATATATTTCAGGCCAAAATTGAGATAACACATGACCCCGCAATCCATCCATTGATAGTGGACTCCCCCACTCGGCGCGAAGTCATACTTCACCACATCCTATGATCCACAATATTAACCTTCACAACTCATATAAATCAACTAGATGTCAGGTCCGTTGCACCCCCACATGATTCACTGGGTGATATCTTAATACGTCCGCATCTTCAGTCTGAACCACACGTTGAGGCAATGTTTGAGCATCTCTGGCTCCCTCGTAGTCCATCTGCGGTATCATGAACCGGCGATGTATAACTGATACCGAGTGTGCAATGTCATACACGAGTGGATACAAAGGAATGAGATATATATGTCAAGCTAAATCAATGTCGCACGATAAGCAATTAAATAAGTGGAATTATTCCTAAACTCTGTAGCCTCTAAAAGATAAGTACAGACGTCTCCGTACCAATCCTTCAGACTCTACTAAGCTTGCTCGTGACTCGTGAGACCTATGTAACCTAGTGCTCTGATACCAACTGTCACGGCCCAAAATACCCACCTTCAAGATCGTGATGGTGCCTAATATTTCACTTGCTAGGCAAGCTGTCACGACCTAATTTTTCCCTCCGTTTGGTATCTTGATGGCACCTAGTCTTAGGGACTAGGTAAGCTTAACATTAATTGAAACAACATTATTTAAATAACATCTAACAAGTTAAATAGAAATCTCTTACAATTCCCAAAATTGGTAGTACAAGTCATAAGCTCTACATAGTGTTTGTTAGAAAACCTCTAAATACAACTGTCCAGAAATATGAATAAACAGTGCAAAACAAAAGCTTGAATGTGACTCCAAGGCCTGCGAGCGCAGCAATAGGTTTACCTTGACTCTCCACAGCAACAGTCCACACAGCTAGCTAACGAACAAGTACCTAGATCTGCACAAAAAATGTGCAAAAGTGTAGAATGAGCACACCACAGTGGTGCCCAATAAGTATCAAGACTATCCTCGGTGGAGTAGTGACGAGAAACAGTCAAGACACCCACTGGTCTAATAAACTGAACAGGTATAAGTATATAAACAACAAAAGTATGATGTCTACATAAAGACTATGCAGTATGGCTCACAATACAGTAATGGCAATAAGGAAGGAAACAACAAGTATCAACAGAATATCATGAAATTGACACAGACAAAGTGAATGGAACACAACCTAAATCTGGAATCACAAATACAGCAAGGACAAGTAATAACTCAGCAACTACAACCGCTTTTACATCAGGTTTTAGTCAACAACTCCACGAGGTACCGAATCTCAGACAAATCACAACTCACGGGTCTCAATACCTGAACCCTAACACTTGGCATCATGTGCCCTCATAACTGCACTGACGACTCACGTGCCAATAGAGCCATTCTCACATAGAAGGCAAGTAAACAATGGTGAGCATCTATGCTCAACAATATCAAGAACACCTCTTATCTGATAAGAGTGCTTAACTGCATGTATGTTTGTGCAAGTGTCCTACCACAGTCCATATCAGCAAATAAGCATAAGGGAAAAGAACGGACAACACGTAGAATATTTTCTTACAGCTTCCACAAGATAAAGCTCACACGGGTGCGTATACCACTACACAAATATCAACAAAAAGAATGCCCCCGGGCCATAAATCATCACAAATCAATCCCTGACACAACCCACCTTGTCTCGCCACGTGTGCAGTAATAAAGTAAGTGCTCGCCTTGTCTCGCCACACATGCATAATAATGTTCCCACCTTCTCTCGCCACATGTGCAACCCACACACACACACACACACACACACACATATATATATATATATATATATATATATATATACATACATACATATCCCGCCTTGTCACACCGCATGTGCAAAAATCAATAGTAACAATAGCACGGCAGAAACCTCGTGCAACCCCATACACTAACCGTACGGCAGAAACCTCGTGCATCACAATAATAACAACTGTACGGCAGAAACCTCGTGCATCACCACAATAAGTACAACAGCAACAATGGCAATAATACAAAGTACGATAAGTAAATCAATTCAAGAACTTTAAATCACAAGAAACGGTAGAACCAATTCGCAAGGAATAACCACACTAAAGAATGCTAGGCGTAAAGAGATCAGCTCAACAAGGGAAAAACTAATATGTAGCAACGGTCCCACAATATACATTTCAACAACAGGGAAGCTAACATGAGTCAAATAAATCCAAATAAAACAAGTCGACTAAGATGAGGGATATCTAAAACATCTTTTAAGGTTGAGGAAATTTCGAAGGATATTCAACAATTCAATTAAGGATAAGCAGCAGGAAGATAATCATAACCTCAATTAAGACTGAACAAATTATACGATGAGATAATAATAATTCCAAATAAAAATAAGCAGTTATGAAAAGATACCATGACAATAGAGGAGGTAAAATCTTCAGTTAAGTCAAATAAGAGTCAAATATGCAATAAGAGTAAATCCTTAAAACAATTAATTCTAATTAAGGCATGTAGAGGTGAAACTAGTAAATCGAAACTTAATCACATCAAGAACAACTTCATACTCGGTGAATATAAGGACCTAAGAATCCTAAAAGGCCAACTTTTCATAAATAAGTCCGAGCATGCACTCGTCACCTCGTGTACATGGACTACAATCAGCATAGAAGACTCAAATCCTAAGGGGAAAATCCCCCACACAAGGTTAGGCAAGATACTTACCTCGAACCAAGCTCAAACAATCGGTCACAATGCCTTTCCCACGAATATCCAACTCTGAATGGCTCAAATCTAGCCAAAACAATTACATATCATAAATACAACTATATTAGGCTAATCAAATTAATGAAATCAAGATTTTAGTAAAAGTTCTGAAATCCATCCTAAAAGGTCGACCCGGGCCCACGTCTCGGAATCGGATAAAAGTCACAAAATACGAACACCCATTCACTCACGAGTTCACTCATACCAAAATTATCCAAATCCGATGTGTAAATCGCAATCAAAACTTAAAACTCTTAGTTGAAGAACTTCTTCCCATTTTTCCTAAATTTTCAATCCAAACCCGAAATTTAATAAAGAAAACTACTATAGATTAGTGAAAGATAACCAAAAACGAGTTAGAAATCGTTACTCCAAAGCTCTCTCTGAAAATCCCTGGAAAAATTGCCAATTCCCGAGCTCCCAAGTCCAAAAATGAAGAAATGAATCAAACCCTCGATTTGGCCCCTTTTCTGCCAGTTAAACCACATTTGCGGACCTTCCTTCGCACATGTGTCACCGCACCTGAGGAATTCCCATCACAAGTGCGGATTCCACTCAAAACTCAGCGTCCTCTTCTACGATCCAAGGGTTGCACCTGCGTGTGCACACCTGCGAACCTGTGTCCGCTTCTGCGGTCCTTCACCGCTCCTGCGATTGCTCCATCGCATCTGCGGGCATCGGAGATGCGGAATTTACCTCGCACCTACGACCCCTGGCACTCCTCCACTTTTTTACTTCTGCGCTTGCCTCTCCGTACGTGCGATCCCACACCTGCGGTTTCTCCACCGCAAGTGCGAAAATACTAGATGCCTTAAGACTTCAGCAGCAACACAAATCCAACTTTTAATCTGTTAAGCACCCGAAACTCACCCGAGGCCCCCGGGACCTCAACCAAACATACCAACCAATCCTAAAAGACCATACTAACTTAGTCGAGCCCTCAAATCACATCATCTAATGCTAAAATCACGAATCACCCTCCAATTCAAACTTAAAGAACATGAAACTTCACATTCCTACAACCGATGCCCAAACCTACCAAACCACGTCCGAATGACCTCACATTTTGCACACAAGAAATATTCAATATTTCGGACCTACTCCAACTTCCAAAATCAGATTCCGACCCCGATATCAAAAAGTCCACTACCGGTCAAAATCTATAAAAATTCGACTTTCGCCATTTCAAACCTAAATGACCTACAGACCTCCAAAATACAATCCGGGTATGCCCCTAAGTCCAAAATCACCCAACGGAGCTAACAGAACCAACGAAACTCCATTCCGGAGTCGTCTTCACACAGTTCCGACTACGGTCAAAATCTTAACACTTAAGCTTCTGTTTTAGGGACTAAGTATCCCAAATCACTCTGAATCATCCGGTAATTGAAACCAACCACGCACGCAAGCGAATACACATAATACTAAGCTGCTAAGGTCCTTATGCCACCGAATGGAACTTAAATTCTCAAAACGACCGGTCGGGTCGTTACATCCTTCCCCTCTTAAACAAACATTCGTCTTCGAACGTGTTAAGAATTGCCTCGAAATCTTCAAATCACTGAAAGTACATATCCAACATACACCCGCATGGGACCCCACGTCACCCCAATACATATAAGCTGATGACACCATCCCAGCTGTAATTTATCCTTTCTATCAACACCTATAAGCCTTAGAGTCAAAATTCTCACCTTTCATTTATCTTCAAAAGACCTGATTCTAAATCCATAACCGTTATCAGTCTCAACCAGTTGTAACAACTCATGCCTACACCCACAAGGTATGACCACACAACAAGACACATCACACATAGGCCCATAATAACATTTCTGATCACAATAACAGCCCGTAATCAAAACCACACGGGCAATTAGCCTCATATCCATTAGAACTCTGTTCAAACCTCCACAACACTGACAACGATGCAAGAAACATGAAGACCTCTTAACTATACACCGGAATCAATAAGTCACAACTAACCCCACCGGGCACACACCCCACAAGCTAAAACTCAAGAAGCATATAACAAAAATGACTGAATACGTAAAGAGAAACACATAAGAGAAATATCAAGCTAGCCCGACAGGCACAACTCTCTAACAGTACCATACTAAGAATCAATTCAAAAGAAAAAAAAATCAAAGTACATGAACAAATCATAAGGATCTCATCCTGGTATAACCTTCCACCACGGCACGCAGCCCGGCTCAAACATATCAAATCACATGGAATCGCGAGGGTCTCGTCCTCAACTCTGAATCATAAGTCGAATACACATCATACCAATGGAAATCTTGCACTAATTCAATTCTGCCAATAAAATCACAACACTTACTAAACCCTCACCCAGGTAGAGTATCAAATCATAAATCGTAACCAATTTACTAAGGAATCACATCAAAACTGCCATAATGGACAACATGAATTCACTTCTAGTCTCGTAACTTTCAATAATGAATAGAAACAAACGATAGACACGGGATACCACTCATAGTGTATCCCAACAGGGGTAAACATCTAAACATAATACTAAGTCATGAACTCACCCATAGGTGGGACAACAAATAGGGGAACTCGCCCCGATAAGCAAAACCGAATCAAAATACGAATGGTGCCCCTCTGTAACAAATCAAAAGCATACATGTATGACACCATCTGACGCAGTGGCCTCAAGCCTACTATATGAAACACATCAACGGGCCGGGCCTTCCCCTCTTGGGCACCCTCTACTCGCCTAAATATTCCGCTGCGACACACATATCCGGAGTCTAGGACAATCTCCCACCCCGTGGCTGGTATCTCCATACTCGAAGCAACCTCTCTGCTGCCGTGGATGTGGGAACTGTGCGATACGGGTACTCTGATACCCATGAGCACCTGAAACACTGTGCAGAGCCTAAAGTGCAAACTGAACTGGCTGACCCATAAAACCTCTACCATGTCGTACCCTGCCTCCAAAATAAGGACCAGTAGATCTCTCCGGTTAACGAGGCCTCCTCAGCTCCCCGTCCTCTCTCTACTGATCTCGCCTGTACTCTCTCATGGCTCCGCATGTCCTCTCTCTCCTGATCCCACATGCCCTCTACACGGTGAGCGATCCCTACCACCTACTGAAATGAAACAACTGACTCTAACTCCCGAGCCATGCTCAACCGAATATCATGCCTGAGTCCCTCAATGAATCTACGGACAACCTCTCTAACTGTGGCGACCAAAACAGGTGCATGCCTGGCCAAATCACTAAATATCACGGCATACTCTAACACTGACATAGTGCTCTGGCACAGCTGCTCAAACTTCGCGCGCCATGCATCTCGAAGGGACTGAGGTACAAACTCTCTCAGGAACATCTCTGAAAACGGAACCCATGTAAGTGAAGCTAACTCGGCTGGGCTACCCAACTCATATGCCCGCCACCACTAATAAGCCGCTCCCCTGAGCTGGAACATAGTAAAACCAACCCCGCACGTCTGCACCATACCCATAGTATGAAGAATGCGGTGACACTCCTCTATAAAACCATGTGCACTCTCTGAAGCCAAACCAATGAATGTAGGAGGGTCATATTTCTTGAACCTTGCAAGTCTATGCTGCTCTTCCTCAGATGCTGCTACACTGACCACGGGCTGAACTGGAACAACAGTCTGTGTCGCCATGACACCTGGAACCTGACCAACATGAACTCGCTGCTCTGGGGTGTGGGCAGCGAGAGTCTGGGTTCCTCCCCTGACTTGTGAAGTAGCTGGTGCAACCGGAATCAACCCCGCCTGAACCAATGTACCAAACATGCTCAAGAACTGTGCTAGGTCTCCTGAAGTCCGGGGGTAGTAGCAGGCGCCTCCGATACCTTCTCCCCAATTGGAACTACTGGCGGCTCCTCAACTGCTGCTCTGATAGGTGTTCTGGCTCTGACACTTACTCCTTGTTGGCCTCTGCCTCTAGCGATAACTGCTCCGGGAGCAGTGTCGTCGATAACTGCAGCTTGTGTCCTCACCATCTGTGAGAGAATGGAATGATAACAGTTCAAATTACGAGATCAATAAGCTCGCACGATAGGAATGAAAGAAGTGAGATTGTCCTAATAGTTTCGTAGCCTCTCAAAGATAAGTACAGACGTCTCCGTACCAATCCGCAAGACGCTACTAAACTCGCTTATGACTCGTAGCACCTATGAACCTAGGGCTCTGATACCAACTTGTCACGACCCAATTTTTCCCTCTGTTTGGTATCGTGATGGCACCTAATCTTAGGGACTAGGTAAGCCTAACATTAATTGAAACAACATTATTTAAATAACATCTAACAAGTTAAATAGAAATCTCATACAATTCCCAAAATCGGTAGTACAAGTCATAAGCTCTATAGAGTGTTTGCTAGAAAACCTCCAAATACAACTGTCCAGAAATAAGAATAAAAAGTGCAAAACGAAAACTTGAAGGTGACGCCAAGGCCTGCGAGCACAGCAACAGGTTTATCTTGAGTCTCCACAGCAATAGTCCACATAGCTAGCTAACGAACAAGTACCTGGATCTGCATAAAAATGTGCAGAAGTCAAGAATAAGCACACCACAGCACTGCCCAGTAAGTATCAAGAGTAACCTCGGTGGAGTAGTGATGAGGAACAGTCAAGATACCCATTGGTCTAATAAACTGAACATGTATAAGTATATAAACAACAGAAGTATGATGTCTACATAAAGACTATGCAGTATGGCTCACAATACAGTAATGGCAATAAGGAAGGAAACAACAAGTATCAGCGGAATACCATGAAATTGACACAGACAAAGTGAATGGAACACAACCTAAATCCGGAATCACAAATATAGCAAGGACAAGTAATAACTCAACAACTACAACTGCTTTTACATCATGTTTTAGTCAACAACTCCACGAGGTACCGAACCTCGGACAAATCACAACTCACAAGTCTCAATACCTAAACCCTAACACTTGGCATCATGTGCCCTCATAACTGCACTGACGACTCACGTGCCAATAGAACCATTCTCACATAGAAGGAAAGTAAACAAGGGTAAGCATCTATGCTCAACAATAACAAGAACACCTCTTATCCGATAAGAGTGCTTAACTACATGGATGCTTGTGCAAGTGTCCTACCATAGTCCATATCAGCAAATAAGCATAAGGGAAAAGAACGGACAACATGTAGAATATTTTCTCACAGCTTTCGCAAGATAAAGCTCACACGGGTACGTATACCACTACATAAATATCAACAACAAGAATTCCCCCAGGCCATAAATCATCACAAATCAATCCCTGACACAACCCACCTTCTCTCACCACGTGTGTAGTAATAATGTAAGTGCCTGCCTTGTCTCGCCACACCTGCATAACAATGTTTCCACCTTGTCTCGCCACATGCGCAACCCCCCCCCCCATATATATATATATATATATATATATATATATATATATATATATATATATACACACACACACATATCCCGCCTTGTCACGCCGCATATGCAAATATCAATAGTAGCAATAGCACGGTAGAAACCTCGTGCAACCCCATATAATAATCGCACGGCAGAAACCTCGTGCATCACAATAATAATAACCGCATGGCAGAAACCTCGTGCATCACCACAACAAGTAAAACAACAACAATGGCAATAATACAAAGTACGACAAGTAAATAAACTCAAGAACTTTAAATCACAAGAAACGGTAGAACCAATTTGCAAGGAATAACCACAGTAAAGAATGCTAGGCGTAAAGAGATCATCTCAACAAGGGAAAACCTAATATGTAGCAACGGTCCCACAATATACATTTCAACAACAGGGAAGCTAACATGAATAAAATAAATCGGTCCTGAGGGCCTCGGTGAGTTTCGGATCAATTTTAACTACTGATTTGTTTTTACAGCAATGTGCGACATTTCTGATGCGCAGAGCTGACTTTAGAAGCTTATATCTCGAAATCTATAATGAATCTGGATATTATCAAAACATAAAAGTTGTAGCCCTTTGATTTTAGTTTCCAGAATGATAAACCATTAATCATTCAGACATTTGTACAATAAGTTATGAGCTTTTGACTGAAGATAGTACTGCAGATTTTGGCTACGACAGTGTGCATCGCCAAACATTTCTGCTGCACAGGGGTGACTTTGGGAGCTTATATCTCGCAATCTATAAGGAGTTGGGCGATGGGCAAAATATGAATGTTGTAGCCCTCTGTATCTAGTTTGCAGAAATATAAACCATTTTTCAGTTGGAATTGAGTACAAGTTAAGGTTGATACACTACAGACTATTGGGGAAGAGTTTTGGAAGAGTTTGATGTTTTCACTATAAGCAGGTAATGATCCAAAGGTCCATTTTTAGTTCTAGAGATCGAAATTTGATTTCGAGACTTCCAGTATTTTGATAATTCATTATAGGAGTGATCTGGAAAGTTTGGTCTAATTCCATTAAGTCGCGGTTGGGTTTTTAGCGCGAAACATGAGCTAATTGTTTAATGCGTAAAATTGGTATTGTATTGATAAAATGAGCTCCGAATTGAGTTTTTATTGAACGAGTAGGTTCATATTATTATTTGTGACTCATAGGAACAAGAATCGTTGAATTCTGAGTTCGTATAATGGAGTTAGAGACTTTCTAGTGAAAATAAAACTGCTGGTGTAAGCAGTTTTGGTGCGCACCTTTAGCGACCAGATTTGACACTTTTAGCGACGGGATTAGACTTTTAGCTACCGGAATAGTATTTTTTGGACAGAAACTTAAGGACCAAAAATGGCCATTTCCTTCATTTCGTTTTGGATTTTTGGAGCACGGTTCTTGGGCTATTTGAGGATTTCTTCAACATGAATATTTATGTAAATTTCGTGAGTTTGGTGATTTGATATTTCCTGAAAATAATTACATTATGGATTTTGCATCTGCAAATAATTAATAAAATAAGTTTAAACCGAGACGTTATATAATTATCAAAAATTTGGATTTAATGAAGGTGTTGCCCTATACTGAGTATTTACCATCTTTGTTGTTATTTTGAGGTGTTATACACATTGTGTGGAGACTTGGGCTATTTGTTATTAAATTAATTGATTTTGTTATATCTTTGGAATTGGTTGTGGCCATTGGGAAAATTGTGATATGAATTGATTTTATTATGTTGTCGTGATAATATTTCGTGTAAATTGTTGTGTTATTTGAGTTACTATTTTGATGATATAAAGGTGGCATTTCACTGTTGATATTATGTGGGTATAAAGGTAGCATTTCACTGTTGTTATGTGTGTTGGGATATTGTCTGGGCGGAGCGATAAGGGTGGTTGTAGGAGAGATAAGGGTGACTATAAGAGCGATAAGGGTGGTTATTGATATTTTCAGGACGGGGGAATGAGGGAGGCTATTATAGGAGTGATAAGGGTGGATATAGGAGAGATAAGGGTGGCTATTGTCAGGGATGATATGTGATGATGTGGGATTATTGCGCTGATAATTTTCATGTGATGTTGTGATTTTCTTTGTGTTTATTTTTATACCTTGTGCAATTTGTCTTGTTGTTGGTAAATTGATAATAGTCTGATCTATGTCAAAATTGGGAGCATGTGGTTATTGCCAGGCGGATTATGAAATGAAATGTGGGTACGAGGTGTTGTGAGTAAATAATGATGATATTGGCACGTGAACTGTCCGTGCAGTTGTGATATAAAATGTGGGCTCGAGGTGCCGCGAGTAAATAATGATGATATTGGCACGCGAACTGTCCGTGAAGTTGTGATATGAAATGTGGGCACGAAGTACCGTGAGTAAATAATGATGATATTGGCACGTGAATTGTCCGTGCGGTTGTGATATAAAATGTGGGCACGAGGTGCCGTGGTTAAATGATGATGATATTTGGCACGTGAGTTGTCCGTGTGGTTTTGATAGAGAAATTGGCATGAGGTGACCCGTATTTATATTATTTTGAAATATTGTGTCATAGGGTGACTTTTATTCAAAAGAAATTTATTTGAAAGAATTGTATTTGAAAGATATTTATTTGAAGGAATTATATTTGAAAGAGATTTATTTGAAAGTATTATATCCTGAAGATTTCTATTTGAAAAACATATAAGCGAAAGATTTATATAGGAAGGACTTGATTAATTGGTTGTACTTGTATTCATTATTTGTTACGCAATATTTATGGTATTTTTGTCGCCCTGCTGTGTATATCACTGGTTGATTATTGTTGCCATCATTGTTATTTGTTTCCTATTATTTTTGTATACTATATTGCACAAGTTATTAGACTAGTGGATGTCTCGACTGTACCTCGTCACTACTCCACTGGGGTTAGTCTTGATACTTACTGGGTACCGACCGTGGTGTACTCATACTACACTTCTGCATATTTTGTACAGAGCCAAGTATTGGAGCTATCGAACTCGGACAGAGTTAAAGTGTGATCGCAAGGAGGATTCAAGGTAGAGCTGCTTGGTCGTCGCAGTCCCTTGAAGTATTTACATTTTATTGTACTGTTAATTATTAATCAAAATGTATTGAGTATTTGATCCTTGAAATCATTTCATATATTCAGTTAGAGTTCGTGACTCAGTATTACCAGTCTTGGGAGGTTGTTATATTTGTAATTATTTCCGTTGTTGGTTTATATATACAAAAAATGGCTTGAATTGTTATAAAATCGGCTTACCTAGTCTTAGAGATTAAGTGTCATCACGACGCCTGTGACGGAATTTTTGGTCATGACAGATAACTGCCACGTAACCTTCACTTATTTGATATAAACATTAAAACATGTCCTGATCTTCCGCGGTGCTTGAATATCACCAAAAATAGGAAAATAAGAAAAAAGCGAATATAAACTAAAGCAATGGTAAACTAAAATGGGAATATTGAAACATGTCCTAATCTTCCACGACAGCTCAAATATTACCAAAAATTGAACTAACAAAAAAGAGAATATAAATAAAAAAACATGTCATACTCTTTAGCGACAACTCGAAAATTACCAAAAATTAGAAATAGTAAACAAGAGAATAAAAATAAAATAAAAATAAGGGTAAGTCAAACTGGGATACTTATTCATCCATATGCAAATTAGGGATATTATAAAGAGAGTATCAAATCCTAATAATCTTAGAACAAGCCTGGCCTGGAAATTGACTTGAAAATTATAATATTGTAGAGGTAAATTTTATAAATCTTTTGAAAAATGGAAAGTACAGACACCACTATGATTAAGTATCTAAATTTACTTGCCTCATAATATGTGAACACTAAAAAAATAAACTGGATTCATATCTATGAACTACCAAAATTGCAAAACCAAAGGCTTCAATGCGATAGATATTATAACAGTAGATAAATTGATTTATCTCCTTTTACCCTATTTTATATTAGTGATTTCACTTCGCTTGCCCTATATAACAGTAGATAAACTAATTGCTCTCCTCTTATCTTATTTTATATTACTGATTTTTCTCCTCTTGCCTTATAGCTAATAAGCCTTACTCTTTTGGTCATCCAAATGTAAATGAGACCATCGACAAATATGTTGGTGAAGAAAGGCCTCCATCACCATCATCACCAGACATTGATGACAAGTATGTCCAGATGTTCTGAAAAGCCAATTCTAGAGCGCTTAACACACAACTCAATTATCTGCAAGATCAGCTAGATTTTGCGTTAAAGTTGAAAAGTAAAGTCAAGGAAATGAATAAAAATTTGGATAGCCAACAACAGTGGTTCAGAGATCCTATAGAGAAGATGAACTACACGGAGGCTTCAATGTTGAAAGAGGGATTGGAAAATCTTCTCTTGAAGGTGAAGCATTAAGGTACTGAACGTGGGTATGGTTACGAAAATGGAAGGTGGAAGGATGAGTAAAAGCTACTACCGTTTTTTTTTTATTAATCGTTCTTGTTGTTGGCGGTATTATGTGATGTTTTGACGATATGTATGCTTAATCAATGGAAACCTTATGTTTTATAAATGTGATCTTTCTATCTTTTAATAGCACACCTCGATCGAATTATAAGATGATATAATTAAAAATTGATTCGGTTGAGCTTTAATCTGCAAAATAATAAAAATAATGAAAAGAAATTATATTTTTATGAGAAATGTGCGAGTTTCAGCAATCCAATATTACACGACTATGACATATGAGATTTGAGATGCAGAATCCAATATTACACGACTATGACATATGAGATTTGAGATGCAGTATTTATCATGTACTCATGATTTAATTTTAAAGACTTCTCCTCTTCTTTCTTCTTTTTATTACTGTTCACGTTCTTCCCAAGAAGGAAAAGAACGGAAATGTATTGTGATTATGATTTCAAATGATTTGTTTACACGATAAGCTACATTCAAGAAAAATGACTCAATTATTATCGGAGCCTAAGATACTAATCTGGTTGGAATTCACTGCAAGATTCATCAGTCCAATGGTACGTGATTATGAATATGAATATCGACTTGTAATCTAATGATTGTTAGTACGTTTTGCATCAGCCAAGGGAGGTTTTTAATTTTAAGGAATAATTTCCTCTTCTATATTCAATTCTCTTACCATTCACATCCTTAGCCACACACAATAAAACAATTAAAAGAGAAGAAAAGAAAAGAAAAGAAAAGAAAAGAAAAGAAAGAAATAAAGAAGAAGGAATAATGATATGTGATTATGATTTCAAATGAACTTTTTACCCTGATAAGTTCTACATTCAAGAGGAAGGACTTGATAACAAACGAAAGCTAAAGATATTAATTTGATTGAGATTCCCTACACGATTCAAGCAATCAATTTTTCGACGTAATCTAAAATACTACCGCCTAAATCATTGACGTGCAAAAAATAATTTTATCTGAAAAAATAAATTATTTATTTGATCTGATTCCTATTTCATTTGATCGTTTTACTCATTTACTCAAATTTCATTAGTTATATCTTCAGAAAAGTATTAATAAAAAAAAAGCTGTGAACAACAAAATTAACATTTTCTCGAGTACGGAGAAGTCGTAATGAAAGCCAAAAAATAATGTTTAGGGAAAGAAACAGAATACGTGTACAGTATAAAAAGACAAACAAGCACTATCAAATCCTACTTTACAAAAGTAAAGCAAAGTTGTTTACCCGAAAAACGGATAGAGTAGAATTTATACGTAGTTTTAAGGATATGTGATATAACTTAATACAAATCGTAAGGATAAAAGAAAATATCAAATATGGACTGCAAAGAATGCAAAATAAACAAAGTTGTAAAGAAGACGATTTTTAGGATTAAGCAAGATGAATCAGTTTATGAGGCTTAAAAGAGTAACTCTTGAATATAAGAGAATATGGTGCTTGAATCACAATGTGAGCTGAAAGACCCCACTTTACAGAAATGATAATCATCCCCTTTATATTAGAGGGACCTTACCTTAGATATAATTAAAAATACTCAATGGGAGACCCATGATAAATCGCCTTTTCCACAATTCCTGCCAAGATTCTCTCCTCTAGTGGGATTGCAACGGCTTTTGTCTATGAGCTCGATCTTGACTCGAGCTCTCGATCTTGGCTTGAGCTCGATTTTGACTCGAGTTCTCGATCTTGGCCTGAGCTCAATTCTGACTTGGACCCTTGAATTGATTCGGGGTCAATGTTGGTCGGTCTCTGGATCATAAGCTTGATAACTTTACTTTGCATCATAGTTCGATTTGGATTCGAGCTTGATAATGATATCGAACTCGACATTGATCGGCCCCACAGGTTCAAAGTTTATTTGTACCATCTTCGGAACCCATCTCGAAGTCTCACTTCGATAGATTATCTTTCGAACTCGATCAGACGTACGAAAGCCGAAATCTATTTCGACCGTATACAAATAGTCCCCTCGTTTCTCAGGAAGAATGTGGTGAGAAACGATATGACTTTTCAACGGCTCAATCGGATTATAAGTTGACGTTTTTATGGGGCTCGATCATGACGCGCGTGATAGTTGTCCCGTCGATCTAGTCTTTCAAGGTATTTAATGCATGTCAGACCGTGGTCGGCCACCACTGATACTGAACCGCCATTGCTTAAACCTATAAATAGCCCATCCTTTTATCATTTACCACTTTTACATCTTCAATCTTCCAAATTTTTCAAGTCCCTTTTCGTATTCTCTGACTTACCCGCAAATTTGTGATTTCTCTTTGCAAAAAGCACCTCTTCAATTTTACCAAATCTTTGTCACTTTCTTATATGCCTCACCTTTGAATTCGAAAATGGCGAAAACATCACAAACCATTCCGCAGAAAGAGAAGGCTTCATCATCACAGTGTGCCGCCGATGAGACACCGGCACAACCACGGCCTGAGGAGTGCGTTCCCGGGGCGTGTGTTCTTACTTTTGATTTTAAGGTCGATAAAGGATCATCGGTCCCTGGCCAGTATCGAGGTACATATGTTTGATAACCGAGAAGCACCTCAAACAGCTAAAGAAAGATTGCAATTGGGAGAAAAAAGGAATAATAATTCCTACTTCTGATGAAGATATCACCACTTACGTGAAAGGGTTTTTGAATGTGTATACTTACCATTTCACGTTAGATCCCCTCGATTCTGTTATTATTAACTTCTGTCGTCAATACCAAATAACCCTAAGCCGTGTCCATCCTTCTTTTTGGCGGATCGTTATCTTGATCCGATACTTTGTGAACAAAATCAAGGGGATGCCGTTCACCATCGACCATCTTATCCGATTGTACTGTCCTCGACTTTTTTGAAGAGGGTTAATAAAACTTCAGCGTCGGGATACCAAGGCTCTGTTCTCGAGCATTGACGAGGATAGGGATCGGGGCTGGATGGGCAAGTTCGTTCAAGTCAGGACTTCGGACCTGATTCCAACCGAAAAGATGCCCTTTCCCGATGAGTGGAATATGAAACATAAGTGTGATCCTGCTGTTACTTCCTTCTATTTAGTTCTTTCATTTCTTTTCTAATCGATAATCTTCTTTTTGTGATGCAGCGGTTCCTTGGATATCCGGAGCAGTTCCCGTTCTCATGAACTGTGTACGAGCTCTTGTTTCGACCTCCACATACACCGAGCGCTAATGGCGTGATTTGTCAAAGGGTCGGTGGGAGGCCAAAAATCAAGGTAAGCCCCTTTCTCGCACTGTTTGATAATATGAACTAGATGCTTTCCAAATATTTTAATAAACTTTTTCAAATGCAGGTTTTGGAAAAGATGCGATTTTGAGGCCCTTGTCCAACGAGGAAGAAACTTTGGCCTATGTCCCAAAGGCGGTGAAGGAAAATAAAAGGAAAGAGCCTTTGTTCCCGAAGATCCAAAATGGAAGAAGAGGACGGCTCGTAAGCCAAAAAAGAATGCCATTCCTTTGACCGTAGAATCAGTTCTGTGTCTAAGGGATGAAGATGAAGAAGAAGAAGAAAATGATGGGTCCGCGCTGGCGGCTCGAAGGAAGAGGACCACCGATGCCCCATCGGCAGCTGGATCGATGATGCTTCATAAGGCTCCACCTAGAACTGAGGGTATGCTGGAGAAAGATTCGGGCGGAGTCCCTGAGTTATCGGAGATTGAAGACGCGTCCCATCGGAGCCAACAGATGGGGGATATGTCTGAAGGGCCCCTCTTAAATCCCATTGAATCGAAGAGAATGCTCCAAGTGATTCATTTGGGGCAGCAGCAATCGAAGACTCGCTCACCTTCCCTGCTTTTTTCATAGGGGTGATTCGGGAAGCCCAAGCTTTGGAGGCCCTCGATCTAGACATGCCTCATGATGGAGAGGATTTTTTTTCGTGACCTGTTTACCGGTATTGAGGACGTTGTCGGTACTAGTGATGAATCAGATCTTTTTCACGGGGTGCAGCAGGATTTGAATTAGGTAAACCTTAAAATTATTTTGTTGGTACTACCTTTATGTTTACTTTTCGTTTCTAAATTCGTTTCTTGTTTCTTTGCAGGCAGCGGCAGTTCATCGAGAAGCATATTCTTGGTCCCAAAACGATATGCGTCAATACGAGGCTGACCTTCAACGGGTTATTGAGGAGAGGAACTAAAGGACCTTCGAGCTGAGTTGGAGAAGGCTTACCGAGATCAGATCGATCTGTCTGAGTAGGTAATGATACTTTTAAAAACCTATGGGCTTGATACCGGAACGATGGCTAATTTTTCTGACTCACAGTTGCAGCAAAAAATTGAGATGATCAGGAAGCTTCGTGAGGATGTCGATGTGATCAAAGCAGAGTCTTTTCAGTGGAAAAAAGGTATGAACCGCTTTGCTGCGGATAAAGAAATTGCTCGAGCCCAGTTATCATCGCCCGAAACCCAACTTCAAAGAATGAAGGAAAAAGGCCTGGTTCAAGCAAGAAGAATAGAGGATCTCGAGGCTCGGTTGGCCTCCGAACTTGCCAAGGCCAAATCTGATGCCAAAAAAGCAAAGGCCGATGCGGATGCACTCGTGGCCGTCTATCGGGCCGATGTTGAAGCTGCCCAGATAGAGGCAAGAGAGGCAACCGATACTGCCGACACTCGAGCACATTGGGTCGCTGATCTTGGTAAGTGTCGATCTCGGAGGGAGACCCTCGAGGAGATCCACGCTCGAGGTTTCGATCTTGCTGAAGAGATAAAAAGGGCCAAAGAACTCGAAGCTGATGCTGAAGCCTTGGCTTCTGATGGTGATGATGACGGTAATGATGATGATGATGGTAGTAAGAGCGGGTCCAAGAATGGGGGGATCCCGGTAGAGAAGGGACCGTTTCCGGTGATAACCCAGAAGCTTAGCCCTTAGTTTCTATAATGCAATTAATCATGTGAACAATATTTGTATATATATACAAATATCTTTTTTCTTTTACTGACTTGCTTCCACTTTCTTGCCTTGTGAAGATTTCATTCATGCCTTGAAAATGTTTTCATAAGGATTTAGGCAATTTTATCGAATTCGGACTTCGTAGCCTTTATGACCGAGTGAGTGTTTGCTCAAAATCGAAATAAAAGTAGCCTGTAGGCTTAGTAGTCGAGTGGATATTTCGAACTCGAAAAAATGTAGCCCGTAGGCTTAGTAATCGAGTGAATGATTCGAACTCAAAGTAATGTAGCCCGTAGGCGTAATGGTCGAGCGAATGTTTCGAACTCGAAGTTATGTAGCCCGTAGGCGTAGTATTCTAGTGAATGTTTCAAACTCAAAGTAATGTAGCCCGTAGGCGTAGTAGTTGAGTGAATGTTTTGAACTCGAAGTAATGTAGCCCTTGGTCATAGTAGTCGAGTGAATATTTCGAACTCGAAGTAATGTAGCCCGTAGGCATAATGGTCGAGTGAATTATTTGAACTCGAAGTAATGTCACTCGTAGGCATAGTAGTCGAGCGAATGTTTCGAACTCGAAGTAATGTAGCCTGTAGGCATAATAGTCGAGTGAATGTTTCGAACTCAAAGTAATGTCGTCCGTTGGCGTAGTTGTCGAGCGAATGTTTCGAACTCGAAGTAATGTAGCCCGTAGGCGTAGTGGTCGAGTGAATGTTTCGAACTCGAAGTAATATAGCTAGTAGGCGTAGTGGTCGAGTGAATGTTTCAAACTCGAAGTAACATAGCTCGTAGGCGTAGTGGTCGAGTGAGTGCTTGCTCGAACTCGAAATAAAAGTAGCCCGTAGGCTTAGTAGTCGAGTGACTGCTTGCTCGAACTCAGAGATTTATCTCAATCCCGTTTGTATAATAAATCTAGAAATAGAGGAAGTTTTCTTGGATATAATCTATCGGTAAAGAAAAACTTTCTTTGCAAGTCAGTATACATGCGTTCATGTTTTGCGTCAGGGCTCGGGCCAACTACATGAGCATGGTTCGTTTTGACCATTTGGCTCTTACAACTTTTCCTATTGGGACCCTGTTGTTGCGAAATAACTTTCTTGCATCGGAACTTGATATATTTGAGGGCTAAGGCCCCCCCCCTCCCCAGTATTCGAGGTCGATTGTAAAGAGGCCTCGGATACTGTCATATTTTTTCCAAGTACAGCGCGATCATTGGTTGCCTCATTAAAAACCTTGCCGAAAAAACCATTGGGGATAAAACTGGTCTAAGGGAAAAAGAGTGCAATGCGTGCTTTCAGACCTATGGCTTCGTATTGAAGGATCCATCTTAGCTCCTGATCGGACTTCTGTAGGGGTTAGTTTTGAAATGTAAACGAATACGAGAGGTTCAAACCTTAGCAGTAGTAACGTTTTAGATGCGACACATTCCAATTGCTTGATAGTTGTTTGACATTTATAATGCCGAGCTTGTATGATCCCTTTCCGACGTTTTTGAGAACCTGATATGGTCATTCCAAGTTCGGTCCTAATTTTCCTTCGTTTGGATTTCTGGTATTGAGGGTGACTTTCCTTAGCACAAAGTCCTCGGGCTTAAAATGGCGGAGCTTGGTTCTTCGATTATAGTATCTTTGGATTCGTTGCTTATAGGTGGCCAATTGGACGAGAGCAGCTTCTCATTTTTCGTCTGATAATTCGAGGCTAGTGTTCATAGCCTCGTTATTTGATTCTTTTATTGTATATCGAAATCTGGCAGTGGGTTCGCCGACTTTGACTGGTATCAAGGCTTCGGAGCCATATACTAAGGAGAACAAGGTTGCCCCCGTACTAGATTTTGATGTCGTTCGATATACCCAAAGGACTTCAGGTAGGATTTCTCTACATTTTCCTTTAGCGTCGTTCAACCTCTTCTTTAGGTTTTGAATGATAGTTTTGTTCATTGATTCAGCCTGTCTGTTCCCACTGGGGTGATATGGCATTGATAATATCCTTCTTATTTTGTGGTCTTCGAAGAATTTTGTCACTTTGCTTCTGACAAATTGTTTCCCATTGTCACACACTATTTCGGCGGGTATCCCGAATCGACATACGATATGATCCCAGATAAAGTCTATAACCTCTTTCTCTCTTACTTTCTCGAACGCCTGTGCTTCAACCTATTTAGAGAAATAGTCAGTCATAAATAAAATGAATTTATCTTTACCTGGGGTCAATGGCAGAGGGCCGACGATATCCATTCCCCATTTCATGAATGGACATAGGGATAGGATTGAGTGAAGTTGCTCTCCGGGTTGATGGATCATTGGTGCAAACCTTTGACATTTGTCATATTTTCGAACAAATTCCTTTACATCTTTGCCCATATCGATTCAATAATACCCAACCCTGATTATTTTTCGGACTAATGAATCGGCACCAGAGTGATTCCCACAAGTACCCTCGTGCACTTCACGCAGGATGTAATCGGTATCTCCCAGACCTAAGCATACAGCCAATGGTCCATCGAATATTCTTCGGTATAGCATTCCATATGAAGCCAACGTGAATCGAGCAGCTTTGGTTTGTGGAGCCCTTGATTCTTTAGGGTCTGATTGGAGCTTTCCGTTCTTTAAATATCCAATGTACTTATTTCTCCAATCCCAGTTTAAGCTAGTAGAATTTATCTCGGCATGACCTTCTTCGATCACGGATATCGAGAGTCGAACGACAGTCCCTGAGCTCAATTCACCTTCCTCGACCGATGATCCCAAATACGCAAATGCATCAGCCTTAGTGTTTTGCTCTCGTGGAACATGCTGTAAAATCCATTGTTTGAAATGGTGCAAAGTGACATGTAGTTTGTCCAAATACCTTTGCATTCTATCTTCTCGAACTTCGAAGGTTTTGTTTACTTGATTTACCACCAGCAAAGAGTCACACTTGGCTTTAATGACTTCTGCTCCCAAGCTTTTAGCTAGCTCGAGACCTGCAATCATGGCCTCATACTCGGCCTTGTTGTTAGTCAACCTGGTAGTTTTAATAGATTGCCTAATATTGTTACCCGTGGGCGGCTTTAAAACTATGACAAGCCCGGACCCCTTCACGTTCGAAGCCCCGTCCGTAAAAAGGGTCCATATCCCCGATGACGTACCCCATTTCAACAAGAGTACTTTTTCGACTTCGGGTACGAGGGTTGGCGTGAAATCGGCCACAAAGTCTGCTAAAATTTGAGACTTGATGGTCGTATGGGGTTGATATTCGATATCGTACCCACTGAGTTCAATGACCCATTTGGCCAATCAGCCTGATAGTTCGGGCTTGTGCAAAATATTACGAAGAGGGTAAGTGGTTAATACGCATATGGGGTGACACTGAAAGTACAGTCTTAATTTTCTAGAGGCGCTTATTAGTGCAAGTGCCAATTTTTCTAGGTGCGGATATCTAGTTTCTGCTTCTCCTAAGGTCCGACTTATATAATAAACGGGAAATTGTGTACTTTGCTCTTCTCGAACTAGGACACTGCTTACTGCAATTTCGGATAGTGCCAAGTACAAGCAAAGTTTTTCGTCTATTTTTGGAGTATGAAGTAATCGTGGGCTCGATAGATATCGTTTTAATTCCTCTAATGCATGTTGGCATTCCGGGGTCCAAGCGAAACCGTTCTTCTTTCTGAGTAGAGAGAAAAATTTGTTACTTCGTTCTGACGATCTCGAAATGAATCGGCCTAAGACTGCAATCTGTCCCGTTAGCCTCTGTACGGCTTTCACGCTGTCCACGATGGTGATTTCTTCGATGGCCTTGATTTTATCGGGGTTAATCTCGATTCCCCTATTTGACACCATGAAGCTGAGGAACTTGCCCGAACCGACCCCGAAAGCACATTTTTCGGGGTTGAGCTTCATGTTGTATTTCCTCAAAATCTCGAACATTTCCTGCAAATGGGTCAAATGGTCCTTTGCGCACATGGACTTAACTAGCATGTCATCAATATAAACTTCCATTGATTTACCTATTTGTTGTTCGAACATTTTATTTACAAGGCGTTGGTAAGTAGCTCCTGCATTTTTTAGCCCGAAGGGCATCACATTATAACAATATGTTCCATATTTGGTGACAAATGAAGTCTTCTCCTGGTCTTCCGGGTTCATCTGGATTTGATTATACTCGGAATAGGCATTGATAAAAGTAAGGATCTCGTGGCCGGCCGTGGCATCGATCATGCGATCGATGTTGGGCAGCGGAAAGGAATATTTGGGGCATGCTTTGTTCAAATCCTTATAATCCACACACATTCTATGTTTATTCCCTTTTTAGGCACTACAACTACGTTGGCTAATCATTTGGGATATTTCAATGGATCCTATCTTAAGAAGTTTGGTTACCTCATCCGTTATGAATGTGTGCTTTACCTAGGACTGGGGTCTTCTCTTTTGCTTCACCGGTCTGATCCTGGGATCCAAGCTTAGCCGATGCATCGTTATGTGCGGTGGGATCCCTGTTATATCTAAATGGGACCAGGAAAAGCAATCAATGTTATCGATAAGAAATTGAATAAGTTTCTTCCTGAGTTCGGGGATCAACCTCGTTCCCAGGTATACCTTCCGTTCGGGCCAGTGCTCGATTAGTGTGACTTGCTCCAATTCCTCAATCGTTAATTTGGTAGCGTCAGAATCATCGGGTATCATGAAGAATCGAGGGATCCTCTGATCATCATCTTCTTTGGACTTCTGGTTATCTGGTCGGGTCAAAGCCGATGTCTATGATTGCTATTTGGTATCTCGTTCCCTTTCTGAGCCCGATCCCTTTACTAGCGAAGGCGAGGATATTGATTTCGCTTCCTCGATGGCGAACATTTCTCTTGCGGCTGGTTGTTCTCCGTACACTATTTTGACTCCTCTCGATGTTGGGAATTTAAGGACCTGATGTAGGGTCGAAGGTACAACTCTCATGTTGTGGATCCACGACCTTCCAAAAAGGGCGTTGTATCTCATGTCACCTTCGATCACGTGGAACTTCATTTCCTGGATGGTCCTAGCCAAGTTTATCGGTAGGATTATCTCGTCTTTGGTGGTTTCACTTGCCATATTGAATCAGTTTACAACCAGGGTTGCGGGTACGATCTGGTCCTGCATGCCGAGTTGTTCTACAACCTTCGATCTGATGATGTTGGACGAGCTACCTGGATCAATCAACACACGCTTAACTTTAGTTATATTCATGAGTACGGATATTACCAGTGCATCGTTATGAGGTTGTATGACTCCTTCTGTATCTTCATCATTGAAGGACAAAGTTCTTATGGGTGTGTAATCTTGAGTTCGAGATCGCTTTTCTCTCACAATCGATGTCTTAGTGCGTTTAAACACTGGTCCCTGAGGGGTATCGGCGCCACCGATGATCATGTGAATAATGTGATGTGGTTCTTCTTGTTCGTTTTACTTGCTGAAATCCCTGTTTTTAAAATGGTTCTTCGCCCTATTGCTTAAAAATTCTCGAAGGTGCCCTTTGTTGAATAACCGGGCTACTTCCTCTCGTAGTTGCCTGTAATGTTCCGTTCTGTGGCCATGGGTGCCATAATATTTGCACATTCGATTGGGATTCCTCTGGGCAGGATCGGTCTGTATGGGTCGAGTCCATTTAGTGTCTTTGATGCGTCCGATAGCCGAAACGATGGTGGATGCATCAATGTTGAAGTTATATTCCGATAACCGAGGCGCTTCCTTAGATCCGGTAGGCCTATCGAATATACTTCTATTCATCAGCTCCTGGGACCCTTGATCTCGATCACTTCTTCTGTTATTTTGCCCGAGGTTATGTCTCAATTCACTGACTTTAAGGCTTCCGTTGTACGGTTGGTATCGATCCCCGGTCGGACCTCCTTCTTGATTAGTATCCCTTCGAACAACGAGTTAAGACCCCAATTAATCATCTTCGACCCTAATTTTTGATTGGTACCGATTGTGCACATCAGCCCACGTGATGGCTGGGTATTTGATCAGGTTATACTTTAACCGCCCTGAAACCGTCGAACTTCGTTCGTTCAAACCTTGAGTGAAAGCCTGAACATCCCAATCATCCGTGACTGGTGGCAGGTCCATTCGTTCCATTTGAAAACAAGATACAAACTCCCTCAACATCTCGTTGTCCTTTTGTCTTACCTTGAAGAGGTCCGATTTCCTTGTTGCCACTTTTATGGCACCGGCATGTGCTTTCACAAAAGAATCTGCTAACATGGCGAATGAGTCGATGGAATTTGGTTGTAGGTTATGATACCAAATCATTGCTCCCATCGTGAGGGTCTCTCCGAATTTTTTTAACAACACAGATTCGATTTCATCGTCTTCTAAATCATTGCCATTGATGACACACGTGTAAGAAGTGACGTGTTCATTGGGGTTGGTCGTTCTGTTATATTTGGGAATTTCCGTCATACGGAATTTTTTGGGATTGGTTTTGGGGCTGCGCTCGAGGGAAAAGGTTTTTGCACGAAGTTTTTGGATTCCAACCCTTTTATCACTGGTTGAGCTCCTGGGATCTGATCGACCCTAGAATTATACGTTTCTACTTTTTTATCATTGGCTTCGACTCGCTTTGTGAGCTCCTAGAGCATTTTAGCAATTTCGGAAGTGGTCCCCGATTCTTGCTCATTTGATCTCACTATGGCTGGCTCCGTTTTGTGGGCGATTTCTCGAAGTGGACTGGGCTCCGGCCTGCTCGGCAGCTGGGTTTGGCTCTGCAACTAAGCTATTGCTGCCTGTTGAGCTTGTAGCATTTCAAAAATCATGCGCAAGCTGACGCCGTTTTCCTCGACGTTATGGGTATCTTGAGCTGCAGACCGAGTGCCACCATAAATGCTATTTGCAGGCTCAGAATGTAAGTTCGCCTTAATAGCTACATGCGAATTAATATCTATCGGCGCTCCGATTCGAGCTCCAACAGCGTTTATAAGTGGTCTTTCAGTACTGGGTGTCAAGTAATTGTTCTCATCTTGAAGACCAGCTCCGTTGTCGATTGGTGAAGCAATTTGATTGATAATCAGTCGTTGCTAATCCGAAATCCAAGATATTTTCGGAACCGAGCGCAAAACACAATGGTGTGTTTCTTTAGATTCATATCAAATAACCATTGATATCCTTAGCCCCACGGTGTGCGCCAAACTGTTTACTCGAAAAACGGATAGAGTTGAATTTATGCGTAGTTCTAAGGATATGTGATATAGCTCAATACAAATCATAAGGATAAAAGGAAATATCAAATATGGACTGCAAAGAGTGCAAAATAAACAAAGTTGTAAAGAAGACGATTTTTAGGACTAAGCAAGATGAATCAGTTTATGAGGCTTAAAAGAGTAACTCTTGAATATAAGAGAATATGGTGCTTGAATCACAATGTGAGCTGAAAGACCCCCCTTTACAGAAATGATAACCATCCCCTTTATAGTAGAGGGACCTTACCTTAGGTATAATTAAAAATACTCAGTGGGAGACCCATGCTAAATCGTCTTTTTCACAATTCCTGCCAAGATTTTCTCCTCTAGTAGGATTACAACGGCTGTTGTCTATGAGCTCGATCTTGACTCGAGCTCTCGATCTTGGCCTGAGCTCGATTTTGACTCGAGCTCTCGATCTTGGCCTGAGCTCGATTCAGACTCGGACCCTTGAATTGATTCGGGGTTAATGTTGGTCGGTGTCTGGATCATAAGCTTGATAACTTTACTTTGCATCATAATTCGATTTTTGATTCGAGCTTGATAATGATATCGAATTCGACATTGATCGGCCCCTCGGGTTCGAAGTTTATTTGTACCTTCTTCGGAACCCATCTCGAAGTCTCACTTCGATCGATTATCTTTGGAACTCGATTAGACGTACGAAGGCCGAAATCTATTTCGACTGTATACAGATAGTCCCCTCGTTTCTCAAGAAAAATGTGGTGAGAAATGATATGATTTTTCAACGGCTCGATCGCATTATAAGCTGACGTTCTTACCGGGCTCGATCATGACATACGTGATAGCTGTCGCGTCGATTTAGTCTTTCAAGGTATTTAATGCATGTCAAACGATGGTTGGCCACCGCTGATACTGAACCGCCATTACTTAAACATATAAATAACCCTTCGTTTTATCATTTACCAATTTTACATCTTCAATCTTCCAAATTTCCCAAGTCCCTTTTTGTATTCTCTGACTTACCCGCAAATCAGTGATTTCTCTTTGCAAAAAACCCCTCTTAAATTTTACCAAATCTTTGTCACTTTCTTCTATTCCTCACCTTTGAATTCGAAAATGGCAAAAACATCACAAACAATTCCTCAGAAAGAGAAGGCTTCATCTTCACAGTGTGTCACCGATGAGACACCGATAGAACCATGGCCTAAGGAGTGCGTTCCCAGGGCGAGTGTTCTTACTTCTTATTTTAAGGTGGATAAAGGCTCATCGGTCCCTGGCCGATGTGAGCCAGTAATGAGGTACATGTGTTCGATAACCGAGAAGCACATCAAACAGCTAAAGAAATATTGCAATTGGGAGAAAGAAATAATAATTCCTACTTCTAACGAAAATATCACCACTTACGTGAAAGGGTTTTTGAATGTGTATACTTACCCTTTCACGTTAGGTCCCCTCGATTCTGTTATTATTGACATCTGTCGTCAATACCAAATAAACCTAGGCCAGGTCCATCCTTCTTTTTGGCGGATCGTTATTTTGATCCAATACTTTGTGAACAAAATCGAGGGGATGCTGTTCACCCTCGACCATCTTATCAGATTGTACCATCCTCAACTTTTTCTAGGAGGGTTAATAAAACTTCAGCGTTGGGCTACCAAGGCTTTATTCGCGAGCATTGACGAGGACAGTGATCGGGGCTGGATGGGCAGGTTCGTTCAAGTGAGGACTTCGGACCTGATTCCGACCGAAAAGATGCCCTTTCTCGAGGAGCGGAATATGAAACTTAAGTGTGATCCTGCTGTTACTTCCTTATATTTTGTTCTTTCATTTATTTTCTCATAGATAATCTTCTTTTAGTGATACAGCGGTTCCCTGGATGCCCGGAGCAGTTCCCGATCTCAAGAAATGGGTACGAGCTCTTATTTCGACCTCCACATACGCCGAGCGCTCATGGCGTGATTTGTCAAAGGGTCGGTGGGAGGCCAAAAATCATGGTAAGCCCCTTTCTCGCACCCTTTGATAATTCGAACGAGATGCTTTCAAAATATTTTAATAAAATTTTCCATATGCAGGTTTGGGCAAAGATGTCGTTTTGAGGCCCTTGTCCAAAGAGGAAGAAACTTTGGCCTCTGTCCCAAAGCCGGTGAAGGAAAATAAAAGGAAAATAGACTTCATTCCCGAAGATCCAAAACCGAAGAAGAGGACCGCTCGTAAGCCGAACAAGAATACCATTCCTTTAATCGTAGAATCAGTTCTGCGTCTAAGGGATAAAGATGAAGAAGAATAAGAAAATGATGGGTCCGCGCTGGCGGCCCGAACGAAGAGGACCACCCATTCCCCATCGGCAACTGGATCGATGATTCTTCATAAGGCTCCGCCTCGAACTGAGAGTATACCGGAGAAAGATTCGGGCGGAGCCCCTGAGTTATCGGAGATCGAACACGCGTCCCATCGGAGCAAACAGATAGGGGATATGTCTGAAGGGGCCCCTCTTGAATCCCTTCGAACCAAATAGAATGCTCCAAGTGATTCATTTGGGGCAGCAACAATTGAAAACTCGCCCTCCTTCCACTTTTTTTCCGCAAGGGTGATTTGGGAAGCCCAAGCTTTGGGGCCCTCGATCTAGACAGGCCTCATGATGGAGAGGATCCTTTTCATGACCTGTTTACCGGTATCGAGGACGTTGCCGGTACTAGTGATGAATCAGATCTTTTTCACGGGGTGCAACAGTCTTTGAATCAGGTAAGCCTTAAAATTATTTTATTGGTACTACCTTTATGTTTGCTTTTCGTTTCTAACTTCGTTTCTTGTTTCTTTGCAGGCAGCGGTAGTTCATCGAGAAGCATGTTCTCGGTCCCAAAGCGAGTTGCGTTGATGCGAGGCCGACCTTCAACAGGTTATTGAGGAGAGAAACTCCCTAAAACTTCTCTTAGGGCAAAGGGGAGAGGAAATAAAAGACCTCTGAGCTGAGTTGGCCAAGGCTTACCGAGATCAGACCGATCTGTCTGAGAAGGTAATGATACTTTTAAAAGTCTATGGGCTTGATACCGGAACAATGGCTAATTTTTCAGTCTCACAGTTGCAGCAAAAAATTGAGATGATCGGGAAGCTTCGTGAGGAGGTCAACGTGATAAAAGCAGAGTCTTTTCAGTGGAAAGAAGGTATGAACCGCTTTGATGCAGAGAACGAAACGGCTCAAGCCCAGTTATCATCGGTCGAAACCCAACTTCAATGAATAAAGGAAAAAGGCCTGGTTCAAGCAAGAAGAATCGAGGAGCTCGAGGCTCGGTTGGCCTCCGAACTTGCCAAGGCCAAATCTGATGCCGAAAAGGAAAAGGATGATGTAGATGCACTCGTGGCCGTCTATCATGCCGATGTTGAAGCTGCCCAGATAGAGGCAAGAGAGGCAGCTGATACTGCCGACACTCGGGCACATTGGGTCGCTGAACTTGCTAAGTGTCGATCTCGGAGGGAGACCCTCGAGGAGATCCACGCTCGAGGTTTCGATCTTGCTGAAGAGACAATAAGGGCCAAAGAACTCGAAGCTGATGCTGAAGCCTTGGCTTCTGATGGTGACGATGATGATGATGATGATGGTAGTAAGAGCTGGTCCGAGAACGGGGGGGAGCCCGGTGGAGTAGAGACCACTCCTAGTGATAACCCAGAAGCTTAGCCCTTAGTTTCTATGTTGAAATTAATCATGTGAACAATCTTTGTATATATATATATATACAAATATCTTTTTTCTTTTATTGACTTGCTTCCGCTTTCTTGCCTTGTGAAGATTTCATTCATGCCTTGAGAATGTTTTCATAAGGATTTATGCTATTTCATCGAATTCGGACTTCGTAGCCTTTATGACCGAGTGAGTGTTTGCTGGAACTCGAAATAAAAGTAGTACGTAGGCTTAGTAGTCGAGTGTATGTTTCGAAATCGAAATAATGTAGCCCGTAGGTGTAACACCCCAGAAAATTTTGAAGTATTTCAGTGTAAAGCCCCGTAATATTTGCAAGTGAATTCAAGGTTTTGTGGTGCCAGAGTAGGCTTATCTATGGTTGGAACAATTATTCTACTCCTTTATGAATAGTATCATGAATCCTTTTCATTGTCTAGTAACATGAGAGTATATATTAGCACCTATCATGTTCGTACATGCTAATTGAAAGGGGCCACTTATCCCCATAAAGTTTCTGAGCAACTTGAGATTTATCACAAATTCGTCATAGGGAGGTCTTGATGTTTACCCATCTCAGTATGACTTTCATGTCCACCTAGATCATGCCTTAGTGAGTAACTCACCTTGTTCCCAGTATTGTGGTTGCCCGTGAATTGGCCTAAAATGGAAACTTGAGAGTTGTTATGGTAAAAATATGTCTAGCTCACGGCAAAGTGTTCATTCTCTCTAACTAATACATGATTTCATCCAATATTAAGATGTCCTAGTTACATGATTCCACTTGTGTGAGATTGAAAGTTGAACAGCCTTATGATGAGCATATTGAATTAAAAGACAAACTCGTTGTATCTCTACTGCTCTCACATAGGATCAAATATTGGCAAAGGTTAAGCTGTGGGAATAATAATAATCTCACAAGTGTTCAACTTCTTTTCATCCTCATAAGCTTGTGGCATAGATTCCTTGTACTAGTTACTGTTAAGAGTGTAATGCAACTTTGTGTATCTTGAAACCCATATCATATTCAGGGTGCTAGAATATTCTCATTTTGAGTTAAATTGATTTTCCCTATAGACCAAGAGGCAACTGGTGTCACATAAGTGTTAGCTCTCTTTGAGGCTTACTATTGCCAAATAAGGCACGAATGGAATGAAACAATTGTTGATGTCATTTTCATGACTCATTTCTTTTAAATCTCAGAATCATGAACATTTTCCCTATATTATCAATGCCTACTAGGCAACTCTATGACTCATTTGTTGAACCGATGGTGTCACCACAACGAATCACCATATCAGCGCTATTAGTAGTGACCTTCATGTCTCTTAGGATATAACCTCCTAAAATGCCGTGCTCAGCACGTTGATGGATTCTTGAATATTTCCAGCGAAATCTCGAACCTCGTTGTTCTTGTTTGTAGCAAATCTATCGAGTATTATAAGTTCAGGCATGTCAAACAAGAAGCATCATCCCGTGATCAAATATATGGGATAGGAAATTTTATGGTCATAGTCAAGCTAGCACATCTTAGAGAAATTGTTGGAGGTTGCCAAAGATTTAGTTTGGGTGTTCGGCGTGGAGATTTAGAGTTGAAGAAAGTGAATGGGTTATTCTAAATATTTTATGCATGAGGATGCTATGTGAATTGTTAATAAAGGTAAAGTATGTGAAGTCACATTAGGCCTTATGGAATTTTGAAAGGAAATAGGCTAAACTATGAGTATGATGTTTCCCTATTATTGTTCTCCGTGTACCCGGTGTTTCATGTGTCTATGTCTAATAAGGTGAAGATAAGGGATAATGGGATTGTGAGGAGCAACTATTTGCTATCCTTGTTAGAAAAGTCCGGGAGTTGAGATTGTCTCAGTTAATGTGTTATGGCAAAGTCTGTAAGTTGAGGAGACCACATGTAGGGGCAAAAGTGTTAAGGAAATAAAATATTCCCACTTGAGTGTATAGTTAAATGATTGTGATTTGAAAGGTACTTCTGTGTGTTATGATTTAAATATGTGCAGCTCATGTCCAGATACCACTCTTGATAGTCTAATGCATGTAATGATGAGATTAGTGACGTTATTATACATGGTGATGTTGTGTCAAGTTGTGGATGTGTTGTTAGGAATTGTTTTGGTGTTACTATGGCAGGTGGATAGGCCCAATTACAGGGGAGAGACTCTGGCAAATTTTTTTGAAATTTAGGGAGTTAGCCAAATTTTGAAACTACTAGTGTGTGTGAACCAACAGTTGAACCACATTGAATGCTAATGACGGATTTTGACCCTCATTCGAGGAAGAATGATCCTAAGCGGGGGAGAATGTAACACCCCGGAAAATTTTGGAGTATTTCAGTGTAAAGCCCTGTAATATTTGCAAGTGAATTCAAGGTTTCATGGTGCTGGAGTAGGCTTACGGTTCGGACTTTTTGGGTTGAACAATGCACCGAAAAGTAAAGAAAACTTTTTGGCAGAAAAGCGCGTTTATGCGGCCCATTATACGGCCGCATAATCACTCTGCGGACCGCATAATGGCCGCAGAGTGAAGCAGTAAGTTTGGCCAACTTGAGGTCAGTTTTGCGGTTGATTATGCGACCGCATATCGATCGCATAATCCCTCTTGAGTTTTTGCGGAGGGAGTTCTGCGGTGCATTATGCGACCGCAGAACGACTATGCGGACCGCATACTGGTCGCATACCTGGGCCGTAAGTTCAGGCCCCTGAGGGCCATTTTCTGCGGTCACTTTGCGGACCGCATAACCATTATGCGGTCGCATATGCGACCGCAGACCTCTGTCCGGGCACCATTTTTCTTAATTTAAAACCCGACCTCCATTCCGTTAAAACACCCATTTAGCCCATTTTGAAGCTCATTTCTCATATTTCTAGTGTGAGAGAGAGAGGGTTCTAGAGGGAGGGCCTAATTCCCACCAATTAATCTTCAACTCTCACTCAAAGCTTGGAAATATTCAAGTAGAGTACCAAATTCTTCATCCAAAAAGGTAAGACTTCATCACCCCAACTCTTAATTTCAAACATAGCTATAATGGGGTATTAATAGGATGGTCCATGTGTGTGAGGGTTGTTTATCTTGCATGCATGTGATAAAAAGTATGGGGAAAATAAGAAGTGAATTAGAACCATGAACATTTTCCTAATTTTGGGTTCAATTTGTATATTGCTAAAATAGATTGAGGTTGCTAAGGGTTGCGAAAAATTGTAGAGTCTAAAGTAGCGCAATTGAGGTATGTTGAGCCAACTTTCTGTCTTGGAATTGAATTCCATAATGTTTTTGTAAGTTTCAAAGTGTGGGTTACGTATTAAAAGGTTATGGCTTTGAGTCGTGTTTCAATGAAAGATAGAATTGTCTAAAAGCTTTTATACTAAATTCATGCCCATTAGTGGCTCCTTTAACTAATGCTTTGATTTATAAATATATCCAGTGTGATTCGAGTTCTATATACTCATGTGTTAAAATTATACATTGTCATTTATGGGGGAGAGTATTGCAAGAGTAAATGGTGTATTGACTGTTTATGATTTTTCATGTGTGTTTCTATTGTTGGTTGGTATGCTTCATTTTTTGGGAAGAAACCATTTGTGTTTGAAGTTTCCATTTCAAATGGATTTGAAGTATATGATTTTTAAAATATCCTATATGTTGATACTTGATGGTGATCTTTGAAATTGAAAGAGGTGAAAGTGTGGAATATGAAATACGATCATCGTGCCAGGAATAAAGAATCTTGTGAATGGCCTAATGAGCCAAGGAAATATTGTCGTTGTGAATGACTGGGAATACTAATGAGAATTCATACAATGTGAAAGATGTTGAGGTGAGTACAATTGTATTTATGATATTTCTGTTTGCAAATCAAATCAAAACTATTTTGGGAGCATCATTAGTAATACCGAGGAAGGGTGGGTCATAAGGCCCACACCTGAAACTACACGTGCCGGTGTAAGGGTGGATTGTGATATTATTCCCCTTAATTGGGATGAAACTGGAACCTTTGTGGATTGGAAAATTCAACCCGCATGGCATATGTGGGAAGGCGACCTAGCTGATCGGGTGGAAATCAGATGCCATATTGCGCATATGGTGGTACTACTCTTGGTAACAACTTTCTTTCGTATCATATATCAAACCACATTGTTCGTGGGGAGATGGCCTAGCTGATCGGGCGTGATCGGACTCCGTGCTAACAAAGACGGTGGTATATCGGTGCTAATGATCTCCCAACCAAAATTATATATGAAGTTTGTATTTTGGAAATTATTATGTTTTAACTGGACGTTTGGATATTGTTGATTGTGACTTGCTATTTTTTTATGTGTTGCCTTTTCTTATATGGGCATTCTATTTTGAAAGAGGATTTTTAGCTATACATACTAGTTCTATTCGACAGTACTAACGTCCTTTTTACCGGGAGTGCTGCATCTTTAATGGATGCAGATGGTTCTTCAGTAGGCGGCATTGATCAGTGATAGCAGTACACTCTTTTCAGCTGATTGGGTGAGCCCCACTTCATTCCAGGGTCATGTATATTTTGTTTCTCATGTATAGTGTTTTGAGTTATAGCCGGGACCTTGTTGCCGACATTTTCATATTACTCTTCTATTGTATTTAGAGGCTCCGTAGACAGGTTGTGGGTTATGGTTGATGTTGGGAATTATACTAGAAATGTTGGTACTTGGAAATTATGTTTTTTATTAATTCTATGAACTCGTAATGTTTTGGAAATTATGAATGAAGCCACTAATGGGAATGAAAAGGGAGTTGTCAATAAAATCTTTTCAGTGATTGATTAATGGAGTACATCTCCTCTTTATTCATGGATGAGTTTGGGTAGAAGTAAGTCTAATAGGCTTGCTCGGTCGGGTTCTCTCGGTTGAGCGCCGGTCGCGCTCCCTGAGTTTGGGGCGTGACAGTAGGCTTAGTAATCGAGTGAATGATTCGAACTCGAAGTAATGTAGCCTGTAGGCGTAGTAGTCGAGTGAATGTTTCAAACTCGAAGTTATGTAGCCCGTAGGCGTAGTAGTCGAGTGAATCTTTTGAACTCAAAGTAATATAGCCCGTAGGCATAGTAGTCGAGTGAATGTTTCGAACTCGAAGTAATGTAGCCCGTAGGCATAATGGTCGAGTGAATGTTTTGAACTTGAAGTAATGTCGCCCGTAGGCGTAGTAGTCGAGCGAATGTTTCGAACTCGAAGTAATGTAGCCCGTAGGCGTAATGGTCGAGTGAATATTTCGAACTCGAAGTAATGTCGCCCGTAGGTGTAGTAGTCGAGCGAATGTTTTGAACTCGAAGTAATGTAGCCCATAGGCGTAGTGGTCGAGTGAATGCTTCGAACTCGAAGTAATGTAGCCCGTAGGCGTAGTGGTCGAGTGAATTTTTCGAACTCGAAGTAACGTTGCTCGTAGGCGTAGTGGTCGAGTGCTTGCTTGCTCGAAATCGAAATAAAAGTAGCCCGTAGGCTTAGTAGTTGAGTGACAGCTTGCTTGAACCCGGTGATTTATCTCAATCCTATTTGTGTAATAAATCTCGAAATAGAGGAAGTTTTCTTGGATATAATATATCGGTAAAGAAAAACTTTTTTTGCAAGTCATTATACATGCATTTATGCTTTGCGTCAGGGCTCGGGCCAACTATATGAACATGGTTCGTTTTGACCATTTGGATCTTACAACTTTTCCTATTGGGACCCTATTGTTGTGAAATAACTTTCTTGCATCGGAACTTGATATATTTGAGGGCTAAGGCCCCTCAGTATTCGAGGTCAATTGTAAAGAGGCCTCGGATACTGTCGTATTGTTTCCAAGTACAGCGCGATCATTGGTTGCGTCATTAAAAACCTTGCCGAAAAACCCATTTGGGATAAAACTGGTTTAAGGGAAAAAGAGTGCAACGCGTGCTTTCAGACCTAAGGCTTCGTATTGAAGGATCCATCTTAGCTCCTGATTGGACTTCTGCAGGGGTTAGTTTTGAAATGTAAATGAATACGGGAGGGTCGTACCTTAGAAGCAGTATCGTTTTAGATGCGACACATTCCTATTGCTTGATAGTTGTTTGCTGTTTATAATGTCTAGCTTATATGATCCTTTTCCGACGTTTTCGAGAACCTGATATGGTCCTTACCAGTTCGGTCCTAGTTTTCCTTCGTTTGGATTTTGGGTATTGAGGGTGAATTTTCTTAGCACTAAGTCCTCGAGCTTAAAATGGTGGAGCTTGGTCCTTCGATTATAGTATCTTTCGATTCGTTGCTTTTGGGCGGCCAATTGGATGAGAGCAGCATCTCGTTTTTCATCCGATAATTCGAGGCTAGTGTTCATAGCCTCGTTATTTGATGCTTTTGTTGTATATTGAAATCTGGCACTGGGTTCACCGACTTCGACTAGTATCAAGGCTTCGGAGCCATATACTAAGGAGAACAGGGTTGCCCCCGTACTAGATTTTGATGTCTTTCGATATGCGCAAAGGACTTCAGGTAGGATTTCTCTCCATTTTCCTTTAGCACCGTTCAACCTCTTCTTTAGGTTTTGAATGATAGTTTTGTTCGTTGATTCAGCATGTCCGTTCCCACTGGGGTGATATGGCGTTAATAATATTCTTCTTATTTTGTGGTCTTCGAAGAATTTCGTCACTTTGCTGCCGACAAATTATTTTCCATTGTCACACACTATTTCGGCGGGTATCCCGAATCGACATACGATATGATCCCATATAAAGTCTATAACCTATTTCTCTCTTACATTCTCGAACGCCTGTGGTTCAACCCATTTAGAGAAATAGTCAGTCATAAATAAAATGAATTTAGCTTTACCTGGGGTTGATGGCAGAGGGCCGACGATATCCATTCCCTAATTCATGAATGGCCATGGGGATAAGACTGAGTGAAGTTTCTCTCCGGGTTGATGGATCATTAGTGCAAACCTTTGACATTTGTCACATTTTAGAACAAATTCCTTTGCATCCTTGCCCATATCGATCCAATAATACCCTGCCCTGATTATTTTTCGGAATAATGAATCGGCACCGGAATAATTCCCACAAGTACCCTCGTGCACTTCACGTAGGATGTAATCGGTATCTCCCGGACCTAAGCATACTGCCAATGGTCCATCGAATTTCCTTCGGTATAGCATTCCATCTGAAGCCAACGTGAATCGAGAAGCTTTGGTTCGTAGAGCCCATGAATCTTTAGGGTCCGATGGGAGCTTTCCATTCCTTAAATATCCAATATACTTATTTCTCCAATCCCAAGTTAAGCTCGTAGAAGTTATCTCGGTATGACCTTCTTCGATCACTGATCTCGAGAGTCAAACGACAGTCCCCGAGTTTAATTCACCTTCCTCGACCGATGATTCCAAATTCGCAAGTGCATCAGCCTCACAATTTTTCAACAATTTTTCCTGAATTGGACCATGTTAGGTGTTGTCCTAATTTTCTTACCATATTTGGTTTTTCTATCTCTTGAAGGAAAGGGCAATATATTTACCATAATTGGGTTTTCCTTCTCGTAGAAGGAAATTATAAATCTTTCATATTGGCTAGTCCTTTTTCTTGTAGGGAAAGGTTTTAGACCTCTATAAATTGAGGATCCTTCCTTCTCATTCGTCGGCATCCACAATGTAGCCATATCGGGTTTGAGAGTCGTGTTTAGGGGGAGAACTTTACGGGACAAGTGTTAGTGTGTCACTTGTGTTTGCCTCTTCGTGAGGTTGCTCTCTCGATATTTTGTACTCTCTTTTAATATAGTGGATTGCTCATCTCCGCCATGGACGTAGGTCAATTGACAGAACCACGTTAAATGTTTGTGTCTCTTTTGGTAGATTTCTCTTTTACTTACTGATTTATCGTCGATCAAGGTTTGTTTTACTAGCTCCCGCATGACACCTGATTATTTCGGTCCTAACAAGTGGTATCAGAGCGAGGTTCAAGACAAGTTCATCTTGGCGGGTTCAGTTCTAGCCGCAACCTATTTGACGGTAATCATGATTTTTATCTGAGAAATTTTACCGGAGTGCTACGCACGTTGAGACAAACTTTGTGGTGGAGATTTGGAGATGCAACTTGTTGCAGGTTATGTGAAGAAGGTGGATCAAGTTTATTTTATCAGAAAATCCAGGCCAAGGGGGAGAATAGTTAGGTGTTGTCCTAATTTTCTTATCATATTTGGTTTTCCTATCTCTTGAAGGAAACGGCAACACATTTACCATAATTGGGTTTTCCTTCTCGTAGAAGGAAATTTTAAATCTTCCATATTGGCTAGTCCTTTTTCTTGTTGGGGAAAGGTTTTAGACCTCTATAAATTGAGGATCCTTCCTTCTCATTCACTAGCATCCACAATGTAGCCATATCGGGTTTGAGAGTCGTGTTTAGGGAGAGAACTTTACGGGACAAGTGTTAGTGTGTCACTTGTGTTTGCCTCTTCGTGAGGTTGCTCTCTCGATATTTTGTACTCTCTTTTAATATAGTGGATTGCTCATCTTCGCCATGGACGTAGGTCAATTGACCAAACCACGTTAAATGTTTGTGTCTTTTTTGGTAGATTTCTCTTTTACTTTCTTATTTATCGTCGTTCAAGATTTGCTTTACTAGCTCCCGCATGACACCTGATTATTTCGGTCCTAACAGACCAAACCAACAAAAACTATATAAGTTTCTCTTCTACGCAAGGAAGAAGAGATTAAATCTTACTTTAGCTATGGCAAGAAAGATGAGCAAAGGTAGACAAAAGATTGAAATGACCAAAATGTCAAAAGAAAGCAACCTTCTTGTAACCTTCTCAAAACGTCGTTCTGGACTTTTCAAAAAAACTAGTGAACTTTGTACACTTTGTGATGTTGAAATAGCCATTATTATTTTCTCCCCTGGCCATAAAGTTTTCTCTTTTGGGCATCCTAATGTTGAGTCAATTATCGATTGTTTCCTTACTCGTAATATTCCTAGTAGCACTACTGCAAATTCTTCTTCTACAACTTGTCAACTTGTTGAGGCTCACAGAAATGCAAATGTTCGCGAATTGAATAAGCAGCTCATGGAGATTCTCAATCAATTAGAGTTTGAGAAAAAACGTGAAGTTGAAATTGTGAAAATTAACAAGGCAAAAATAGGGAAGAATTGGTGGGAAAGGACAGTAAATGAACTTGGACATGCTGAATTGGAACAGTTGAAATTAGGAATGGAGGAACTCAAAGCAAATGCAGAAAATATTTATTGAGTCATCAAATACTCCTGCATTTTTTATTGGAGCTTCTTCATCTAATGGAGGCCAAGCTGATGTTAAAAATGTCACAGGCCTTGGACTTTCCATGGCCACTCATGGGCATACAATTCTTCCCTGATTAACTGAGTTAATCAAGAAATTTTACAATTTTAGGTCAAGAGGTTAATCATATCGAGGCTTTAAATTAATTCTTAGTTCTAATATACTACTATATTTGAGTAATATATGAAATCTTTATTTATTATACTATGCAAGATGTCTAGACAATATGCATATTAATTTAGGCTATTGTCGTGGTTTGGTGTTTTTATCATCCTAAAGTGAATAACGAACAAAGAAGTTTACAGTGATTTCACTCCAAACTTATTCTGCATTGGGCTTAATTTTTCCCTGAAAATATTGCTCCAGTAATTTTATACATGTACCAAACATTCAAAGTTGTGTTTGAAAAAAAAAGGAGAAAGGAGGAAAGCTGATAAATTAATTTAACGAGACTAACCAAATAAAGTTGTTGTTGGAGCTTTGTCCCATAAATCTTGAACCTTCTTATTATCTTTTAAGGGCAGTTTTACTCATTAGGTCACTCAAAAAATATTTACATGTAATTCTCTATAAAAAGTGGGATCTGTAATTTTGAAAAGGAGTCGGGTTTCATTGTATAAGGTAAAGGTGACCAACCAATAGTGAATTTTTTTTATATTGCCGTTGTATTTAAGTAAAATTCTAAAATTTGAATAGTTCGACGGAGAGAGAGTCATATTTAAAGGATTTAACTTATACGTACCGGCATTGCAAAAATTTTCTTTCACGTTCAATGAATTTTAATGTAACGACCCGACTGGTTATTTTGGGCTCCAGTGCGTTGTTTGGCGGTTTGAGGCCGTGAGTAGCTTCACTTCATGTTTTGTGACTTGTACGTGTAGTCGGAATTGAATTTCAAGAATTTCGGAGTTGTTTCGTACGGAAAATTCTCAATTCGGAAGCTTAAGTTGGAAGAGTTGACTAAGGTTTGACTTTTGAGTAAATGACCTTGGAATCTGGATTTTAAGGTTCCAATAGGTCCGTATGATGATTTCGGACTTGGACGTATGTTCGGGATTATTGGTAGTCCGGGAGCATTTCGACGCTTATTTTGGAAAGTCGGTATTTTGAAAGTTTTAGAATTTCTTAAGTTTGGTTTGAAGTGAATTTTGATGTTATCGATGTCCGTTTAGGATTCCGAGCCTTGGAATACGTTCGTATTGTGATTTATGACTTGTTCTTAAAGTTTGGCGTAATACCGGAATGTTTAAGTATGAATCAGACGCAATCGTCGAAGTTTGAATGTTTGAAAGTTGAAAGGAAGGTTTGGATCGTCGATTCATAATTTTGATGTTGTTTGGTGTGATTTGAGGCCTCGAGCAGGTTCATGTTATGTTTTGGGACTGGTTGGTGTGATTGGATGGGGTCCCGGAGGGGTGTGATTCAGAGTGGTTTCAGACCATTTTTTCTTGTTTTGCAACTGCTGGTGCTGGTGTCTGGTTTTGTTATTCACGAACGTGAAGGGTCTCACGCGTTTGTATAGAAGGATTTTTGGGCGGCTAGGATTTGCTCATCACAAACGCGACACAGAGGTCGCGAACGCAGGGAAGAGCCGAGGCAATCTACGCGAACGTGACATGGAGGTCGCGAATGCAAAGAAGGCTGAGTGGCTGCGAAGCAGAAGGCCTTTGCAAATGCGAGGGGCGAAGTGCGAACGCGAAGGGGTAGCTGGATATCGCGAACGCGATCAGGTGGTTGCGAACGCGAAGAAGAGCGGGCCTGGGCAGACTTGATTTTTACACGGGAATTGGTTCATTTCTCTCTCATTTTCAATTGGGTGGGCAATTTTTAGAGCTCTTCAAGGGGAGATTTTCGTCATCTACGGCAAGGTAAGTAATTCTCACATAATGTTAGTTAATTACATGGATTCTACAAGGATTTATACATGAAATTTTATAAAGAATGTGGGATTTTGAAGAAAACTTAGAATTAGGTATTTTTAGATTTTTACCATGAAATTGGACATGGAATTAGGAATAAATTATATATTTGAGTTCGTGATATTGTGGGTAATGATTATCTTCAAGAATTTTCGAAATCCGTGTACGTGGGCCCGAGGGTTGACTTTTCGAGCGGAGTTGGAAATTATTATAAATTGTTAAATTATATGCATTTGGAGTATATTTTGATTGAGTTGCACATTGTTTAATTAGTTTCGGATCGTTTGGCTTTGAGCTGAAGTTTCATGTCTAACCTTCTAAGGGGGAAACTACCCCCTAGGTGATATAACTGTTATGTGCTACTAGTTGTGGGTGCTACGTACGCACGAGGTGACGAGATAACGTACGTAGCTTAAGCATGTTTATGTCCGGGTAGACTTAAGACTTTATAATATAATATTTGAATTATTTAAACTCATTTTTGCTAGCTTAATTAAGTGAATTTATAATTGAAATTGATTTAGGAATATATATTAGTCTGAGCCTTATCACCTTGAGTTGTTGGCAAATTATCTGATAAACGGTAAATGGTATATCCACCTTATGCTCATATATTGTATTGTAAGCACGTGTCTAGTAATTCGATAAGTTCCTTCATTTCTTGTGGAGCGGGCTCAACGCCTCGGCAGTATATTGAGATGCATCTCTGGTTCGTGTCGGTCGACCCTCGGCAGTATACACACCACTCTGGATCGGGCCGTACAACCTCTGTATAATCGTGCGTTATATCGCTAACAGTCCGAATATTCACGAGATTATCCTTCCACTAATGCATGGCATTTTATATGGTATTCCTTATCCGTTTGATATTGGAACTTTATATTTTCTGAGCTATTGAGATAGGATACGAGATTGAGAAATTTTCATAGTTAAAAGAAATTTTGAAAGATCATGTTAGTTACAGGTTGTACCTCACTGCTATTGTTGCGCTTCATATCTGTTTATGAATTATCTTACTGATTTATTGGATCACTAGTGAGTGTCGATGTTGACCCATTGTCACTACTTCTCCGGGGTTAGACTAGATACTTACTGGGTACACGTTGATTTACGTACTCATGCAGCACTTCTGGGATTGTGATTCGGAGGTCCATAGTGGAATTTGGCTTGAAGTGGCGAAAGTTGAAATTTTAGAAAGTTTGACTGGGAGTTGACTTTTTGATATCGGAGTCGGAATCCGATTATGAAAATTGGAATAGGTCTGTAATGCGAAATGTGACGCGTGTGCAAAATTTGAGGTCAATCGGACGTAATTCGATAGGTTTCGGCATCGGGTGTGGAAGTTGAAGTTTCAAAGTTCCTAGATTTCGATTTGAGGCCTCGAGTATGTCCGTGTTATGTTATTGGACTTGTTAGTACATTCGGACGGGGTCTCGAGTGGCCCGGATGAGTTTTGGACGAGGTTAGGATCATTTTTCACTTCATATGCAAAGTTGGAGGCTGCTGGTTCTGGTATGATCGCACATGCGGATGGTTTGCGCAGGTGCGATAGACGCATAAGCGACAAAGGCGTCGCAGATGTGAGAATAGTGCTGGGTGAGGAAGACCGCATAAGCGGAGATTTGGGCGCATATGTGATGTCGCAGGTGCGGCAGCTCGAGCGCAGGTGCGGAGTTGGAGGGTGTCAGCACAGGTCGCAGGTGCGATGTGATTTGGGCAGGGAGTTGCAGAAGCGAAAATGGTGAGGAAGTCGGGCAGCGCAGGTGCAAAGTGTTTCCGCAAAAGCGGTAGTCGCAGGTGCGACGAATTTTTCACAAATGCGGATGTGCTGTACAGAATGTTATATACAAGGGTTCACGATTTTGGCTTCATTTTTACATTTTCAAGTTCGGATTGAGGCAATTTATGGAGCAATTTTCACCATATGAATTGGGGTAAGTGTTCGCTACTCGGTTTTGGTTATATTCCATGAATCTGTCTTCGATTTTAGCTTTTGGTTGATGAATGTTAAAAAGGAAATTGGGGGTTTTGGCCTAAAGTTTCTTAATATGATTTTTTGAGTTTTGAACATCGAATTGAAGTCTGATTTGAGTGAAACTAGTATGGTTGGACTCGTAATTGAATGGGTTGTTAAATTTTGTAAATTTTCTCGGGTTCCGAGATACAGGCCCGGGTTGGGCTTTTGGCCGATTTTGGGTTTTTGATTCTAGATTTGATCTTTTTCTATCGGGATTGGCTCCTTTAGAGCACCGCTTGGCTTGCTCGACATTGGTATTGGCTTGTTTGAGGTACGTAACTCTTCTAATCTTAGTGCTGAGGGTATGAAACCCCAAAATACGTATTATGTGATTTGTGTTGAGGTGACGCACATGCTAGGTCACGGACGTGTGGGCGTGCACCATGTGAATTGGGACTCTGTTGTTTCCATGGCACTGAATAGTGACCCTATTTTGTTGATATCCGTGTTTTCACCATGTTATAAAGTAATTGAGCTATCAATCATGCCAGATATCATGTTTAGGCTTTATGCCGATATTGTTTGGACCCATAGTGGTCGTTTCTTACTGTCATCTCACTGATTTCATTGATATTTCGTACTCAGTCATATTCATGCATTCGGTCACTCCCAAACTCGGGGAGCGCGACCGGCGCTCAACCGAGAGAACCCAGCTGAGCAAGCTTATTAGATTTCCTTCTACCCAAACTCAGCCATAAATAAAGAGGAGATGTACTCCATTAAATCAAACATTTAAAAGATTTCATTAACAACTTCCTTTTCATTCCCATTAGCAGCTTCAATCATAATTTCCAAAATATTACGATTTATAGAATTAATGTAAAACATGATCTCCAAATACCAACATTTCTAATTCAATTCCCAACATCAACCACAACCCACAACTTGTCTACGGAGCCTCTAAGTACAATAGAAGAGTAATATGGAAATGCCGGCAACAAGGCCCCAGCTATACCTCAAAACACGGTACATGAGAAACAAAAGATACATGACCTCAAAATGAAGTGGGGCTCACCAAATCAGCTGAAAAGAGTGTACTGCTATCACTGATCAATGTCGCCTGCTGTAGAACCACCTGCATCCATTAAAGATGCAGCGCCCCCGGCAAAAGGGACGTTAGTACTGTCGAATAGCACTAATATGTATAGCTAAAAGTCTTCTTTCAAAATAGAATGCCCATATAAGAAAAGGCAACATATAGAAACAGCAAGTCACAATCAACAATATTCAAATGTCCAGTTAAAACATAAAAATTTTCAAATACAAACTTCATATACAAATTTTGGTTGGGAGATCATTAGCACCGCTATATCACCGTATTTGTTAGCACGGAGTCCGATCACGCCCGATCGGCTAGGCCATCTCCCCACGGACAATGTGGTTTGACAGGTGATGCACAATATTTCAATTTCATCCCAAATAAGGGGAATAATCACAATCCACCCCTACACTTTCACGTGTAGTTTCAGGTGTGGGCCTTACGACCCACCCTTCTTCGGTTTTGCTAAAGATTCTCCCAAAAATATTTTTGATTTGATTTTCCCACAAAGGTAACATAAATACAATTGTACTCACCTCAACATTTTTCACATTGTATGAATTCTTATTAGTATTTCCAAACACTCACAACAACAATATTTCCTTGGCTCATTTGGCCATTCACAAGATTCTTTATTTCTGGCACGGTGGCCGTATTTCATATTCCACACTTTCACCTCTATCAATTTCAAAGATCACCATCAAATATCAACATATAGAATATTTCAGCAATCATATAACTCAAATTTATTAGTAATAGGAACTTTAAACACAAAAGATTTCTTTCCAAATAATGGGGCATACGGACCAGCAATACAAGCAAGCATTAGAATCATAAGCAATCAATACACCATTTATTCTTGCAATACTCTTTCCCAGAAATGACAGTATACAATTTCAACACCTGAGTATGTAAGAACTCAAATCACACTGGATATATTTATAAAGCAAGGCATTAGTTAAAGTAGCCACTTATGGGCATGAATTGAGTACAAAATCCTTTAGGAAATTCTATTTTCGAAATCGTTTTTAAGTAATCGAGTCGAGACTCATTTCATATTCTTTATCTCATTCTCTCAAATTATTTTCACTACTAGCCACAGTCATAATTTAAATTCTTGGCACGTTGGCCACACTTTATTTCTTCAATTTACTTATTTCATTTTTCAAGCATCATTAAAGACTAGCAACAATATGGCACTTCCAATCAAGACTTTAGGTACACATATAAGCAATTATGAGTCTTAAGAATATCGAGTTTTTCTCATCCAATTGGTATACTAGTTTTCATTTAAAACACGACTCAAAGCCACAACATTTTAATATGCAAACCATACTTTGAACATCTATCTTTCGACATAAGGCTCATTCAGAATGAACAAGTTTATAGGGAATAACCCGGAATATAGAAGTTAGGAATCTTGAGCCAATCATACTTGATCTTACGGAAACAATATGGAACTCGATTCTAAGAGAGAAAGTGTAGCTAACATACCTCAATTGAGCTTCCTTACACTCTAAATTATTCCAGAAATCTTAGCAACTTCAATCTATATTTAAAATATAATAAATTGAATCAAAATTAGGAAGATGATCATGGTTCTAGCTCATTTGAGCATTTTACCAAACACTAGGTGTGCATTAAGGTTCTAAGGCCCTTTTGTGGAAGATTTCATCATTTCCCAACCCATTGTCTACCATGTTTAGCTCACAACCTTCCCACATACTTCAAGAATACATGCATGTAAGGTAATCACCCCCCATCCCCATGAACTACCTTACTAATTGCCCATTCTAGTTACCTTTCGAAATTAAGAGTTTGGCGATAGAACCTTACCTCTTAGGATGAAGACCTAGGGTGCTTCTCTTGATAATCTTCAAGGGTTTATGCAAGAATTGAAGAGTAACTTGATGAAGATTACTTTCTCCCTCTAGGACACTCTATCTCACTCTAGAGTATCAGATTTTGCTAAAAATGATCTATGGGATGTGTTTTAACGGAATTGTGTCGGGTTTAAAAACCCCAAAAATGAAGTTCCGAAAAAGGTTATGCAGCCGCATATGCGATCGTATAGTGGTTATGCGGTCCGCAAAATGACCGTGAAAATGGGTGCCAGAGTTGGAAAGAAACTGACCTGGTCTGCGGTCACTATGTGGCCCGCAGAGCTGTTCTGAGGTCGCATAATGCACCGCAGAACGGTTTTGCGATCGCATAGTGCACCGCAAAACCTCCCTCCAAAATATCCCAAGGCGGGATATGCAACAAGAATGCGGCCCGCGAAATGGTTATGCGGTCGTACAATGGCCGCGAAATTGGGCATCAAAAATTGCGACCAGTCTGCGGTCCGCAGAGTAGTTCTACGGCCGCAGAAATGCGTACTTCAACCCAACATTTTCCTTAACTCCCCAAGTCTTGGGGAATGTATTAGATTTAGATATTTATTTACTTAATTAACCTCTACGCCTGCTCCGGCATCACGGAACTCTGGTTTTTAGGAAACTTTTCATGGGACCTTACATATTCATATCATATCTCAGTCTCAGTTGTTTACTGATACATCATATCATTGTTGTCGGGCTAGTTTCATGACATTGTGATCCCGTGAGTGGGACTAGAGAGATTGATGACTGAGTGAGGTCGGGGGCCTGTTTGTGAGGATGTTGTCACTATAGCACGTGAGTTGTCCGTGCGATTTCAGATGTAGATATTATAGCACGTGAGTTATCCGTACGACACGTGAATTGTCCGTGCGATTCCAGATATTGATATTATGGCACGTGAGTTGTCCGTGCAGCACGTGAGTTGTCCGTGTGGTTTATAGCACTTGGGCTAAAGGAGCCCCTCCAGAGTCTGCACACCCCTAGTGAGCGCGGTTGTTATTATTGAGGGATAGATCTTCCCTGGACATGGATCTTGTCCGAAGAATTATATACCTAGAGATGGATCTTCTCCACAGACTGGATTGGCCCTACTCGGTACTGAGTGACTGATGATAAGTTGGTGTGTATATTCCGGGATGGATCTTCCCTCGGCCGGATTGGCCATATATAGTACCGAGTGATTGAGCATGATGAGTGGAATGTGTGAGAAAGTGAGATTGAGTACTCTGAGAATGTGAGTGCATGAGTTCATCTCTGAGATACATTGCACTGGCATGAACACATGTTGACAGATAGGCATATGGATGCATTTGACTTACACTAGTTAAATGGAAAGAAAAATGAAACATCTTATTTTTTATTATTGAAAATATTTTTAGGAAAATTATTATTTTCAAACTTATTCATATTTTTGGCAACTTCAGTAAACGATTTGGGTTTTCACTAATGAACTTAGAAGGCAGAACTATTTTCAAAAATCATGATTTTGTTGAGCATCTTATCTCTGAGTTACTTCTTGTATTATTTGCTTTACATTGTTATGAATTGTTATTGGTAATTGGTGGTGGACCCCGACCTTGGTACAAGCTCGTTACTACTTTAAACTAAGGTTAGGTTTGTTACTTATTGAGTACATGGGGTCCGTTGTACTCATACTACACTTCTGCACCTTGCTTGCAGATGTTGGTTGCTGATGTTGTTGTGTTCGATGGGAGCTGGATTGAAGATATACCTACATCCCGGTTGTAGCTGCCCCTTGTTCGTGGTAGATTTAGGTCTAAAACTCGATTTATGTACTTTTCAAACAGACTATGTATTTAATTCATGTCACATTTGTAAACTCTATTCTTAGAAGCTCATGATTTGTACTACCAGTACTTGGGGAAAGTTTTAGATTCACATATTTCTTTACTTAATTGCTTTATTAATTGTTATCAGAATTGATTAGTGGTTAATTGTCTTACCTAGCAGGTTGAGTTAGGTGTCATCACGACTAGTCGGATTTTGGGTCGTGACAAGGTGGTATCAGAGTTCTAGGTTCATAGGTTCTGCAAGTCATGAGCAAGTGTCTAAAGAGTCTTGCGGATTGGTATGATGACGTCCATACCTATCTTCGAATTACTACATGACATTTAGGATATATTTCCCATCTTTCTCTCCTTATCATGCGGCATTGATTCAGCTTCAAGTGTAACTCTTTGAATTCCTTCCATGAATTCGTATGCGTACATGAGCGCTCGGTATCAGCTGTGCATCGCCGGCTTGTGATTCTATGAACGAGGTTCGAGACGTGTATTTTGTGTTTTGGTGATGGGCCTGTCTGGAGGACTTGAGGCCATGGTTAGACCGCAGTTTGAGCTCGGTAGCTTCAGTGGTAACTTATATTTCTGGACTCATATGTCCGGTAATGTCCCTACCAGAGGAATTTATGGCTCGATGAGCGGTAAAATGGCTATGCGGTGAGTATGATGTGACTGCGAGATATATTTGGATCGTTCGAATATACCGAGAAGAGTTTACTTGAGAGGTAGCAAGGACTATTGGGTGTTTGACTTCTGTCTTAATAAGGCGTATGCTCTCGAGTTATGGGTGTGTTGATGGATCTCTCATGTTGTTTAGTTGTGGGGTGAAGTAGAATCTCATGTCTTGTCGATGAGTTCAGAATCAAGAAGATTAAGTGATTACATAGTAGTCGTGACTGTAGAAGGGTATAGAGAGATGTTACTTTGAGGCAGAGCAGGCGGGTTATCTCCTGCGAGGTGTCTTGAGGTTGTGTGGTCCTTATGATGTTTTGTAGAGAGTTCTCTTTTACCAGTGAATGATATATGTTGCAATTTGAGTTTGGATTGCTTGTGGGAGTTGGCTTGACTATCACAAGGGTGAATGCCAGATTTGCAGACGATTTGAGGTATTATATGGTTTGTGTTACATGGGCTTGCGAAAACATTTAGTTGAATTTCAGCGCGGGATTCTGGCAGCAATAGAGTATGGGTATCATGATGTTATCGACCGCTTTGTTCTATGGCTTTGAGCCAAGTGAGGGAGTCTGCTATCGACGAGTTGATTGCATGGTTATGTGTTGTATTGGTTTTGATTTGAGGTATACTGGTAAATCAGTTATGACTTGCAGAAGTTGAGATTGAGGATGACTCGAGTAAGGAAATTTCTAGATACGGGTTGTATTACACTCTATGGGTATATGGGAATCATAAAATAATTGAGTGGTTATTCGCAAAGGATGTAGTGTACACGGAGTAGGAATTTTCTCAGTTGCTTAGGAGTATGGGTTACTCTTTATTCCCTTGGGTGTTGGTATGCTAATGGGGTACAAGTCATTCGGTCCGTTTGGTCGGTTCAATTGAGATTTGAGTAGAGTGGATGACTCTCGAGAATGGTTCTAATGGATTCAAGATTTAAATGTAGCGATTTGGAATTTTCAATATTTATATATGGCTAGAAATTGGGAGTTGCATTGGATGGTGTCGAGACTTGTGGCATTTTATATCATTGTGGATTGTGCATTTCAGTATCAAGAAGGTGAAGGAAACAATTTTAGGTTCACATAAGGTCTCTTTAGAGTGGGTGTCTCGGTTGTGGTGCCTTGGGGTGCTTAAGATGGGAGTCAGCGACTTATGGGCCTTAGGGCATTATGGTTTTATACTTGGTTCTCTTGTGTGGTGCATTTTGGTTAGGGATTGTGGTGTTCTAGCAAGGAGAAGTATCAATTTGAAGGCAATTCGGAAAGGACTTGGAGAAATAGGACAACGTGGTAGTAGGTTGGGTTAGCACAGTAATGGGTATGATCGGTTTTTTGGATACTTATGCCATGGCTAGTCTCTACAGGTGTTTCGTGGCAATGCTCTTAGGTTTTGGTAACCTGCGTGGCTGGGTTGAGTTAGAGAGATTTGATTCTGATAGCTTGGTTGTGTGCAAATGGGTTTCGAAGAGTTCTCAATGGTTTTTACCACGGTGTGAGGAGTATATTTCCTACCGGCATGAGTAATATGTTGCGTATTGGGATTTTCTCCGGGATGAGATCAAATGGAAGGTCCTTGGCTAATTGAGTATGTAGTTGCTTGTGACTCAGAGCAGACTATGAAGTTCTCGTATTTTTTATATGATGGCATGGTTTATGCGGTGTGTTGTGTGGGAATGAGATTTACGTGAGCGGGATCAAAATTCGTAGGCAGCATGGACGGTTTCAGATGACTAGGTAAATGATATTACTAATCGGTATGGCCTGATGAGAGTATACATTTCAGAAGGGGCAATGTGTTTTGATTTATGGATACTTCATTGGTATTACGACACTCTCCTGGTTGATCGACTGCTGATATTCAAATTTTTCTATATGGCACGAAAGAATTTTAGAAGTATTCCTCGTGGGATGATCGTGTATGAGAGATGTGTTAGACAATCTGGCGGTGGAATTAGGATCAGACATGGTGATTCATGTGTTCGATGGATTTGTAGACTGGGCATTCTCAAGAGCAGGTTGTTTCATGGTTATGGACTGTGAAGTTGTGGCCGAAGCTAGCCAGATGATAGAATGTGTTATGATTCAGTCATTGTGGACTTTCGGAGGTTATTTATCTATTTGTGGGTGACTAGAGCTGATTTAGGAATCCATTGGTAGGCCCAATTAGGATATGTATTCTACACTGAGCTGGATTGGTTGTCTCCATACTGTTATTGTTGGGGGATGTTCCATTCAGTTGTTGTTGAGCTTATTAGTGTTTTGAAATGATCTGTGAGTGACTCTTCTATGCTATGAGGAGTTGTGATTAGTTGGTTTAGGCACACATGGTGCGATTCTATTGTGGTCTTATAGCGGAATTTGAGCGAGATGAGTAGTTGGGTATTGCATTGATTGAGGGTGTATTGGTTATGTTCTTTTGGGCTTTGTGTGGCATTGTGTCATCTTCTTCTCCGTGGTTATGGTAATGCACTTTTTGTACTTGATTTCGGGTTGCACGTGGTTATTGATTTTGAGCATGGTAGCTAAGGTATTTCATATGGATCAGTGTTTGGATGGGGCCGCGCATTACGGCAGAGTTATGTTGAGATATCATCCTTGGTATTAGATTCATGTGTTATGGTTCTACGGTGTGTGATGGGTTCTTAGCATTGCGTCGGGGTGGTACCGCCTAGCTTGCGGGACGGTTCTCTTGTTTTAGTCATTTTCGTGATTGAGTACATCTGGAATGTTTCTTACTGGTGCACGAATTTCACGGGTTGTGGCTTTAGATAGTATTGGTGTGGCATGTCAGTAGAGTAGCTGGTATTTGATAAGATGAAGTCATCGGATCTAAGATGGGTGCTATCAGATTTGATTGTGGTACATTTGGAAGGATAATATCGAAAGTCGGCATAGAAATTTGCTATGATTCTTGTCGAAGGAGAGGGAGCTCCCCGACTGGTGGATCTGATGAATGGTTACGAGTTTCTGTGTGTTTCTTTCATCATCGGTAGTGTACGAAGGTTTCATAATAAAGTCTTGTTTAATATGATGTTTGTTACCGGCATTGGGTTGTTTTGAGCAGCTACTGTGATTAGAAATCATTGTTTCGAGCATTTGAACTATGTGGTATTTGAGTTTTGAGTATTTGAGTTATGGTTATGGCTTTTGGTACAACTTGTTCAGACTTATACAGTGTGTAGGTTGCGGGATTTTGTACTTACAGAAATTCCGGATGTTGGAAATTGGGCTCTAAGGCTTATGGTCTAAGGTTGGAGTAATGATCTTCAGTTATGTTGTGTTGTCGGGACTATATGGAATAGGGTGACGTGGGATCACCCTCGGGTATGTTCATGGTAAGGTTATATGGCGGTTTGATGGCTTTGAGAACAACTTTGGACACATTCGAGGACGAACGTATGTTTAAGTAGGGGAGGATGTAACGACACGACCGATCGTTTTAAGCATTTGCACTTCGCTCGGTAGTTTACGGGCATGAGTAGCTCTGTATGATGCATTATGACTTATGTGAATTGTCGGTTTTGATTTTTAGGTTATTCGGAATCAAATTGGATGAATGCATTTAGTTGTTGAAGTTTTAAATTAGGAGAGTTGACCAAGTTTGACTTTATGTGAATTTGAACCTGGAACGGAGTTTTGATGGTTCTGTTAGCTCTGTTGGGTGATTTTGGACTTAGAAGCGCGTCCGGATTGTGATTCGGAGGTCCGTAGTGGAATTTGGCTTGAAATGGCGAAAGTTGAAATTTTAGAAAGTTTGACCGGGAGTGAACTTTTTGATAGCGGGGTTGAAAACCGATTCTGGAAATTGAAATAGGTCCGTAATGTGAAATTTGACGTGTGTGCAAAATTTGAGGTCAATCAGACGTAATTCGATAGGTTTTGGCATCGGGTGTGGAAGTTGAAGTTTCAAAGTTCATAGATTTCGATTTGAGGTGCAATTCATCGTTTCGATGTGGTTATGCATGATTTGAGGCCTCGAGTAGGTCTGTGTTATGTTATTGGACTTGTTAGTATATTCGGACGGGGTCCCGAGTGGCCCGGATGTGTTTTGGACGAGGTTCGGATCATTTTCACTTCATGTTCAAAGCTAGAGGCTACTGGTTCTGGTATGATCGCACTTGCGGTTGGTTTGCATAGGTGCGATGGCCGCAGAAGAGACAAAGGCGTCACAGATATGAAAATAGTGCTGGGTGAGGAAGACTGCAGAAGCGGAGATTTGGGCGCATATGCGATGCCGCAGGTGTGGCAGCTCAAGCAGAGGTGCAGAGTTGGAGGGTGTTAGCAGAGGTCGCAGGTGCGATGAGATTTCCGCACCTGCGATGGAGCAGATGCGGGCAGGGAGACACAGAAGCGGAAATGGTGAGGAAGCCGGGCAACGCATGTGCAAAGTATTCCGCAAAAGCGTTGGTCGCAGGTGCGACGAATTTTTCGCAAATGCGGATGTGCTGGGCAGAATGTTATATACAAGGGTTCGCGATTTTGGCTTCATTTTTACATTTTCAAGCTCAGATTGAGGCGATCTTTGGAGAAATTTTCACCATATGAATTGGGGAGTGTTCTCTACTCGGTTTTGGTTATATTCCATGAATCTATCTTCGATTTTAGATTTTGGTTGATGAATTTTAAAGAGGAAATTGGGGGTTTTGACCTAAAGTTTCATAATATGAATTTTCGAGTTTTGAACATCGAATTGGAGTCGTATATGAGTGAAACTAGTATGGTTGAACTCGAAATTAAATGGGTTATTGAATTTTGTAAATTTTGTCAGGTTCCGAGGTGCGTGCCCGGGTTGGGCTTCTGGCCGATTTCGGGATTTTGATTCAAGATTTGATATTTTTCGATCGGGATTAGTTCCTTTAGCATTGTTTGATGTACTTGAGTTGTATTTGGTTAGTTTCGAGCCGTTTGGAGGTCGGAACGCGCGGCATTGCATCTTTGGAGCACCGCTTGGCTCCCTCAGCATTGGAATTGGCTTGTTCGAGGTAAGTAACTCTTCTAATCTTAGTGCTAAGGGTATGAAACCCTGAAATACGTGTTATGTGATTTGTGTTGAGGTGACGCACATACTAGGTGACGGGCGTGTGGACGTGCACCATGTGAATTCGGACTCTGTTGTTTCCATGACACCGAATAGTGGCCCTATTTTGTTGATATCCGTGTTTTCACCATGTGATAAAGTAATTGAGCTGTCAATCATGCTAGATATCATGTTTAGGCTTTATGCCGATATTGTTTGGAGCCATAGTGTTCGTTTCTTACTGTCTTCTTACTGATTTCATTGATATTTCGCACTCAGTCATATTCATGAATTCATATCATATCTCATTCTCAATTATTTACTGATACATCATAGCATTGTTGTCGGGCTAGTTTCATGACATTGTGAGCCTGTGAGTGGGACCGGAGAGATTGATGACGGAGTGAGGCTGGGATCCTGTTTGTGACGATGTTGTTATGGGATCGGACTGCACGCCGCAGCGGGTCAGATTGGCTTACTATATCACGTGAGTTTTCCGTGCAGCACGTGAGTTGTCCTTGCGATTCCAGATATTGATATTATGGCACGTGAGTTGTCCGTGCAACACGTGAGTTGTCCGTGCGGATTATGGCGCTGCACACCCCAAGTGAGCGCGGTTGTTATTATTGAGGGATGGATCTTCCCTGGACATGGATCTTATTCGAAGCATTATATGCCTGGAGATGTATCTTCTCCACGGGCTGCATTGGCCCTACTCGGTACTGAGTGAATGATGATCAGTTGATGTGTATATTCCGGGATGGATCTTCCCTGGGCCGGATTGGCCATTTACAGTACCGAGTGATTGAGCATGATGAGTGTAATGTGAGAGAAAGTGAGATTGAGTACTCTGAGAGTGTGAGTACATGAGTTCATCTCTGAGATACATTTTATTGAAATGCACACATGACATATAGGCATCGAGATGTATTTTCCTCATGTTATATGACATTACATTATTCATGATTTCTCACACATGTTGACAGATGGGCATACAGATGCATTTGTTTTACACTGGTTATCTGGAAAGAAAAATGAAACATCTTATTTATTATTATTGAAAGGATTTTTGGGAGAATTATTGTTTTCAAACTTATTCATATTTTTGGCAACTTTGGTAAACGATTTGGGTTTTCACCAATGAACTTGAAAGGCAGAACTATTTTCGGAAATCATGATTTTGCTGAGCATCTTATCTCTGAGTTACTTCTTGTATTATTTGCTTTAAGTTATTATGAACTGTTGCTGGTAATTGGTGGTGGACCCGACCTTGGTACAAGCTCGTCACTACTTTCAACTTAAGGTTAGGTTTGTTACTTATTGAGTATATGGGGTCGGTTGTACTCATACTTCACTTCTGCACCTTGCAAGTAGATGTTGGTTGATGATGTTGCCGTGTTCGATGGGAGCTGGATTGAAGATGTACCTACGTCCCAGTTGTAGCTGCCCCTTGTTCGTGGTAGCTTTAAGTCTATGAAACTCTGTTTATGTACTTTTCAAACAGACTATGTATTTAATTCATGTCAGCTTTGTAAACTCTATTCTTAGAAGCTCGTGATTTGTACTATCAGTTCTTGGGGAATGTATAAGATTCAGATATTTCTTTACTTAATTGCTTTATTAATTGTTATCAAAATTGGTTAGTGGTTAATAGGCTTACTTAGCGGGTTGGGTTAGGTGCCATCACGACTAGTCGAATTTTGGGTCGTGACAGGATGTTTCTTCCTGCGTATTCGAGAGAGTTATTATCATCGTCTTATGGTAGGGTGTTCTATCGTCTCAGCCATGTATCAGTATTTCCTATGATTTTGAGGCTATGCACAGATTGTTATGTTGTTCGTGCGTTCTTATCGTGTTGTATTGTTGTGTTGCTCATTTATGGGGAAAGGAGGATTTCTCGGTTCATGGTTTAGAGGTTCGACATTTAATTCCAGCGGAGGGAAGGCAATCGGACTATAGATGTTCAGGCTTTGGTTGATGAAATAACAAGAATTGATATTTTTGAGCGTGGTGGAATTCTCATTCGTGATGTGGTATCGTCGTCCTTGTTTGAAAGCATTAAGGCTTCTCGGTGTTATGGTCTTCTTTGATTTGCCTTCGGGCCAGGGTGTTGTGATATGGTACCTGAGAAGCGGTTATCAGAGATGGCGGTGTATGGCTGCTTCAGGGTCGAATCAGTGTTTCTAATTTTGATGGCTCGAGAGAGATGATCTTTATAGAGTCTCATAGTTGGTGGAAATTTACCCGTTCAGGTGCTACAAAGATGGATTATGATTTGAGACAGTATTTTGGTCGGGGAAGGATGAGGAAGAACATGGTAGGAGGTGTTTCGCGGTGGTTGAATTACTAGCAGGCCAAGTATAAACAACAGAGACCGAAAAGTTACTTAAGGAGATGGGTTTATCGAAGTGGGAGTGGCAGAGTAGCGTATGGATTTCCGTGGTAGGATAGCCACATACATTGAGTAAGTTTAGAGCGATTTGGGGATCATGGTGGACAATGACTAAGTCTATAAATTTCATTTGGGACGGTGGCTACTGTACTGAGGAAGATTGAATATGACATAGAGGAGTTTGCTTGGAATGAAGAGGGGTGTAAAAGCTTGATTATCGTTATAGGATGCGAAGTGACTTCGAGTTTGGAATGTATTGTCGGACTTTCAGTTGATGTCAATGGGGAATGAACAGATTCTTACGGCTGGCGGTCGAGCATGAACTCATGAGGGTTTACTGATTTCATGGTAGTTGTACACAATGTAGCATCATTGGAAGATGTCGGTATGGAATTCCACAGGTGGGCTATCTCTTGTGAGTGGATTGGCGGTTGAGTGATTGTGGATGACGTTCCCATGACGGGTTCTACTTTCTACACAGCGGGAGGCATGTTTTGGGATGTGAGCTTGGATCGCTTGAAGAAGATTGTGCGACCGTCAAGAGGTCGAATGTGCGGTTGTGACTGATAATTCAGAATGTTTTATGAAAATTTTAAGAAAAATTAGCTCAAATAGCCACCCACCCAACTGCTTAAACTAAAAATAGCAGGTGGAGGTATAAGATATGCATAATTTATGTATTATATATGCATAATTATGTATAATTAATGTATAATCTATGTATATGTAAAAAGTAAACAGCGAATATGACCAACTATTTGTGAAAAATTCCCAAAGTTTAACATAGGGTTACGAGAATTTGGCGTGTTAACGGTGCGAGATAATGGTAATTGAGAAGGAGGATTTACTGTGGGTTCTAGATTTATGTGATTGTAGCTTAATAATAAGTGGGGGAACCCACAATCTACGATTGGGTCACGTGGTTGTCTGCTTGTGCGGTTTCTGGCTAACTGTACATTGATGGACTATTTATGACCAAGAAAAGAAACCATCAGGGGTAATTCGAGCAAAGAACTTGATGAATTTGTGCTATTTATGCTTCTTGTGGATGTGATGTACAAGGACAAGAATTCATCTGGTTGCTTCTTTGGGAGTATTCATGTGCTAATAACACACTAGAGTTTGGTTTCATATTCGGGATCAAGTCAGAGTGGGTGACTCTCAACAGTGGTTCTAATGGGTTCAAGAATGCAAGAGTGGTGTCTAATGATTTTGGGTTCATTATGTGGCTAAAGACCGCGATTTTGCAGTAGAGTGTAAAAAATACTTGGGGAATTTTCTATGTTATCATTGGGTCTGCGGGGCAGTATTGGAGAAATGGGAGAAACAACTTCGGATTCACGGAGGGTCTTTCAGAGTGGGTGTACCAGTTAGAGATGCTGTTGTGCGCATGAGGGGGTATGAGATAGTTCATGGGTATCGATACGATGTGATCTCGTGATTTGGGCCACTCGGGATGAGTGTTGATTGAGTTTTGCTATGTTGTTGAATGAAGCTATTATTATTTCTAAGGTAAGTCAAGAGTAACTTGGAAGAAGTGGAGTCGGTTAGTAATGGTTTCAATCAGCATGATTGTGGTAATGATCAGTTGTGTTAAGTTATACATGTGGTTTGTGGTTGTACGTGCGGGCTTGAGAGCCACCATAATTTCCTTGATTTGGTAGGTATTCGATTCTTATGACCTTGTTGTGTAAATGGATCCCAAAGAGTTATGGCAGTTTAGACCACGACTTGAGTTTTGTGTCTTTCGCGGTTATGAGAAGTTGGTTGTGTGTTGCGATTCATCTTCTGAAATAAGTAAGTGAAAGGTTTCTTGCCAATAAAGTTTTTATTCTACTGGTAATTAGGGTTTATGATGAATTCTTGTACTCTCGCGTAGCGGCATAATACGTGCAGTGAGCAGCATGAGAATTGAAAGTTGAGGATCAAGGTTATGGCTCAGTGTTGATAAGAATGTCACGGGCTCGGATGAGCAGGAAAGAATTCAAATGTTCAGAGTAAGCCAGCATTATCTTAGTGTCGCTTGAGAACAATGTTCTGTGGAAGAGGCATTATGTATTGATTTGCGGATTCTTGATTTGCTTTATAGAATTAGTACGATTGGTGGTATGGAGGTGCAGACTTTGCTACCTGGTGTGGAAGGTCGTGGGAGCGTATCCCACGGGAAAATTGTATAAGTGTGACATGTTAGTCAATTGAGTGTTAAGGATTGAAACCAAGTATAGAGATTCTGGTACTATCGTTAATGTGAGAGTTTATGCCTGAAAGTCGCTCTATTCCTTTGGTTGTGGACTGTGGGAGTTTGTTTTGAATTGGACCGTTGCACATATGTGTCATGAATAGTGTCATTGTGGATATTTGGAAGGTTGTTGGCCCAGTATGGGATGATCAGAATCGACGTGAGGTCCGTTGGAAGATCTAATGTGCATGTGTACTCTACCTCAGGTCGGATATGTTCATTCAACATAACATTGCCTATGGAGGAGTCTTCGGGTGTGGGATGGTGTTCCTGTCGTCAGTTATTCTATGTAATACTCTATTGTGCCATGTGGGTTGCGAGATGACTTGGTTATTCGCACATGTGTTGTGATCCCATGTAGCTGGTGGTGTTATATGAGCAAGATGGCTCCCGAGATGCAGGTCGTTTATTGCACCTTAGTCGTGCTTGAGTTTTTGGTAGCGCATGGCGCTAGTCGTCTCCCCAGGGTTATATTCATGCACTTGGATCGGGTGGCACGCCGCACGGGTATATTGTTTGGATCGGGTGGCACGCCGCCACGGGTATATTGTTTGGATCAGTGGCACATCGCCATGGGTATGTTGTGTAGATTGGGTTGCATGCCGCAACGATGTCATGTTTGGATCGGGTTGCACGCTACAACAATGTCTTGTTTGGATCAGGTTGCATGCCGCAACAATGTCATATTTGGATCGGGGGTGCATGCTGCAACAGTGAGATGTTAAGTACGGTTCCTTATACTTATTTTGTGTGCCTTGTTTCTCATCTCTAAGATGGAGCCATAACATCGGTTTGGTCGTTTAATTCGTTACGGGGCTGGATGGTTGTTTGCCAGAGTTCATTCTTCCCTATGGGTCATATTCGAGTTGAAGCTTGTTGGCGTTTTGATGGCACTGTATGAGATTTTAGACGATATTTGAGGTGGCTTATTGCCCGAGCAGCTTGTACTGGGTAAGACGAGGTTATTGGACTTGAGATTAGTACGATCAGATTTATGTAGTTTATATTAAATATAAAATATCGTTATTCAGTTCAGAATGAGGTAACGGTACTTGACAGGTGGAGGGTGTCACGAGCCAAAAATACGACCAGTCGTGATGGCACCTAACCCAACCCGTTAGGTAAGCCAATTAACTACAATCCAATTTAATTAGGTTTATCGAGGAAAATAAATGATAAAATAACTGAACCTTTTTGCTTTTCCCAAGGACTGGTAATACAAATCACGAGCTTCTAAGATTTTGAATTTGCAAAGCTGATATGAAATAAAGTTCATCATCTGTTTAAAATATACATGAATAGATTAATAATTCTAAAGCTACCAAGAACAAGAGGCAGCTATGACCGGATTGCGGAAACATCTTCAATGTCAGCTCCCGCCATACACCACAACATCAGCATTCAAAATCTGCACACAAGGTGTAGAAGTGTAGTATGAGTACAACCGACCCCATGTACTCAATAAGTATTTTGTCTAACCTCATCGAAGTAGTGACGAGGATTTTTAGTAAAATGATACTTACTGTTATAACATGTGCAGTATACTAACAATAGAAACAATTATAGAGCATAACAGTTAAGGGTACAACGAAACAAATATGCGAGGCAGAAAAGATTACAAGGAGAAATCACAATAGCAAATTCATAATTGTTCTGGTGCGAGAAATATATTTAAGATATCACATCGATTGTCACGGTAATACTTTCGTGCACTTGTCTCATTCTCATCCAATATAAATATGTAGATCAAATTAATTGGTACGGCAACACCCTTCGTGCATTTATCTCTTTCTCACCGAACATACATATAGCAGTACCGACTAGGTAGAAGAAATACCAATAAAAATAAAAAAATAAAGTGGGAGGCACACAGGAAGCAACAACGAACAATGCAGTACATATGGACCACAGAAACATCCTGGAAAAGAGAGGCATAGAAATTATGATAGCAATTAGGAAGGGAAAATATAAATTTCATTAATTATCATGGTAGAAGGCTTAGATGAAAATATAACAAGCAAGAAGAAAATCATAATATTTGCAAGTTAAATAGATAGAAGGCATGGATAACACAACAACACTTAGGGTAGAGGACACAGAAAGAACAATGACTACAAGTCACATAAAAAAATATAGGTGCACAATAACAGCTCAAGATAAAGGCATGAAAGCACACACAACAAAAAGATATCACAATATAATGTATATCTCTTGTCCTCGCCTGCACGGAAACACCCTTCGTGCCATGAACATATGATAATATAAAAATATTGGCAATATAAATGAAATGGCACGACATCACCCTTCGTGCTTTTACTCCCAAGTGAATTGGCACGGCATCACCCTTCATGCTTTTGCTCTCAAGTGAAATGGCACGGCATTACCCTTTGTGCTTTACACTCACATGACATGGCACGGCATCACCCTTCGTGCTTTACACTCTTCCTTACCAAGCACATGTATACCATTAACAATCAAGGTAGGAAGCATAAATAACATCAAGAAGAGTGTTTAAACGAATGGTCCAAATTGAACATCACTCACGGCTTTCAAGCAAATAACAAATAAAATAAACTTCAAGTACTTTAATATTCCAGTATTTCAGCAAGTCTCAAAAATGATCTTCAACTCATGTATAGAATTCAAAATCTCAAGAATAATGGTCTTAGAGTCGTATTTGTGATTAAGTATAATAACGACCGGATTTAGCACATCAATAATTTTCACAAAAGTCCGTTAGATTTTTAATCAAATTATAATAAGCCAAATCAGGGCTTCTAGCATTTAATGTCATATTCATAGAAATTTAGAAGTCAAAGAAGACATGAAACAAGAGTGTCACATAATTCTACAAATCACAGTAAATCGTTTAATTTATCGCCGAGCATGATTAGCCTTGGCACATGCATATATGCTCGTCACCTCATATATATATCACCCCCGCATGTAACAAATAATGAAAATTAGTAGGAAAAATTCCCTCAACAAAGTTAGGCAAAACACTTACCTCAAACAAGCCAATTCCAATGCCGAGCAAGATAAACAATACTCCAGAGATTTTATTCTGCATGTATCTACCTCCAAACGCCTTCCTATTTCCTCAACTCAAGCTAAACGAATTGTATCTATTCAAACAACATGCAAGTTAATCAAAATATACTCCAATGCTTACAATTTAACAATTTATAAAAATTTCCAACTTTGCTAGAAAAATTGGTAGTGGGGCCCATCTCACAAAATCCGACGAAACTCACAAAATTCGACAACTCATTCAATTACGAGTCCAACCATACTAGTTTTACTCAAATCCGACTTCGTATCGACATTCAAATCCCAAAAAATCATTTTATGAAATTTCTATAATTTTCCTCAAATTTCCATCTCAAAATACTGATTAAATGATGAAAACAATGATATGTACATGTATATTAACCAAATTCGAGTTAGAATCACTTGCCCCAATGAATTTCTTGAAAATCCCACAAAATATCGCCACAAACCGAACTCCCAAAATCCAATTATGAAATAATACTTTAACCCTCGTTCATATAGTACAAAATCTGATCCCTCGTTCTGCTGACCGCACATTGTTTCTGCGGCCGCACATCCCAGGTTCTGCAGTAGCAATCCAAATTGTGCGGCCGCACTTCAGCAATTGCACTACCAGGTTTTAGTAAATTGACCATAACTTTCTCTACAAATGTCCCAAGGATTATTGGTTTACCTTTCTGAAAACTAGACTCAAAGGGCTACAACTTTCATTTTTTGAAGCATCTCCAAATTCCTTGTAGATTAAAAGATATAAGCTTCCGAAGTCGGACCATCGAATCTACAGAATCTCCTTTCTGCGGCCGCAAGAGGATTTCTGCGGTCTGCACAATTCCTCTGTGGTCCGCACTTTTCCTCTGTGGTCCGCACCTGAGGCTTTGCCTCAGCACTCCAAAATGTGCCTCCACACTTCAAAAGTTCTAGAACAGCATCAGAGTGCCGAAATGCCCAGACTCGCTTAAAACTCACCACGAAGCACACCCGAGCCACTCGGGACCCCATCCAAATATACCAACAAGTCCGGTAACATAACATGAACCTAGTCGAGGTCTCAAATAACACCTGACAAGAATAAAAACACAAATCTCGCATCGATTCAAGCCTAAAAACTTATGAACTTCTAAATTCCACATTCGATGCCGAAACCTATCAAATCAAGTTCGATTGACCTCAAATTTTACACACAAGTCATAAATGACATAACAAAGCTATTCCAATTTCAAGAATTATATTCCGATCCCGATATCAAAAAGTCAACTCTCCGGTCAAACTTCCAAAATTAAATTTCTATTTTAGCCCTTTAGGGTCCAATTTAACTACGGACTTCCAAATAATTTTACGGATACGCTCCTAAGTCCAAAATAATCATACGGAGCTGTTGGAATCATCAAAACTCTATTCCAGGGTCATATACATGTAAGTCAACATCCGGTCAACCTTTCAACTTAAGCTTTAAACCTTGAATTTCATTCTTCCAAACTAACTCCGAAATACCTAAAAATCAAAACCGATAATTCACACAAGTCATAATACATCGTATGAAGCTAGTCAAGACTTCTAATAGTAGAACGGAGCATAAATGCTCAAAATTACTGGTCGGGTCATTACAGAGGGACTCCGTGATTTATTGATTTGGCAGGTAATTAAGAGTTTCTACACATCTCTTTCATCGTGGCAGTATTGTGAGAGTTGGAACAGGACTTATATGTGTTATGAGGTGTATTGCGGGCATCGAATTCATGAAATTGCAGCTATTATGGTCAGAGGATGTTATTATAGGCAAACGACTTATGTGGTGCATGGTGTGATTTCAGCATATGTGAATGATCATGTTTTGGTATAGTGTGTAGTGATTGATACGGTATTCGTATGTTAGAATCGGTTCTCGTGGAGAATTTCGGATGTTGGAATTTGATTCTAAGGCTTGTTAGCTAAGGTTATAGGGAGGATCTTTAATCTGGCTTGAGCTAATGTGCTCACATGGGTTGTGGTGGCACGGGTAGGTGCACGAGGTGTTAAATAGTAATTTTGGATAACTCAGGGATGATTCTTGGCACGTTCAAGGACGAACGTATATTTAAGTGGGGAAGAATATAACAACCTGACCGGTCGTTTTGAGCTCTAGTGCATCGTTCGGCGGTTTGAGTACGTGAGTAGCTTCACTTCAGGTTTTTTGACTTATACGTGTGGTCGGAATTAAATTTCAGGAAGTTTGGAGTTGTTTCGGGCGGAAAATTCTCAATCCGTAAGCTTTAAGTTGGAAGAGTTGACTAAAGTTTGACTTTTGAGTAAATGACCTTGGAATCGAGATTTGAAGGTTCCAATTGGTACGTATGATGATTTCGTACTTGGGCGTATGTTCGGGTTGAGTATTGGGTAGTTCGGGAGATTTTAGTGCTTATTTTGAAAAGTCGGCATTTTGAAAGTTTTAGAACTTCATAAGTTTGGTTTGAAGTGGATTTTGATGTTATCAATGTGTTGTTTGGAATTCCGAGCCTCGGAATAGGTTCGTATTGTGATTTATGATTTGTACGTAAAGTTTGGCATCATTCCGGAATGTTTACGTATGAATCAGACACGTTTGTCGAAGTTTGAATGTTTGAAAGTTGAGAGGGAGGTTTCGATGGTCGATTCATAGTTTTGATATTGTTTGGTGTTATTTGAGGCCTCGAACATGTTCGTGTTATGTTTTGGAACTAGTTGGTGTGATTGGATGAGGTCCCGGGGCCTCGGGTGTGATTCAGAGTGGTTTCAAATCATTGTTCCTTGTTTTGCAACTGCTGGTGCTGGTTTCTGATTTTGTTGTTCGCGAATGCGAAGGATCTCACGCATTCGCGAAGAAGGATTTTTAGGCTGCTGGGATTTGCTCATCACGAATGTGACACAGAGATCGCGAACGTGGAGAAGAGCTAAGGCAACCTACGCGAACACGACATAGAGGTCGCTAACGTGATACGGTGGTCACGAATGCGAATAAGGCTGGGTGGCTGCTAGGCAGAAAGCTTTCTCAAACGTAAGGGGCGAAGCGCGAACGAGAAGGGCAGAGGCAACTGGCCATCACGAATGCGATCAGGTAGTCGCGAACGCGAAGAAGAGCGGGCCTGGGCAGACTTGATTCTTATATGGGATTTGGTTCAAGAGGACATTTTCGTCATCTACGGCAAGGTAAGTAATTCCCACATAATGTTAGTTAATTACATGGATTCTACAAGGATTTAAACATGAAATTTTGTAGAAATTGTGGGATTTTGAAGAAAACCTAGAATTTGGTATTTTTGGATTTTTACCACGAAATAGGACACGGAATTAGGAATAAATCATATATTTAAGTTCGTGATATGATGGGTAATGATTAGCTTCAAGAAGTTTTGGAATCTGGGCACGTGGGCTCGAGGGTTGACTTTGTTAACATTTTGAGCGGAGTTGGAAACTATTATAAATTGTTAAATTATACGAATTTGGAGTATATTTTGATTGAATTGCATATCGTTTGACTAGTTTCAGATCGTCTGGCTTTGATTTGAAGAGTTAGAGAGGCATTGAAGCCTGTTATGGAACTTCGGAGCGAGATAAGTCTCATGTCTAACCTTGTGAGGGAAAAACTACCCCTAGGTGATGTAATTATTGTGTGCTGCTAGTTGTGGCTGCTACATACACACGAGGTGACGAGAGTCCATACGTAGCTAAAGCATGTTTATGTCCGGGTAGACTTAAGACTTTATCATGTAATATTTGAATTATTTGAACTCATTTTTGCTAGCTTAATTAAGTGAATTTATAATTGAAATTGATTTAGGAATACATATTAGGCGGAGCCTTATCACCTTGAATTGTTGGCAAAATATCTGATAAACGGTAAATGATATATCCACCTTATGCTCATGTACTGTATTGTAAGCACGTGTATCGTAATTTGATAAGTTCCTTCCTTTCTTGTGGAGCAGGTCGAATGCCTCAGCAATATAATAGATGCATATATGGATCGTGTCGATCGACCATCGGCAGTGTATACACCACTCTGGATCGGGTCGTACGATCTCGGCATAATCGTGCATTATATCGCTAGCAATCTGAATATTTATGAGATTATCCTTCCACTGATGCCTGACATTTTATATGGTATTCCTTATCCATTTATTATTGACACTTGATATTTTTCGAGCTGTTGAGATAGGATACGAGATTGAGAAATTTATATCGTTAAAAGAAATTTTGAAAGATCATGTTAGTTACAGGTTGTACCTCACTGCTATTGTTGTGCTTCATATCTGTTTATGAATTATCATACTGATTTATTGAACCAGTAGTAAGTGTCGATGTCGACCCCTTATCACTACTTCTCTGGGGTTAGGCTACATACTTATTTTGTATGCGTTGATTTACTTACTCATGTTCCACTTCTGCAATAAATGTGCAGGATCTGACAGGTTCATTTGGTGGACATCTTGGCGCGTAGGCACAGCTGCTGAGGAGATTTTATAGTGAGCTGCATTCCAGGCTACGTATAGCAGCACACAGAGTCTCCATCGTACTATTTACTTTATCCTGTCTTATTTACAGTCCAGACAGATGATGCACTTGTGACACCGGATTTTGGGATATTCTAGTTGATGCTTACGGATTTGCATATTATTATCATCTTTTATTTTTATGCATTACTAATTATGTATGTATCCGTGATTTAAAGGTGGAAATTTTCTTGCTTAATAAAATGTATGATTTGAAAACTAATAAAATGAACAATTACCGTGATAGTTCACCGTTGGCTTGCCTAACAGCGACGTTGGGCGCCATCACGGCCTATAGTGGATTTGGGTGTTTCTCTTGATCTTATATACAAAAAGGAAACAAATTACTTTTAAGTGATTCTTGTAAAAATAAAATAAAGACATTGATTATCGGCAAAGGCGGAGTCAAGATTTGAAGTTTATGGGTTCTGATTTTTTCATCGAACCCAGAGTTCGTTTTAGGTACTGAATTCGTAGTTAAATATTAATACATATTTACTAAATTTTTTAATACAAATATAAAGTCTACTAAAAAGTTATTGGATTCATCCGAACTCGTAGGTTATCGTCTAGCTCCGTCTTTGATCATCGGGAAAGACATATCCTTGCAAACTAAAAAGAGGGTAAATGCAATAACAGAAGGGTTTTAAGACTTTAAGGTGGAAAGATGTCATATAAAAACTCCCCAGGTACATTCGACATAAATTAAACTTTGCATTAGATAAGATAAAATATACGAAAATTATCGTACTATATCATTATCTGTTTTGAAATCAAGTTGAACTTTGCCAAATACATACACAAACACTTTAACTTGTCTCAACCTTTCATTTAGACACTTAAACTAAGGTTATGACCTATGGAACACTTAAACAAGGTTAAAACTGTACCAATTGAGCACTTATTTTATAATTCTAGACAACCTATAGTGCGTGAAAGACACTTACTCTGATGTGGCAAATACAACCAGTGAACCTCAACACAAAAAGTGAAAATATTTGAATAAAATAAAAATCAAAACCCACCAGGTTTCTGAACCACCGTCTTCCATAGGTATTTTAAATAACTTCTTCATGCTCATCTTGTATCGGAAAAATGAGGCAAGCTAATTGCTAATGTCATAACCCAGAACCAATTGGGAGCTTGTCGGATTTCTCATCCTCGAGCTCTCTGGTTCATAGCTTTGGCTGTATCAGTGTCCACTTTGTTTGATCTACTTGGCGTTTGGAGCTTGCTCGTGAGTTTCTTAAAAAGCTTTCTTTCCATTATCTAGCTCACTGAGAGCATGACATTTTATAGTTTATGATTTAAAGCTGTGAAGTTCTAATTTGAGGGCTAATTAAATTTGAATCCGTATTTGTTGAGTCTCAAATATTTTTTGGCGAAGACGATAAAGGCAGATTTGGGTCTCTTAACACACGAAGAAGAAAATGATTATAGTTCATCCAAAAATTTTCCGGTGAAACTCTATTTTCTCATACAAGAATTTTGGCTTTGAAGAAGAAAATGACTGTGAGTATGGTAAACAAGACAACTTGGAAAAAAAAATAAACAGAAATCAAATTTTTGTGGCCATTACGCCCCCTTGTTAGGTGAGATACACATGACTTGCCATGTCATCCAGTTGTGTTCAATTGGTACCGTTCTAATCTAGTTTAAGTGTTTGATAGTTCCTAAGCTTAGTTTAGGTGTCTAAATAAAAAGTTAGGACAAGTTTAAATGTTTGCGTATGTATTTGGCCAAAATGTATTCATGCTAGAGCTGGCATCTATAGTCCTTAACTATAAATTAGCACAAAATCATTAAGAAAATTAAAAAGTACTGTAAAAACCCTCATTCATTCTTCTGACCTTTTAGATTTTAATAAGCTCATTGTGCTAACAATATTATATTACTTTGCATATTTGTTCCTCTTAATGGTAGCGAATATACATTTTATGATTATTGAATCCCGACTTGCTATTCTAGAAAATTTTCTGTCTCTTCTTCTGGAAAATCTAGAGATAGAACCATCCTTCTTAAGAAATATGTCATATTTTTCTTTATTTAATTCTTATGTAACTTTATTATTTGTAACCGCATGATCAACTACAGCAATTTATTTCAAGAAAATTCCCATATTCCGACACAATATTTACAATTTCTTCATATCTTATAATCTATATATGTTATTTAACTTTTATGATTCATAACTCATCAATATCTTAACTTAATTATCACCACCCGATTTCTCAAGCTAAGACACTATTATTATCCAACTATTATCATAATTGGCCTCTCCTTAGGTTACAACTCAAAAGTAAATGCAAAACATGATTGTCTTTAGGTTACAAAAGAATAAAAATTACATATAGTATCTCTAATATTGGCATATATCTCCTTTTCTCACTCACCAGCATTTATTCTTAAAATAATCCTACTCTCTTAATTAATTACCATTTATCCCTGCTAGCTAGCTGCATAAAAACCAATCATTAGATAGAAGGGTTGACAATTATAACAAACAATTAAGTCATTACTTATAAATGGATTACTCCGAAAAACATAAAGTTGACTTTCACAAGTAATATATATATATATACCTTATTGTTTTAATAACGCCAACTAGGGTGAATTGAGTATCATATTATCAATCCATTAAAAGGATAAGATTTTCTAACTCCCAAATCAACACATTACATAGAAATAATAGTAAAATCATTTTAAAGACAGCAAGTATGAGAGTACTCCAAAGCACCTTTAAATAGTCTATATTTTTTTACTCTGAATGTAAACTCAAAAACCACAAGAATTGTCTCTAATATTCTTTAGTTTCAGCCATGGCAAAGAAACCTAGCATTGGTCGTCAAAAGATCAAAATTGCCAAAATAGAGGTCAAAAATCATATTCAAGTTACCTTCTCAAAACGTCGTTCTGGTCTTTTCAAAAAAGCTAGCGAACTATGCACACTTTGTGGTGTTGAAATAGCTATCATAGTTTTTTCTCCTGCAAGAAAAGTTTTCTCTTTTGTTCATCCTAATGTTGAGTCCATTATCGATAGATTCCTGTGAAGAAATCATAATCCAATTTCTAATTCATCGCTTCATCTTGTTGAGGCTCATCGAAATGCTAGTGTTAGTGAGCTTAATTTGCAATTAACTCAGATTCTTGCTCAGCTTGAAGTTGAGAAGAAAAGAGGAGAATCACTTTATGAAATGAGAAAAACAAGTCAAAGTCAATATTGGTGGGAAGCTCCTATAAGTAAACTTGCTTTGCATGAACTTGAACAACTAAAGGATTCAATAGAGGTTTTAAAAAAGAATGTGACAAATCAAGCAAGCAAGTTTATGGTTGAGACTACTGCTAATTCTTCTTCTTATTTTGGTGTTAATGGTAATGGAATTTTTGACAGCTATGATATCAAGCCAGCTCGAAACATGGTTGCTTCAAATAATCTTCATAACCATAACTTTGGTTTTGTTTCAGATTGATTGTTTTAATTCTTTTCTAGTTTCCCTCTTTTTATTAAGTAAAGCCTACGGGTACCTCACTTGTTGGTCTTTGCTATAAGTTTTTCAAGTTCTCAGTTTATGTATTGATTGCCTATATATGAGCAACAAGAAATGGTTGCCCGTATAAATCAATATGTTAGTAATTGTTAATATTTTGCAATCCATTTATTGCTATTATCATGTTATTACTTCCCCAGCCATTACCTTCATCTGTTGCTTTTTATTAAGAAATCCTGTCTTTATTTCTTAGTGTGAAGTTCATGAGTTCTACCTTCCCTAATTCTTATAAATATTATATATCCGTCTAACAATTTCTCTAAAAGAACATATATCAAGCATTCTTACCATGTAAAATAATTATTATGAGGAAAAGATGCATACATTTTCTTGTAAGCAGAATAATAAAATATATTGTTGTTATTACAATCATATAATTTTAAGTAATAAACCAAACAAAAACCAGATTAAAGTTTTAGTAAACCAATGAAAACTGGCACCAACGTGTGACCTCACTGTCAATAAAAGGTGGAATAAAGACCATAAGAAACCACATTCAAATTCTAACAATGAAATAAAATACTAAGAAAATGTAAAAGAAAGAGTGCAACATGACCAGTTTAGTTTTAGCAAATCTTTCTCAGCTTTTTCACCTTGACTTTGGCAGCAATATTATTCCTTCTCTTCTGTTGTCGCTCTTCCTTCAACTTCTCCCTGTTCTCAACTCTTTCTTTCCATTTCTCCCTAATCTTCTCTTTCCTCCTCGTCTCCTTCTTCATACTCTGCTTCAGCTTTGAAGTGTTATCATACACTTCCACTCCCATTGACTTTTTTGTTGCTGCCTTTCATAGTTCCCTCTCCATTATACCTTCCGGTTCTCCCTCTTTACCTTTTCCAGCCACTTCACTCTTTCTAATTCTTTCGCTTTCGATACTTTCCTCTTCTTCTTCTTTTTCTTATGATCACCATCGTCTTCGATTTTGACTTTTTCAA